>NC_138746.1:12550059-13150059 GCF_965113295.1 Leuciscus leuciscus | reverse complement strand
CGGGCATAAAGCTTGAGATCGCAGCTTTTAAATGAAGTAATTTATATAAAAAACAAATATTATCAGCTTCTGTAATCTGTATAAAAAGAGAGCGACTCCAGTCGAGCTCATTAGGAGCCATTCAAAAGTAATTTGACCACGCCCCGGAGAGCGCGTGCTATTCAAACGCAAATTCTGAGAACCATTTCAGTCTGTGAAACGCCCCCACATCAGCTGTAAACAAAGAGGCATAATATAGCCTACCTTATGGAGAAAATTTTCCGTGCTGATATGAGGAGCAGATCCCGCTGAGGAGTGAGGTAGGCTAAGTTATCCTTTCTCAAGTGTTAATGTGGAATAACGTTATGGAATAACGTTGTAGGCTTATGTAAACAAAAAGATGAATCGCGTTTCTATAATATGAATAGCGTTTCTGTGAGATGAATGAAGGGTACATATTTGTAAAGACTGTTTAGCCTAAATATGAATCGCGCGTCTGTGTGTGAAAGAATAAACTGCTTTTACAGTTACAGTTACTGCGTTACAGTCAGGCGAAGTATGAAAGACAACATTTTGTTGACTAGATTTGGGTACAGTTTTTACTGTAGAATATACTGTCACATCAAATAAGCTTTTCTGCTCATATATATAAAATACTATTTTGTCAAAAATAAAGTCATAGACTAAGATGTTCCAATGTTGGCTATATTCAAACTAATGAATACATATGATAAAATGTAGGCCTATAATCTTTTTTTTTTTTTTTTACAAAGAAAGAGTACTTTTTTTGCAGAAATATTGCTGAAATTGTAATTATTGTTGTAATTGTAACCTTTTTAATAAAATAGCAAAACATATTTACAAGATAGATGTAAGCAAAATCTTAAATGGTCAATATAAGTCTTCTTCTAAATATATAGGCTATTTTGTCCTTGCATTGTGGCTCAGTCAGTGTCACACCTGAATGAATGGCTAATTATGCAGAGTCATTATGCAGAGTGGGTGGGACTGGGTAATCTAAGGTGTAAACTACTCCTCCCCCTCGCATATTGGCTTTCCAAGCAAAACCTGTTTTACACCATTTAAATCAATGTATTTTTTTTTTGTGAACGATAAAGCAAGACTATTTTCACATAATTTTGAAGCTAGAACTCCAAGAGAAAACATCCATTAGTCAAAAGTCTTGTGGGCACATATTTTGTATGAGTTTTGTGGTCTTATTTCAGCAACTTTCATTTTTATTTTTTTAAATAACCACGCATAAACATTATTCTCTTAAAAATACAAACATCTACATACATGTTGCTCGCATATTATGGTAGGCCTGTTTGTGCTATATAGAGTGAATTTACACCTTTGCCATTAACATGTTTATAAATAACTGAAAAAAGCACAAATGTCAGAGCATGTCAGAACATCTCAAGGGCCCCAAAAACAGCTTGGTCCCCAGAGGGTTAAAAGTGCTGTGGCACAAGACCATCTGAAATTTCTGTGCTCAGTCAAGCGGGAAAATCTAATATTCATATCCTCTGTTCCTTGTTCTTTGTTTTTGTCCTTGCTCTTAACATGTTCCCTAAAGCAAAATTAAAGTACAGATATAGTGAGCATAGAAATGGATGAGTAAATTTGGATGGGAATGCCAAAGTAGTTTAACCCTGCGATGGACTGGCCATCCGTCCAGGATGTTTCCCTGCCTGTGACCCGAGTAGCTGTGATAGGATCCAGCATCCATTTACATTACAGTTCAAAAGTTTGGCATCAATAGATTTCTTTTTTTTTTTAAATAACTTTTATTTCAGCAAGGATGCATTTGCATTTCTTTCATTTTATCTTTTCAAATGAATTGTTAAATGTTACTAATAAATGTTATTTTGAACCGTCCAAGAATCCTGAAAAAAGCCCATTTTCCACTAAAATATTAAGAAGCACAACCATTTTCAACAATGATAATAAAAATGTGTCTTGAGCACCAAATCCGCATATTAGAATGATTTCTGAAGGATCATGTAACACTGAAGACTGGAGTAATGATGCTGAAAATTCAGCTTTGCCATCACATGAATAAATTGATCATTTTAAATTGATTTGTAGTGCTTTATTTTCATTTATTTAGACAAATTGTTTTTTTATTACTGTAATGGTGCAAATCGTTAAAATCTTTTTGGAAACAGTTCTTGTGTAAGAAAGAACCTTTCACAGTGTGCTGCCTCTGCTTAAAGATGAAGCACAGAACATTTTGCCATGCTACACTCCCAGCACCAAACATGCTCGAGTTCAAAGAGGTGCTTTTACTTTTAATACTGCTAAGCCACTTTCACAGACTCAGAAGCAGTCAGAGGGTGTCCATTTACAAATATTCTTTCTCTTAGCCGCCAACCATACCTCTGGAAGAAGTCAGGAGGTGAATATATATTTTTTTTAATAAATAAAAGATCCAGACAAACACATTCTCTGGTGGTCACGCACCGCCACTCGCAAAAGTGCCCCATTTCCAGGGTGGCTGCGTCCCCCTCAGTCTGCCCTCTCAGGTGGAACTCAGTCCACCCACTCACAAGGAACGCAGCCTTCCTTACGAACCAGCGGATGGCGGAGTCTGTGGGATGCAGGTCACAGCTCTATGAGTGATGTATGCGAGGTGTCAAGGATATCAGACTGCACAAAGCTCCCATTAGCATTCCACTTTCACTAGCAAATAAACAACCGTGGCAACATCTCAGTCTGGACCACTTGTTTTGTTTTGGTAGTGGGTGTGGGTGGTCGCAGATAGACTAATCTATTCTTTTCTTTATGAAGCCGTTTGTTCAATGTTGTTTTGCCTTTCACAGCTCTCTGGTCCTTTCTGCTTTAGCATGCGTGAAGGGATGCTGCCATTTAGATACACTTCTTGTTAACAGTAGCTGTATATCCAGTTCAGCTTTTATGCACCCCCTGATGAGTAAAAAAGAACTCTGGTGGTTTGATAAAATCCTCTTTTTTTTTTTTGTTCTTTTTTTGTTCTTTTTTTTTGGCCTGATGATTTTTTTGCTATCTCCTTTGGTCCAGGGTTAATAATGTGCAGTATGTTGCTTCGCACTTCAGTTGACAGTAAAGCAATAGTAATCATGATAAATAATTATGATTATAATTATAGTACAAGCAACTGCGTATTCACCTGACAGCATTCTGCATGCAGCACCAAAATGGTTTACACACAAAATATTGTCACGAGTCATTGATTTTTGGATGAATAAATTACTGTTTACCCCGTGGCTGATCTATTTGATTGCTGCTTGGAGTGAGGAAGCCTTATAGCACCTGCTACATATCAGTGGCATGGACTTGTTTGGTGTCTCATTCATGCAGAGGGCCAGGGCCAGCTAAGGGCAGGCAGATATGGCCTTCCATGCTCCTCTCTCGCTAAATGGTTGCTGTTAACATTCATTTTGATTGAGTGAGCACAATGTGAGGTGCACCAGGGTGACGCTCATTAGACTTGCTCACACACATCCATTCTCCACTGCCGAGGGACACATCTTGAGCACAAGATATTCTACTGTTCAGCCATGAGGAAGAGTCTGGAAACATACATGTGGCTTTACTGGCTTATAATGTGTGTATATAAACTATATTTGTCATATTTAAGGTCTATTCACACCAACACAGATGTTCAGTATGAAAATTTGGTTGAAAATCTGAATGCAATTCACTCTCTAACAGTAGGCGTCGCTTATAGAAGAGCAGAAATACCCTGAAACACAAAGCGCTGCACAGCTTTGTTTCTGACAGCTACTTGTCATGGAGGAGGGAAGTCGAACTGTATTTACATGTTTTCAAACAGCTGTGCAGATTTTCATATTTGCTGTGGTGTTATTAATCAACACCAAATTCAAGAGTACATAGAAAAGAGAGCTGGATTCTGGATTCTTTCTCTGCTATTCACTGTCAGCTGGAAAAAAGTCATAGTCATACACTCCTCCCTATCCACCTTCATTTTTAAACACGGAAGTAAGCTATTTTCTGTGAATGTGCAAAACTTCCGGTTCATTAGCCGTTACAGGGGAAAAAAAGATAATAGTACTACTACTGATTCTACTACTAATAATAACAATATACATACAATGCACTAAGGATTGATGAGCTGCTGGGTTCATGAATATTAATCACGTTGTCAGCGTTCGCTGGAACTGATTTGCTGAAATCAAAACGGGGATGAGCGCCTGCCAATGAAATTGCCGTTTGTGCATTAGTTTCCGCCTACTACCGCTTGTTCTTAAAAGCTGAATAATTCCTAATGAACTTTATTTTGACAGGAAAATAAAACAAAGAATATCGTTTACATGTAGCACGTCGATTCTGCGTGGTATGTAAGGCTCTTTCGCTCTCTCTCTTTGCGTGTGACTGTGTGTGAGAAACACAGCGCACTCAGCAAAGTGACGGCAAGTCGTGCGCCTTCACACTAGAGTTTACAGTACATCAAATACAGGTACACTGCGCACAGATCGCTTGACGGAGTGCAAAACTCACAAGCGCTGATCAGTCAGTCAGTGTTCAGCGAGTGAAAATATATCTATGCAAGACTTATACGTAGCCTCTAACACATACTGGTGAGTAAAATCTGAGAATTTATTAGCCAATGGCTAATAATAGACATTATTTAGTCGCCCAGAGTGAAGATTTAGTCGCATATGCGAGTGATTTACTCGCAATGTTGAGGGTTGCTCCTTGACAAAACACCTCAATGCAAACCACAATCTGAGACTGAGACTAAATGATACTTCTGGCCACAGTATTTCTTGTGTTTTACGATTACAATAAACCGGTTTAACTCAAAAACAATACAACCAAATGTTTGCAGGATATAAATGACCCACAAGAGCCAATCTGCAGGTTTGATATTGTTCCCATTTGTTGCAAATCCACAAGCTGGACTTTCTGGTGCTGAGGCCACTGGTGGAGAATAATAATAAAAAGGCATCATGGTTCAATTAAATAGAAATAGGGAGGTGCGAGATGCCCCGCTCCCAGCATCCATCCTTTAAGCCCCCTCAGCATGGGTGAATAAGCCAAACAGTGATTCATGCGCATTAAAGGTTACTGGCAAAATGCTCAAACGTATTGTAATTACCTTTGTCTTTTCGTGGAATATTTTGCATGCTAATGCTCTTTTAAAGCAGATTATTCTCCCCATGTGAATGTTAAATGATTCAGTGCTGTGTAAAGACTAAAAATGACTAGAAGTACTTTAGAGAGAATCGAGATGACCTGCTATGTAATTATTTTAAATGTTACGCATCCTTAAAGCAACTCATGGCTGGATTCTTCAGAAAGCAAAAGCTTTTTGTTATTGATTAAAGTCTATAATCAGAAGACAGAAGATCTCTGGAGAAAAACAAAAGCCAGTTTTAAATCTTAAGTTTCTCACTTTTGTCCTTCCTTTTTGAAGTTTGTTGAATAAAATACAAACAAACCTACTTAAAACTAGCTAATTAGTGAGGGAATTAATATTTCAATTAGGCTAAATAAATAAATAAATCAATATAATGAGGGACAGTTCTTTAATCATCCTTAACAGGGAGCATTAAAATAAAAACAACACCATTATAATAATAAGTGTATCATAACCAGGTTCAATGCAGTAAAGCTACGAGATTAAAGATTTTTGCATATAAATCTGAGTTTCTGTCCTAACCAGCCACGGCAGGACATTTTGTCAAGTTTAGACTATTTCTGTGACATTACACGGGATAGCCCCACCCACTATGAAATCACATTAACAACTGGACCCAAACGTATCTAGAGACCAGAATAATCTTAGGAACTTGGGCCACTGAGTAACCGCCTAGCAACCACCCAGAATACCTTAGAAACCACATAGAAATACACAAAAAACACCCAGAATACCCCATAAATCGCATAATACAGCCCTGGTAACCATTCACAAAAAATTTCACACCAAGACAAATGTTCAGTGCGATAAATATTTTAATTCAAATAAACAGCTGTTAATGCGACGATACTGACCGACAAAAACATCTGCATGTCAATGCGACAGTTTTTTTTTTTTCTATCCACCTTATTTTTCACGTAAGAGTGGGTGCAGTCATTTGTAAATTGAATGTGTCTGGCTTCCGGTGTCATCCGTTTCCAGTTATTTTTTAGCTGTACAAAAGAACTAGACCTGCTTGATATTGCAAACTGGTATTTCTTACCCTATTATTTTAATGTAGCGTAAACAAGTTGATTTGTAGCGCAAACAGTTTTACCATTTACTGCACTTTGTTATTCTTAATAATAATTACTATTATCTATTATTATTATCTATTTTTTTTACAGAAACACTGAATGACCAACAATATCTTAAACACCACCACCAGTCTTAATTTCAGCTAAAATGACAAATATGCATTCATACATGGTTACCACGTTTTAGTTCTAATTACTAAAGTTCTATCATTAAATAGTGCTTGATTATCATCATATCATAATGCTTCATTGACTGATGTTAAGAGTGTACGTTCAGATATTTAAAAAGATATGCCATTTCTCAGATTTAAGCTGATTTTGTGGAATCATATTTTTTCATATGTATGCGTGTGTGTGTGTGTGTATGTGTGTATATGTATACATGCATACATACATACAAGCATACATACATACATACATACATACATATATATACATATAGTATATCAGTCTGGCGAGTAAACTAAAAATTTGACTAGCCAATGGCAATTCTATTGCCAAGGTGTGCGTAGAGGGTTGTCAAGGAGTAATGAGAATCTTTCTCAAACCTGTCTCAGTGCCTCTTTACGTTCTCACATTCTTTTCCTCACCTCCGTCTCTTAATGTTTCCCTCAGGGAGATGGAGGAGCATAATTTATGGGGGAAATTTGATTCCCCTTCCTAGTGTCAAAAAGGTAACTGCTCTACAAGGAACTGTGATGGTGACAAAAGTGGCTGCGTTGTTTACCGGTCTGGCTGTCTGAAACATCCCCCACGCCTCCCCCCAAAGCATCTGCCTGTTTAATTAGAGTGCTGGGCCCCTAAGGGACCCGCAACTCCTCCTGCACGCTGTCTGGAGAAAACCAGACCCTCTCAATCACTCAGGCCCCTAAATGTTCATGCTGTTTACTCAGTCAAGTCTGCATGCGCCACAATAGCTTAACTGCGCTAATTGACACAGAAAAAAAGCTAGTGAGTAACAGAGGAACATGCAGGACAGGAACTGTGAAGAGACATCATTATGCATGCATTCAAACAGTAGAGAACAGTTATTGGTTGGGATGATGCTCTGTTCGTTCCCTGTGAGATATATCAGGCCTTGACACTGTTGAAAAGTTTGGGAGCAAGGGGGTTTAATACGAGTGGACAGTTGGGGTAAATGGGGCCATACACGGGACTAAACAAACGTACTCCCCCCTCAGGGTTTGGGAATGGTTTTGTAGGAGATCATGCAGTGGATCACCTTTCCCCGGTAGTACACAGTGGTCCTCCAGGAGCATGATTGGACACCCATTTTAGTCGCAAGAAAAACAAAATGGCTATTAAAAATGAGAATAAATTATATACAGAAAGTAAGCAAAGAACAGTTCCCTTCACTGAAGCATTTATAACTTTTGTCTAGCGCTAATTATGCACTAACGCAAAAACTCCCATTATAATCACTGAGGCTGTCTACACTGCAGAATGAATCTCTTGCTTGTATTGTATCTGGGCTTTGTTGTTTATAATGAGAAAATTAGCATGCGGACTGAACAAAACTCTGGCATTTTTAGCAATGAAATCTAAACACCCATGATTGGCCGTTGCATTCATAAGTTCAACATAAACCAGTGCGATTGGCTGTATCTAAATACCGCAATCAAATCATCACTTTTCATTAATTTTCACTTCACAATCTCGACAGCCGTAATATTCAGTTTATGTTTATATAGCCTCACCCACTATGAAATCACATTAACAACTGGACCCAAACATGTGTATCTAGAGACCAGAATAATCTGAGGAACTTTGGCCACTGAGCAACCGCCTAACAACTACCCAGAATACCTTAGAAACCACATAGAAATACACTAAAACACCCAGAATACCCCATAAATTGCATAGTACAGCCCTGGTAACAATTCACAAAAAATTTCACACCAAGACAAGTGTTCAGTGCGATAAATATTTTAATTTGAATAAACAGCTGTTAATGCAACAATACTGACCAACAAAAACATCTGCATGTCAATGCGACAGTTTTTTTCTATCTACCTTATTTTTCACGTAAGAGTGGGTGCAGTCATTTGTAAATTTAATGTGTCTGGCTTCCAGTGTCATCCGCTTCCAGTTATTTTTAGCTGTACAAAAAAGCTAAATACCGCAATCAAATCATCACTTTTCATTAATTTTCACTTCACAATCTCGACAGCCGTAATATTCAGTGTGTATATATAGTATAATAAGACACACAACAATTGTATGGGGCAGCAAACAATTGCAATTGTTCACATTTGTCAAGTGTTTAAGTACAGCAACAGTAGATCTATGGCACTTTAGTCATGGTTGTCATTGAGATTCAGAGCTAGTCCCAACCTCTCTTTTCATCTGGGTTTGCGTCTAATGCCTCTGCCGAGACATCCATCTTTTGAACTCACATTTCGTCTTCCTGTTCCCTTTACAGAGCAATCTTAAGAAATTGTAGTGGTTTTCACCCCCTTCCACACTCCATTTCTTAAGAATATAAAGTATTGCCTTTTGTCAGAGATATGAAATTCTGATTGTATCACCCTGAGCAGTGATTTTGGACTTCAATAGGTTTATGTACATTTTTCACTGTTGTCATTGCTGTGATACACTTCACATTTACTTCAGAGATTATCTCATTGTAGCAAGTCAGTATCTTTTATCATTCTTGCTACTTTTTGGCATCAATGGCGTCAATTTAATATGGACTTTTACTACGGTCACAAAAAACCACCTTGCCGGTGGTCATACTTAGATCCCACGTCTGTCTGCTGCACATACATCCGTGTGCTTGTAACAAAAAGAGAGAGATTTCCTGTGATGTTTTCTGTAGTCCCACAGGACACAAAATGAATTCAGTGAGCTGTGTTTTAGCAGCTTTGCTAGACTGTCTTTTTTTCTTTCTTTTTTTAAATATAATCACCTACTCGACACTCTCCTGAGCTCTTCAATACAGTGGGTGGACTGTCGCAGCTTAAATCGAGTTTTACTAGCCTTTAGTCGCAAAGTGCTTAAACTCCTTTTGTTTGGCCAGTTCAATTTTTAGGTGCTGATCGACTGTAGAAAAATGCCTGCAATAACTCAGTGCCTTTATGACCATATCCAGGATCTTTCACTCTTGTATGTGTGAGAAAACTGAAAAATAGTGTTAACCACAAACATACTTCAGATTTTTATTGTTGTGTTTTTAACTTGACTTTTTTTACCAAATCAAAATATATTGTTTATATATATTGTTCATATATTTTGTCAATTGTAATAAAAAAAATTATTGGGATCAGCCAAAATAATAATTATTGATGTAAATAAATTAACATTTAAATTTACTTAATACATTTCAATGTGAGAGGTACAATGAAACATTTACCTGAACCTTTTGTATTTAAAATATATTTAATTCATATTTTACAGAGAAATCAAATGATAATAAGCAAGAAAATGCAGGACCGAAACATTTCAAATTCCTCTCCCTGTTGCATTCAGTGAACAGCATTATGAAGTGATGGAGCTTTCAAGTGTAATAATGTAGCAGTCAATTTCCAGAAAACATCTGGAATGAGACGAGCCTGAAACCATTGAGGAACAGGTCACGCCAGGAGCCTGTTGTATAATCTGCAGCAAATGATGACTGATTAACTCAGTTTATTTTGGTACAGATTTTTCTCCAGGTTTACTTTGGAACGGATATGAAATGGCTCAGATGTGCATTTGCATACATAAAGGAGAGGCAGTTGACATTAATACAGTAATTAGTTGCATTCTAATGAGCTGCAGCCTACAGGTTACTGCCTGACAGTGTGGGAGTCAGCACCAGAGTTCTATGAGGCGGGGAACCCTATGATGATTCCTGTGTGTGAACATTTAAAGTCAGAGTGAAATCAAAACTGACCCCATTTACTTTCTTAATGCACATTCATTACAACTTTTCTGCTGACATCACTTAGGCCAGTGGTTCTCAATCCTGAAGCTGCCGCCCCCCGCTCTGCATATTTTGTATATCTCTATTATTATTATTAACACACCTGATTCAGATCATGAGGTCATTAGAAGAGAGCTCCATGAACTGCCTTCCAATTGACAGGGACCCTATGCAGTGTTCACTGCTCCCTACTCACTGAGCATGAGATGTTAGGCTACGTTCACACTGCAGGCTGAATCGACCCAATTTTTGCCCCTATGCGACCTGTATCTGATTTTTTCATGACAGTCTGAACGACACAGATTCGATCTTTTCAAATGCGACCCAGGCCACTTGGGTATGTGGTCCAAATCCGATACGTATCCGATCTTTTGAAATGCGACTTCAGTCTGAACGGCCAGGTCACATGTATCCGACCTGCACGTCATTGATACGCGACAAACGTCATAATTCTGCGTTGAAGTAGGCGGGAATGAGAAGATAAACACACTCACATCAGTATCCCACCACTCCTGGCTGCGACTCCGCACCCACACGTTTCTCTGTACCGACGTTGCTACCACTGCTCCACAAAACGCCATGGCCAAAAACCTTGCTCTCCTCCTTCTTTTTAATTTTCTTCTTAAAACGAGAAGATTGTAATTGCGCTGGCTCCGTTGGGAAAATAACTTTAATATCGCTAAACGAGCTCCACTGTTGACATCCATGTTTAGCTACTTCCGCAAACAACAAGTGACGTCGTTGACCGTTGAGTACTCTTCTGCGCATGCGGGTCACTTCTGGGTCATTTCACGTTCACACAGGAGATCACAAAAGGTCGCATTTAATTGGAAATGTGAACGGCCTTGCAAAAAAATCGAATTTAACAAAAAATCGGAATTGAGCATTAAGCCCTGCAGTGTGAACGCAGCCTTAGTTGAAGTTTACTTCACTTCATTTTACCTTCACAGATTTTTTTATCTTATTTAACTAATCATAAGATTTGCACGTCTTGCACACTTTATATCCGCAAACATTTTTTTTTTCCTCCTTTATTTTATTCAAACTTCGAGTGCTGGAGTGATGCACAGTGACTGGTGTGTAAATGTCCCTCTCCACTACTCGTGAATTGATGTATCAATGTTCCCTATGCCATTTGCAATGCACTTTGAGCTGTCACATTCTGTTATTGTTTCAGTTTTGTTTTCATGGACATTTAGTTTGTTTCTCATTGCACTCGGTCTCCCTTTATTGGATTATTCAGCCAGATTCTGTCAGCTATAGCACAACATTCCTATCTAGATAATGCTTCTTTGAAATCCATCTACTAGATGGGAGCAAACTACTATGGGAAATTTATCTTGGATAGAAGCCATTCTCATTTGTTTAGAATGTGCATATCCCTTATTGATATCCTCACCAACGACCACCTCTGTGGCCCACTGCAGACTGAGCCTGAGCTAATTCCCACCATCCTCATCTTCCAGCATCGACAATAACTCTTCCCCAGTCTGGAATGAACGATTTCTTGATGACTTCCTCTGCCCAAGCCCTGTCTCCTCTGCTGGTTTTGTCCAGACCCAGGTCGTCTTCATCTTCTCCATCTCTGCCAGTCCTGCTCAGCTCCAAGTCTTCTTCATCACCGCTGGTTCCACCCAGCTGCAAGTCTTCTTTGTCGCTGATGGTCCCACCCAGCCTCCCACTCTCCTCCTCCAAGAAAGCCGTCCAGTTCCTCTGTGTCGGATCCACTGGTCCCGTCCAGCCCCTCTGCTCCTCCGCCGACTCAGCCCAGCGACGCTGCAATGCCTCGGGCCTCCTGGCCCCCAGCTCCACCTTGGTGTTTGGATCCCAGCTCCACCTTGGTGTTTGGGTCCCATGGCTCTGCCTCGGGCCTCCGAGCCCACTACTCCACCTCGCCCATCGACCAGTTGCCTCAACCTTGACTCCTCGTTCCCTCTGCCCCACCTGGGACCGTCGTCCTTCCGGCTCTAATGGGCTCCCTGGTCCCCTCCGGTTCCACCTTCGTCATTTGCCACTCTACCTCTGCCACGGACTTATTCCTCCACACCTTCAGCTCCATCGGGCTCCATCGGGCTCCTCCCTGGCTTGTAGCAGATCTTGGTTTGTGTGCAACGGAGGAATTCCTGCCTCTGTTTTGACTCCTTTACACATTTGATAAACTCTTCACGAGTTCTCAGCTGGTCAAAATACCATTATACAACGAGCGCATTTAGCCCAGAAAGTTCCGTCACAAAATGTGTTTTTTTTTATCTTTAGATTCGGCCTTAAAAATGACAGTGAAGAACCTTTTTATTGTAAATGAAGTACTCTTATTATAGGCTATATTAATGAAAAATATAAGCAAATATAAGTCTGTCTTAAGCAAAGCACTTGAGACTAATGTTTTGGTTTTGGACATGCATCAATGAGAAAATAGTGCGGGATGTGCTTGATGCTTGCGCAGTGCGAACAGTAGTATTTTACCCAATAGTCAAAGAGCTGTTCAGAAAATTATTTATTTTAGCAAACTCCCATTTAGCCCAATTCCTGTATATAGCCCAATTCCTGTATGTGCACTCTTAAACAAACAAAAATTGCAAATATATACCTTTAGGGGTACTAATATGCACCTTTTAAGGGTAGATAAGGTGCAAAGTTTTCTCTTTAAGGGTACTGCACCAGTGATGAGCTATTGTATCCATAAAGGTACAATTTCCACAAAAAAAATTACTGACAGTATAACTGCCACTTTTCATCATCCAAATCCATTCCCGACAGATAAAATCAAGTCCCGCTCTACTCATTTTTTTCCCCATCAAATATCCTGTTTCACTCAGAAATACGTCACATTATATAAGCAGGTTTCAAACTGCAATTCATGTTGATTATTTTTTTTTTATTTTATTTTTATTTTTTTGTAAAAAAGATATGAATAGGCCATTTACTATTTGACTTTAAGTGCAAATGGAGAGTAGCTCCATAAAGCTACATCTTTGCTCTGTAAAGGCAGATTCGATTTAGAGCTCACATTCAGCGCAGATCAAGCATGGCTCAAACTGTAGTGATATTGAAATGTAAACCTGGATGGAATCTGTCAACCAAGACAAAATGTACAGGTTAAAAATAAATTTAATTTGGACAAAACAGATCACAAGAAGAGTTGTGGGCTATGGATATATCATCAAAACTGGAGGGGCTGTCTCAATCTATAGACCCATCATGTCATTAATTTGTGATAGGGTAAGTTGATTTTATGGCCTGTTTAATTGCAGCCTTGTAGATAGTCACCTTGTCAAGTTCACAGGTTTTATTACCATGGTAATGGCATCTTAGTGCTGTGGATGATTATTACTTGCTATTTCTTTGTCTCCCCTCTTTGCTGTCTTTACTGTCTCTCTCCATCTCTTAGCTGAGACATAACCAGCTCAGGGGGCTAGGTTACCCTTTTGGATAGTTACCAGAGTGTACATGATTGGTGTATTGAGTTCAGCCCTGAGATTGAATGCACTGACCCTCATCAAATGCAAACAGTGTAATGGTTTCCTAAGCATACAGCATATTTCTCAAGGTGGACAGTGATGTACACAGCAGCTCTCACACAGAAAGAGCTGCGCAAAGCACAAATAAGACCCGGTAATGCTCAAAGGAGATTTCACGTCACTTTTAATTTGTATGATAATAGCCACATGAGATGTTCATATGTTTTTTTTTCTTTTCTTTTCTTTTTTTTCTTGTCCTACTCGGGCATTTGTTTATGCACAGCTCTCTTAAGGTCCCGCTGCAACATTTCAGTCAGGTTGAGGTATAGACTTTGACTGGGCAAGTGCATTCTGTTATAGATTTGCTGGTGTTCTTGGGATCATTGTCCTGTGGCATGACCGAATTTCTGCCCAGCTTTAGCTGTCGGACAGATGGCCTCACATTTGACTCTAGAATACCTTGGTATACAAAGGAGTTTGTGGTCGACTCAATGACTGCAAGGTGCCCAGGTCCTGTGGCTGCAAAATAAACCCAAATCATCACCCCTTCACCACCGTGCTTGACAATTGGTATAAGGTGTTTGTGCATATATGCTGTGTTTGGTTTTCGCCAAACATGGCACTGTGCATTATGGCAAAACATTTCCACTTTGGTCTCATCGGTCCAAAGAAGTCTTGAGGTTTGTTCAGATGCAACTTTGCAAACCTAAGCCGTGCTGACTTGTTCTTTTTAGAGAGAAGCTTTCTCCTGGCAACCCTTCCAATCATGCCATAATTGTCCTGTATTTTTCTAATTGAACTGCCATGAACTTTAACATTTAACATGTCAACTGAGGCCTGTAGAGTCTGAGGTGAGTCTTGGGTGTTTTGCAATTTCTCTGAGCAGTGCACGGTTTGACCTTGGGGTGAATTTGCTGGGATGTTCACTCCAGGGAAGATTGGCAACTCTCTGAATGTTTTGTTAACTTGGGAAAAATCTTCCATTCTGTAGAATGATGGACTTCAAATTCTTGGCCATATAATGGGCGTATAACCCTTCTCAAATTGATGGCAGCAGTTGATGGCTCCTCAAGATCATTGCTGATGTCTTTCCTCCTTGGCATTGTGTTAACACACATCTGAATGCTCCAGACCAGCAAACTGCCAAAACATCTGCTTTTATAGACGTGATCACACTCAATAAGCAGCGCCTGACTGCTACTGAATCCTATGGAATCAGTAAGGGTGTACTTAGTTTGTCACCCATGGGCCATGGCTTTTCCATTTTGGCCTAGTTTTTGTCAAATAAATAATGGCATGGTGTAACATGTCATATACACTCACCTAAAGGATTATTAGGAACACCATACTAATACTGTGTTTGACCCCCTTTCGCCTTCAGAACTGCCTTAATTCTACGTGGCATTGATTCAACAAGGTGCTGAAACATTCTTTAGAAATGTTGGCCCATATTGATAGGATAGCATCTTGCAGTTGATGGAGATTTGTGGGATGCACATCCAGGGCACGAAGCTCCCGTTCCACCACATCCCAAAGATGCTCTATTGGGTTGAGATCTGGTGACTGTGGGGGCCATTTTAGTACAGTGAACTCATTGTCATGTTCAAGAAACCAATTTGAAATGATTCGAGCTTTGTGACATGGTGCATTATCCTGCTGGAAGTAGCCATCAGAGGATGGGTACATGGTGGTCATAAAGGGATGGACATGGTCAGAAAGGTAGGGTAGGCTCAGGTAGGCCGTGGCATTTAAACGATGCCCACTAAGGGGCCTAAAGTGTGCCAAGAAAACATCCCCCACACCATTACACCACCACCACCAGCCTGCACAGTGGTAACAAGGCATGATGGATCCATGTTCTCATTCTGTTTACGCCAAATTCTGACTCTACAATCTGAATGTCTCAACAGAAATCGAGACTCATCAGACCAGGAAACATTTTTCCAGTCTTCAACTGTCCAATTTTGGTGAGCTCGTGCAAATTGTAGCCTCTTTTTCCTATTTGTAGTGGAGATGAGTGGTACCCGGTGGGGTCTTCTGCTGTTGTAGCCCATCCGCCTCAAGGTTGTGCGTGTTGTGGCTTCACAAATGCTTTGCTGCATACCTCGGTTGTAACGAGTGGTTATTTCAGTCAAAGTTGCTCTTCTATCAGCTTGAATCAGTCGGGCCATTCTCCTCTGACCGCTAG
Organism: Leuciscus leuciscus; assembly: GCF_965113295.1. Lineage (NCBI taxonomy): Eukaryota > Metazoa > Chordata > Actinopteri > Cypriniformes > Leuciscidae > Leuciscus > Leuciscus leuciscus. Next base: position 13,134,308 of record NC_138746.1, on the reverse strand, counting down.
CATCAACAAGGCTTTTTTTTGCCCACAGGACTGCCGCATACTGGATGTTTTTCCCTTTTCACACCATTCTTTGTAAACCCTAGAAATGGTTGTGCGTGAAAATCCCAGTAACTGAGCAGATTGTGAAATACTCAGACCGGCCCGTCTGGCACCAACAACCATGCCACGCTCAAAATTGCTTAAATCACCTTTCTTTCCAATTCTGACATTCAGTTTGGAGTTCAGGAGATTGTCTTGACCAGGACCACACCCCTATATGCATTGAAGCAACTGCCATGTGATTGGTTGATTAGATAATTGCATTAATGAGAAATTGAACAGGTGTTCTTAATAATCCTTTAGGTGAGTGTATATGTATGTGTGTGTTTGTATAAATACTTGGGGACAATTTGGTACAATATCAGAAAGTGGTGAAAACAGCAAAGTTTAAGTATTTTTCAGATCTGATTGAAAAGAATTATCACAATCCAAGAGCAATTTTTTTTTTATAAATGCTGCCGTTAACCCCTCTGTTGGTCTATTCCCCACAGAGTCTCTGGCTATGTGTGGCAAATTTATAATTTTTTTGTGGATAAGATGAGGCATATTAGGCTAAATATCTCCTCTTCATCTCATGATTCTCCACTTCTCAAAAAGTCAAATTTAGACCTGATAGTTCTGACAAATTTTAGGCAAAATAGTGTTTCACCAACTACAGAGCTTTCTGAATAAAAACAAGATTTTTGAAGTGTTCCAATCAGGTTTCAGGAAAAACCATTCCACTGAAACAGCATTGGTAAAAGTTTTAAACGATATTTTACTGACTCTCAACTCTGGCAAGTCTGCTGTGTTAGTGCTGCTAGATTTGAGTGCGGCATTTGACATGATTGACCACTCGGTTTCTCATTTGGGGCACTGGATGAGCATTCAGGACTTTTAAGGACTTTGAAAGGGTGATTCATGCTTTTATTTCAACTAGGCTTGACTATTGTAATTCTCGTTTGGGGCATTGGATGAGCATTCAGGGATATGCTCTTAAATGGTTTCAATCCTATTTTAATAGTAGAAGGTTCTCTGTTAATATCGGTGAATTTACTTCGGATGCAGCTTCTTTTACCTGTGGGGTCCTTCAAGGTTCTATTCTTGCTCCGATTTTATTCTCCTTGTAAATGCTCCCCCTGGGGTTGTTTTTTTAAGAAACACATGGCATCTCATTTCACTGTTACACTGACGATACCCAAATCTATTTGCCCCTGGGATCAAACAACATGTTTGTTTGTTTTTTGGGTTTTTTTTTGGCTTGTCTGGCGGATGTAAAGGTCTGGATGTCCCTAAATTTACTTCACCTCAATGAAGGCAAAACTGAGATTATAGTTTTTGAATCTTCAGAAGCTGCCTTGCTTAAATTTTGGCCATTTGTCTCCATGTGTGAAACCCCTAGTGAAGAATTTGGCCGTGTTTTTCGCTAGTGGTCTCAAATTTGACAAACATATTAGTACGGTAGTCAAAACCAGTTTTTCTCATCTCTGAGTCCTAGCTAAAGTAAAATAATTTCTTTCTTTTAAGGACTTTGAAAGGGTGATTCATGCTTTTATTTCAACAAGGCTTGACTATAATTTGTAATTCCCTTTATATGGGTATTAACCAAGCATCTCTTAACCGTCTGCAAATGGTACAAAATGCAGCTGTTAGGCTCCTTACTGGTGTGTGTAAATGAGAGCACATAACTCCAGTTCTGATATCTCTGCATTGGCTCCCAATTCGTTACAGAATTGATTTTAAAGTCTTGTTGCTTTTAAATCTGTGAATGGATTATTTGTGTTAAATGTTGATGATATTTGATATAGTGTACAGCACCTTCGTCAATAATTGTTGTTTTTAGTGGTGCTATATAAATAAAGATGAGTTGAGTATATATATTTCATGATACTACTGTATTTAATAAATTCAGCCTGGGTGAGCATAAGAGATTTCTTTCAAAAACATAAAAATTCTTCCTGACCCCACACATTTGAACGGTGGTTTATTTGTAATAAAAAATTTATATATCGAAAATTGCACATTAGAATGTTATTATAAATGTTAATTCCTTTGCTCTCTAAACCTTTTACACTGTTATTTTATATTTCTGCTTGAGGTAGTAGTTCTTCAACAGAATGGCTTTCTTTTGCATGCATTAATTTGTTTAATTTGGTTTGATGGCGATGCCTCAGAGACATGAGATTTGTGTGTAGAGAGTGAAATAGAGATGGGGGATGGGAAAGATAGAGAGAGCAGCCACATTATCCATAATCCAGTCACAGCTGTCTGCGGTTTGGCGACACTGCTACAGCAGGTCCCTGCTAATAGCTCTATATTTCATAGCGGAAAACACCCTGCCACAACCCACTTGATGTACGACAATGTCTTAGTTTCACCCACAACCTCCCCACCATTCCTACCCCTCTTCTTGCATGCTTTACTGTCCTCTCCCTCAAACTCACAGTCTCTCTCTTTTTCTCTCTCGTCTTTGTCTTGCTCTGCAGTTTGATAAAGCATATGCCTACAGCGTCCGCCACATCTTTGGGAAGGAAGGCAAGCGCACTGACTACACCCCCTACAGTTGCATGAAGGTGATTTTGTCAAACCCACCCAGCCAAGGCGACTACCACGGTGAGTCATACTGAGCCAGACTGTTGGTTTTATATGCGATCGTTCCCCCGAGGCCCATGTTTAGTCCTGTAGTGAAGAGAATTAAAAGACTGTTTAGTACGCAGGTGGTCTTGAATTAGTTATTAAAAAATACCCAAGTCCACGCTGCCTAATTGATAACACCTGCTTTTCGCAATGCACATAATAGGTGAAATCCATTAAAAATTAAGCATCACTGTTCTGCTTACTATGAAGGCCAGAAAATGTAATGTTGAGTACGCCAAATGGTGGAGGGCATTCATTTCTATAATACACTGTCACAAAGCTATACATCACTGGCACCTTGTTTAAAAGGGAAATGTTCCATTGATAATGTAGCATCAATTTATTTTTGTTCATAACAAAAAAAAATTCTAGCTGTTAAGACTCATGGAATTGTATCCTTTTTTAACGTCAAATATCTTATGATTTAAAAAAGACAGGAAATACATTAAACATTTATAATTTTACAAAACATTTCTATCTCAAATAAATGTTGTTCATTGAACTTTCTATTCATGTGTGTGTATATATTTCCTGCTGGTAGTCTTTGTGTGCATGAATTCAGTTGAGGGTTATCAATCCCTGGAAAGATCTTAAATTTTCTCAATTTTCAAAATCAATTGCTTGGAATCTCCACCCGGGATTACATGATCATAACTGCAAAAATACTTATTGGAACCATCATACAGTATGGATAATTTAGCTCCCTTTTTTGGAAACAACCCCACAAGTAGTACTCTCATCTAGCAGTGGCCTTAAAGGGCACAAAAAACATGTGGGTCGTGTGTTCCTACTTTCCAGTAGAACATATTGGTTTGGACCATTTGTGATGCTTGTAAACCCATTTTCTCCATCTTTTCTCCTTCTTCCTCACAGGGTGTCCATTCCGCCACAGCGACCCTGAACTACTGAAACAGAAGTTGCAGTCCTATAAAATCTCCCCTAGTGGGATCAATCAGGTTTGTCTGACAACTAAAACACAATATTTAGCAGGCTCAGCACAATGTGCAAAGACAGAGGGGTGTCCACTGGGTCAAGGGGGGGTCTGTTTTAAGCGAGGTGTCATTGAGAGTGTAAATGGCTTTTTAAAGCAACTTGGCATTCAAAATTATTTGTGTAAATTCACCTCAACATAACCACAGACCAAACAAAATCTATCAAATATTGTGTAGAAAGGACATTAGCTTGACAATTAAAATGATATGATTGTATAATAATCATAGAAAAAAACTGCAATTAATTTTTAACAAGGCATCCCTGAAAGCCCCATCCTGCAGTACTTTTGGAATATTAATGAATCTGCTGTACTTCTGGAATATTAATGACAAAAAGAAATAACGCTCTGGATTCTCCAGTGTAATGACAGCTTCAGCTCTCTGTGTTGATTACTTTGACCTTTGCTGTATCCAGTGATTTGATGCGTTCTTTAAAGTACTCTTAAAAGTCATTTCAGCTGACTTTTTTTTTTTTTTTTACACATTAAAGCAGCTGCAACGGGCCAGGCAGTGAAATGAGATGGACCAGCCTTGCTGTAATGTTCTCATGGAGTTATAATCCTTTGACGCTAATGTAATTAACGAGCTGGTTTTAATAAGGCCATTAAGTTCAATGTTAAAAGGCTCTTAAAAAGAATATATTCATGAAGTCAAATGTTGCGTACTATCTCTGGTTGTGCTCTTAAGATTTCTAGTGGATGACTGAAGGTAGCTATCATATTAATATGATATCAATATAAATACAATCAAAATATTATATTTTTATATGATATATTTATTTATTATTGTTATTTTGGGGGGGTGGGGTGCGTTTGAACTGCAAATTATAAAAAAATTATTGGTTCTTAATGTTGATGTGCTATTATATATTTTGAACTTCAGTTATAAAAAGCATATAGTTTGAAGTGCACGAAAATCGTTCTTAGCTATTTGAGAATCGTTTGCATGTTTCCACTGTAAGGTGTGCTACGTTTTTTTCTCACATGGCTCATCCACTACCACCCATCGTGCGGTTGAGGAAAATGGCTGATGGCTGCCTAATGCAGTCCGACATGCCAGCCCAAGGGTAGCACATTTCCAATCCAATTAAATTCATAATTTCATTGGAGACCCCAAGCAGTGTCCTTATACACTCTCAGTGTTCATAGTCTTAGACCTGTGGGCGTGTGAAGCAACAGCTTGATGTTCACCCCAGGAGCTCTCGCAGCACGTGGCCCTCTCGCTGCAGAGCCAGCCCAGTGCGCTGGATAATTAAAAACCTCAGAAAATGTGAAAAGCCTGGGCAGTAGGGTGATTAAAATGCAGAACGTCAACCTTCTCAGTCAACCTGTCTATTGACAAAGTGACATTACAGTCAAAAGGGCGAGACTCCAGTCTGGAGGAGAGCTACTTTAGAAAACTCAGCTCTCCTCTCTCACTCACAGTTAGCGCCCTTCACAGCGTGGCTCCTACCTCAGGAAGTGCAGATTAAAGGACTGCATGTTTGGTTCACAGTCCAAACAGTGCAAGAAGCAGTGAGAACATGTAGAGTTCACACGTAGCATGCATGTTATGAATTTAATCCAAGCATTTTTCATGCCACTTCGTAATACTTAAAAATCCCCTGAAATTATAGCCTTATGTTGTGGCTGTGTGATTGTTTGCTGTTAAGTTACTAAGTGTAATGTATGATAAAGCAGTCAGAACAAAGTCAATCTGTGTACGGTGCAGCTTTGAGTTCCAAGGTTTACATTAAGGAATTGCATTTTAAGTGTGATGATTACTTGCGTAGGTTGTTGGATGATATATTGGCTATGTATTGAATATTCACGTTATATTAACAATGGTTTTACTAGCTATAATAAATTTAAGTAACATCCTGAATATTGCAATTTTAATGTGCTTTTTTTTAACATTGAAAAGCCTTTTTTGATCCACACATATAAAGGGTTCAAATGTTTTCGTATTGTTTCTGATTTAAACTTCTGTTTCAAAGAGGGTGCTATGTTGAAGTCATTTATGTGAATCAGTTCAATGAAATGATTCAAAACTCTGGTTAATTTTTCTTATATTATAATGTTTGAGTTGAGAAATGTTCCTGATAATAGTGGAAAACCTTGTGGGAAACCAGTTTAGTTCTTTTGTCAATCATTTTAAATCTAATTGGCAACAAGCTCTGTTTTTTAAATGTTTATTCTGATAGTTTTAATTAGATTTAAAAGTCTGAAAATCAGCTACCTTAAAAAAGTAGTGCAGTTTAAAATGTGTAATGTATGTTATTAGCTGTTCTTGGCTATGTTATCCGCAGGCAATATGTAAACCAGTGATTTTATCTTGTTTTTCACAGCATATGTCGAACCCCTAGCTGGTGCCTTGCTGTATATGTTACCATTGCTTCCCAGTAGCGATCGTCTCCAGAGCTTCGAGTTAGGTGTTGGATGGTGTTGTCTCTCACCTTTAAATCCATGTATTATGCATTTCTGCTCTTGCCGATTTTAGCTAAGGTGGAATGGCATACTTTACCACAGGGAATACATGGTGTTAAAAGCATCACCTGAGGGGAGGTCTGAGCAAAAAAGAAAAGGAAAGAGAAGCAGATTGTAACCACTTTTCCATCTCTCTTTGATGCCATTTTGCCTCTGCTCCTCACCTGAAACATCATAAACTTGTGCTGTCTCAGCAAAAATAGCACAATGCGTTGTTAACGGTGTTATTCATCTTTATTGCTCATCAAAGACTTCTTAGATATTGATTTGACATTTTGGCCCCCTTTGTCACGCAGTTGGATGACACATGACCACATTAAAAGCCTGATATGAATGCGCCTCCAGACTCGTGATCGGATTCAGAGGTGGTCAGGGAAAGTTTCTGAGGTTCAACAAAATGTAAACACTAATGTTATCTAACTACACAAGTAATATGTAATACAGACACTGTTTGTGCTACAAATAACCATTATCCCTCACTTTGATGGGCTTAGTCAAACATTTTCTGTCAGGCTGAATTTTTATGTTATTTTAATTCTTATTAAGATACCATTGATATCTTTTTATTAAATTTTTTAGCATGTTTACTTTTGGGATGTTTCTAAAGTATGGAAGCACATTAGATCAGATACATTTTTTATCTGTCAGAATGGCAAAACTCATTTCGAGTTCTCCGTCATTATTTTGGTTTACACAACCTGTAGTGCAATATGTAAGTGGCTTTTTCCATTTTGTGATGATCTCTATCTAATCATGCTAGAGACACATTAGAATGAAGGTGTAAATAAAGATCTCAGCTAAAGAATATCCAGGTACTCTCTGGATATGAAACACATGATAATACAGTAGCACATGTTCAATGTGCTTTTGACATTTGATGCTATTCACTGTTTTTTGTTTTTTTTTTATTCTTAATATTTTGTCTTTAATAATGTAAGCAGATACCTTTTTGGAGCATACATGTAAATGTATTATAAATAATTAAGACTCTTTTTTTTATATATTTTTATTTTTTATCACTGTGCTCTCGGGCCCCCAACCGCTTACCACTTCTCTCTCTCTCTCTCTCTCTCTGTTTTTTCACAGGTTCTGGAGCTGGTCAAGGGAATGCACTATCAGCTGGCCTGCCAGAAGTACTTTGAGCTGACACACAGTGTAAGGATGCTTTTCATTTTGGCCTGCTGTAATTGGACCTGCTTTTGTCAGCTTAGGGATAGCCCTGAGAAGTACTTACAGAGCCTGACCATTGTAGTCACATCTGCCTTTAGCTGACCTCTAATAAAATCTTAATTTGTTGTGTTTTGCAAAGCAATTTTAAGATTCATTTTCCCTCTGATACGTGGTGTCCACTACAATGCACAGATCTCTTTTATTTATTTATTATTATTTATGAGCAACATGGGTGATTACATTTGATACTTAGCCATAAATCTGTATTATGTCGTTTTTGGCTCTGTCCCAAATGCCGCACTTGATGTGAATTTGCAGATTTGCGGTGACCGCTGCTTGTGTCAGTGAAGTCCACAGTCCCGTAGGGTGTCCCATTTGACATTTGAGGGCTTAGGGTGGCATTTGGGACAGGGCCTTTATGTCATAGTGTTCCTTTATTTATAACATCAATTCAGCATGGCTGATGGAAATGGTAATGCACCAACAAGGTTCGAAATTGCAACCATTTTGGTTTCATATGCTCTCGAAATTGAGTCTGTGCGACCTCAAAATATATTTGGGAGCATATGTGTGAGTGCAAATAATTCTTATGGTGTTTTCTAGAGATGCACCGGTCGACCCGCCATAAATCAAAACCAGCTGTTTTTTTCTCCAAACACCACTGGCAATTGGTTTTTTGTTTTATTTTGGCCGATCTCTGTTCCGGAAAATGTTCAGTGTGTGTGTATATATGTGTATGTATATACGTGTATGTATATATGTGTATGTATGTATATATACAAGATAAAAACAAGATAAAAATACATATATTATAATATCTACGTTGGACAGATGTGTAATCCTCTCAGAAACCAAACGAATTGGAATTAATTTATATTTTTTGTTGAAGTAAGAAGATACATATACAAATTGTATCATCTAAAGCTTTTTGGTGAAGGCTAGATACACATTGTCTATTCAGGGTTATTAACATTTTCTCAGCATGTTTAAAGCTGATATTATAGTCATATTTTCAAGGTAAGGGGCAGAAACTCGTTTTTAAAATCAAATGATAAATGTGCTGAATCTTTGCTTTTTGTATTTGGATTGCCCTTTCAGATTGGACTTTGGGCTTTGCAGTTTCAATATGCTTTCTTTGACAGGGGCATAATTGTGTGTCAGAGCTGAAAGCAACCAGAAAGCAAATGATTACAGCTCTATTTAAATGGTTATCTAATAGATTTCTTCTTATTTCTTCTTCCTAGTTTTAAATTGGAGGGGGTGGATAGGACTCTGGCAGCAACCTTTCTGTATTTAATTTTATTTATTTTTTGCCAAGGAGAGAGAAATATTTCAGAGCTATGTCAGTCAAGATTACCTGTGTGACACCTATGCCCTGTCCCTCGACTAAAAAAGCAGCCCAGCTGTCAGGTTGAGAATGAAAATGTGCACACACCAACGCCACGCAAACAGACGCTATCTGCTAGGTGACAGGTTAATGTGAAGAGGGGGAAGAGACCGTCTTGGATATGAGAGAGCTTGGTAAACCTTTCAGATGTTTGTCAGCAATGTGTAACAAGATGGATTTTAAATGGGGAAGCTTTAGTAACAGGTAAAGTCATGATGAATCCATTTCTCAACATCTACCAGAAGCAATTTTATGTGTGTGTGTGTGTGTATATATATATATATATATTTTTTTTTTACTTTTTCACAAATTTAGTTGTTAGTTAATTTAATTTCATTAATTTGTTTTCACTCTAGTTTAATTTTCAGTAGTTTTTAATTGATCGTTGTTGATTTTAGTTGTTTTTTTATTTAGTTTTCTAGCTCTAGCTTTAAGTTTTATTTAGTTTTTTGTATCAGTATTTTAGGTCTGCCAAAGTTAATGCGCTGGATGGTATCATTAAAAAAATGAATGTCATTACATTTCATGTCACACTCCAGTGTCATCTATGCCATTTTTTAATATATATATATATATATATATATATATATATAATATAATATAACATGTTTTTAATTAATTTGGGACCACATTAAATATAGACTACCATTCAAAAGTTAGTGTTTGGTATGATTTTTTTTTTTTTAAAGCATTTCTGCATCTCTGCATTTATTTTATCAAAAAACGTAAGATTACGTCACGTCACAGTTACGTCTCTTGCAGCTGCGCATTGTGGTGGCAGAAAAACAGTGGTAACAAGTGTGGGAAAACAGGCAAAATCCATGGAATAAAATAACAAGCTGATATATATCGCAATTCTGAATTTTCTTCTCAGAATTGGGGGAAAAATCAGAACTGTGAGATATAAGGTTGAAATGACCTCTTTTTTTTATTTATTGTGTGGCTTCCATGCAGAACTGTCATTTTCTGCCACTAGGCTCTGCTCACAAAACACCCGAATGGTCTATTATGATTTAAAATAACGGTTTTCTATTTTATTACTCTAGTCTTCAGTGTCACATGATCCTTCAGAAATCCTTCTAATATGCTGATTTCTTCATCATCTTATTATTATTATTATTATTATTATTATTCTTAGCGTTGAAAACAGTCGTACTGCTTAATATTTATTTTTAAAGTTTTTGTGATGATAAAATGTTCAAAATAACAGCATTTAGAAATCTTTGTAACATTATGAATTTCTTTACTGACACTTCTGATACATTTAATGCATCCTTGCTGAATTATAGATTTATTTCAAAAAAAAAGTTTGAATGGTAGTAAACTGTAGTTAATTTGACTCAGTTGTGTTAGATTTCATTATTTTAGTTTTTGTCTTAGTTTTCATTAATAATAACACTACTGAGTAAAAGTCAACAGTCTCCACATCTGCGTAAGCACTTCAAATCTGCTGATGTTCTTGCTGTTGTTGAAGCTTTAGCTCAATGTCGAGATGAGTAAATCAAAGAGCGTGTATAAATTTCTAATCTCTTGCACGTCTAGATTTATTCCCTCAATAAGAAAGCTTTATGACAGTGTTTGTGTCTGCGCCACCCCTCTTTTAATGCAGTAATGCACTCAAAGTGTCATTGATAGGATATAATGGCTTTTAATGGCTCCCGGTGAAACGGCAGCGCCTTTGCAGTCCAAGGGCATCATTTAGCTCCTGGCCCCGGGGCGCTTGGGACTAGGGTCATTGCTGATGACTAATAGCCCCGAGCCAAACAGTGCGAACGGTTTATGATGCAGGAAAATGAATAAGATGGCTTCCTTGATGAACAGCCTGCAATAACAGGATTTGAAAGATAAACTGAAATTCATGACTCTTATTTTAGGGTCGGTGAATGATGAAACCTCTGACGTTAATGGGCACAATAAAACATTCTTGTTGGGGCATCAGTGGATCCGCACCACCTCGCCTTCCTTGCATCTGATACGCGATGGCGCAACCATCTTGGCTGCAAAAACACGCTTGTTGAACTCCAGCGTAAGAGACTTTAATCACTGCCATATGTGCCCTCCGCTTTCACATCCGCGACACATAACAAATAGACGCTCGCATTCCTCCCTCCCTGGCAGCATTTATTTAAAGGTCAAAATGTAATACTTCTCTGATGAAATATTTACACAACCGCAATAAATCAAACAATAGAGAAAAGGAAACAATAATGAAAAAGAGGAGGGGAGGCAAGAGAGGTGGACTTTAGAAGGAGAGCTTGTTGCGCATCCGCCGAATTGATCCGTTTCTAGGCCTCGGCTGGGATTGTTTCATGTTTATGCATATTTCATTTGGCACAGAGTCGCTGGGCGAGGGTAGTCCACTGTAATGTGTTAACTCTGAGATGGATCCGTGTAATGTATCTTTCTGTCCACAGCTTAACTACCGCAGAGACCCCTGTGCACTCGATTCAGAGAGATGGGTTTGAAACTTTGATTCATGAGGAGTATCAGGGGTGTGCTGTGATTGAAGCATAATTAAACAGCCATATCCTCTGCACTTAGAAACAAATGGATTGTGCAGCGTTTGAGTGCAATGCAGCTTTCAGGGATCCATCAGTGAGAGGCTTTGCCATAAACAAGGCTGAAAGAAAGGAGAGATTAAATAGAAGCTACCAGCTTAAATATCCCTGTGTACCCTTTTAATGTTCCAGGTTCAATGCAGTTATTTAAACTTGGCTTACAAAATAAATACACATTATTACACAAATGTAACTATAGTAATTTGCATACTAAACTCTGTTGCTTGTTACAGGTTGAGGATGCTGGGTTTTCTCTTAATCACCCTAACCAGTACTTCACTGAGAGTCAGAAGCTTCTGGGTGGAGGCCGGGACATCAAGAAAGAAGTTGAGATGTCACAAAGAAGCCAAGAAACTCCATCAAACATGTCCCGTCCATCTCAGGAAAGCTCCAAACAGGCCCACGAGGAGATGGGGGATTTAGATTCCTTCTTCCAGGATGAATGATTTTGTAGAACTTAAAATCTGGGATGAATACACCATAGGGCCATTCACTATATTTGATATAAATTGTTTCCAATGTTCAAACACTTTGATCTTGTTGTATTTTCCTTATCTTTGTGGTGATAAGATCTTTTTTCAAATTACATGTTTTATAAAAATTAATCAAATAAAAATAATTGTCATTTTTCATAAAGCATTTTCTGTTTTTACTTTTCATTTTAATTATAACCAGCACTGATGACTCACCTCAACCTATTTAGTAATCAGTGTAATTATTCTCTGCTCAGTCTCTTTCTTCCCGCTGGTACAGTGATGTCTTCATACATTATCCTTCAAAAGTTTGAGAGTCTTAAGAAGTTTTTAGTTTTAAAGTAATACTTTTATTTATCAATAAAGTATTATATTAATTAAAAGTGATAGTAAAGACATGTATAATAAATGCTGTTATAATAAATCCTGAAAAAAGTAAATATCTAGCACCACAACTGTTTAACACTAATAAGATAATAAGAAATGTTTCTTCAGCAACAAATCAGCAAATCTAAAATATTGTGGTGTGACACTAAACACTGGAGTAATGATGCTAAAAAAAAAAAATTTGCTTTGCCATCACAAGAAAAATTTACATTTTTTTTAAAAATATATTAAAATAGATAACTTATTTTAAATTGTAATATTTCACAATATTGCTGTTCTACTGTATTTTTGATCAAATAAATGCAGCCTTGGTAAGCATAATTGACTTTATATATATATATATATATATATAATGTATATGTATGTATGTATGTGTGTGTGTGTGCAGATTCCAAAGTTTTGAACTAGTGTATTTCTCCAAAAGAGAATCTAAGAATTTATTTTGCAGATGTTTTGATCAGTACATTTTATCAGGATGCATTCCCTGAGAATCAAACCTTGGTGTTGTTAGGGCTATACTGTACCAGTTAAACTACAGAGACAGAAATTGATCTACAGTGTCAAAAGTATGCAGTCGCTCATATGGCCACAAGGTACTGCTTTATTTGATCGTCCGTGTAGAAAATAAAAACAATACAGTAGGCGGATGAGATGAGGTGGGCGAAATTTAGGTGCCAAATACTTTGGGTTTTTCAGACTGAACCAGCTGCACTTTTCTCATTTAAATGACAAATCTGAATGTAAAATGAAAAACCTTGATTCCTCTTCCTTGCTCTTGCTGGAGGAAGAAGTAAAGTGGAGTTATATTCTATTACAGCAAATCCTCAAGGACATGAAGGATGTTGATTTTGGCCTCACAGGAGGTGCTTTCCATTCAGCGCTCACATTAAAGCTATCTGTAAACCCTTCATCCTAACTTCTGACTCTTAAACATAATTGCGCTTGAAATGAACATTTATTTTGAATGTCAAGCATCATTAAGTGGAGCAGCATTTGTTCTTTGCATGCCACAAACGATGTTTCTAAATGTCTGTTGTGGCGGTACCATTGCTATGCAGTGTCACATTGTTTTCCTCTGAAAACGTCCTTGAACATTGAAATATGTCCTTCACATGATCAAAACCCTCCTCCTCGTATTGCCTTACTTCTCGCTCCCTCCGTAATGGGTAATTGTTCTTGCCTTCTCTTTCTTACTGTGTGCCCTGGACAAGCCAACATGCTAAATTTAGAGGCAATTAGATGCACCGTGGAGTTAGACCTGCATTGTGAATGCAAATGCGTCCCCTTGGTAGGGCAAAGACAAGTAATAGTACCATTAAGGGACAAATTTAATGAATGCTCTTACCTTTGAGTGTGCATATGGTTTCAGCCCAATTGTTATTCCCCAAATGTGTGTGCACTTCTTTGTTATTCTGGGTTGTTAATATATATGTAATGTATATATATATATATATATATATATATATATATATATCACTAAAACGTTGTTATCTTGACATAATTGTCTATTATATGAGACCAACAATCTGCTTTCAAAAGAATAACTCCCCTCCAGTTCAATGCATGTCGAACCATAATGATTAATGGTGTAACATCTTTACCCCTTTCATTATGAATTGCAGGCAATACAAAAGCTCAAGCATTGAAAACATTGTATTGCTGCATTCACAGTCTTAACAATAATGATGTTGAATGGAGGAAGCAAAAGAAATTTCATTCCCATGCTTTATGACAGACTGATTAGATATGAGGTTTATTTTATCCGACCTCGGGCCATAGTGTTGGGCTATGAAGCATGTAGTGACAGTGGAGCTGCACTGCCGGCTTTGCTTCAGTCCTTCACCACGGCACACTAGCGGAATTAAATTAGCTTTGGAGTTTAAAAATGGAGCCTGACAGACAAGGGATTAGTGCAAAATAATATGCATCTGGATATAAGCAGTGCACATCTGGGGTATTGACAGCAAGAGACCTTCATGTTTTATATTTGGTAGAGCTTGACTGCATTTGACAAAGCTATATACCCTCTTACACCAGTGCACTGGTGCTGCTTTCACTATAGCCGATGAGATTGCGGTCGTTAGCCGTATTACAGCAAATTTGACCTAAATTCAAAATGTAAAAATGTATTTCCTGTTCATTGATATGCTGGAATTTGCCACGGGATGTTGAATTCAACAGTCACACAACAGAAGAATCTAATTAAAACAGGTTTTGTAAGAAGAAGAAAAAAAGGCTATTTATTTCTACTTATTAGATGCACTAATACTGACAAAACAATCCATTAAAACAAAAATATTTTCATTTTCCTACAAAACTGTCCACCATATTGTATTTAGATAAATATTGACATCGAAATTTTATCAGTTTATTCTGTCATAATTTACTCCCCCTCAAGTTGTTCCAGACCTGTATGAATTTCTTTCTTCTGCTGAAACCAAACAGTTGTTGCCACACATTGACTTGCATAGCATTTTTGCTTCTCTGTACTATGGAAGCCAATGAGTCAATCAACTGTTTGGTTACTCACATTCTTCAAAATATCTTCTTTTGTGTTCAGCAGAAGAAAGAAATTCATACAGGTTTGGAACAACTTGAGGGGGAGTAAATTATGACAATTTTCATGGGTGAACTATCCCTTCAATGCATATTTACTGTATAAAAAAATAAACCTTACTGACCCCAAACTTTTGAATATAACATGTTTGAATATGCTGTCTATAGAAAAAGAAAATAGTTACAGCAGTGTATATGAATACATTTTTACATCCTGTTTGCAACCTCATTTCAACTTAATTCAAATTTAAAAGGCATTCCTAGTTTTAATTCTGAATGGTGAATGTACCCTGAACCCTGCATTATCAAGCCTATATTCTGCACATAATATGCTTTGTGGAAGCGAGGCCAGTTGAGGATGGTGCATTTGATGGAGGAAAAGAAAAGCCTAATGTATTCAATGACGTGCCTGTCCGTGCTTAGAAGCGGTGATGCTTTTTACCTGCCTGCATATAGGGATCATTTCTGTCCATTTATCTTGGGAAAGTGAGATAAATGGGTTTCGTTGGTTTACATGTATTTAGTGTAGTGTATAGAGTGAAGTGTAGCCTAATGTTTATGCAAATTTTTTAGAAGCACATTGTTTCTCCTATGCTTTCACATTTTTTTTTAAGTAGGTAGGCTATTTAAGTCAGTTGTCACTCATTTGGGTGCATTAGCGACGGACTTGCTGTATTTGATAGGGAACTTTCTGTAATGAACCCTGCCCAGTGGTTTATATAAAACATGACCTTGATGAGTTGAAGGGTGCAGAGCATGCGGTCCTTCTCAGTGGACACCAAATGGTCTCCTGCCACAGGATGGTAATTAGTTCCATTTGTCAGTCTTTCATGAGGTTAATATCTGAGAATGGCCAGCCTGAGACTGGGACAGATGCAATTGGCTACATGAGGTAACAGAAGTAGCCTACTTACTCTAGCTCTACACATTTGGAACACAAAATGTTTCTTTAACCTTTATCTCAATAGCTTTAAAGAGACAATTTACCCAAAAATAAAAATGCTGTCATCATTTACTCACCCTCATGTCATTCCAAACCTGTATGACTTACTTCTCCAGTAGAAAGCAGAAACACAATTCTGTAAATGATAACAGATTTTTGGGTGCAGCTGTCCCATTAAATATCAAAAAGTATGTGGCGGTACATGGTACGTACTTACCAATAATTTTTTTTAGATTTTTTGAACATCATTCGAAAAACGTACCTGTTGTAACTTTGTAACCTTTTTGCAAAACGCTAAATACGTTGCGTCGTGCACGTTTCGCGACAGTTTCAAAATGTCCAGTGAGTGGTGCTAAAAGTGTTTAGTTTTTTCCCGGAACAGATGAACGTGAATATGGCAACGTTTTATTACGTCGGAGTTTGTACATTATTGCAGTTCTGAATTCAAATGTCCGGTCAGTGGTGCTAAAAGAATGTGTGTCAAGTCAAGTATATTTGTATAGCGCTTTTCACAATACAGATTGTATCAAAGCAGCTTCACAGTATTAAATTAAAATAATACAACAAGGTTTGTTTCTAGTGGAATTTATTGATTGATAAAATTAAATATCCCCAAAATATCCCCAACTGAGCAATTAAGCCAAAGGCAACAGTGGCAAGGAACCGAAAAACTCCATTAAGTGACCTAATGGTGACCTAAAGCTCCATCAGGTGACCCAATGGAGGAAAAAAAACCTTGGGAGAACCCAGGCTCAGTCGGGGGCCAGTTCTCCTCTGGCGTTTATGAACTAGAGGCCGGATTTAACTGTAAGATTAAAAATATTATATGAATGCCTGGCTGAAGAGATGCGTCTTTAATCTAGTTTTAAACTGGGAGAGCGAGTCTGAGCAACGTTTTGGAGCTAAATGTGAAAATGCTCTCCCTCCTTTGGTGGATCTGAATATCCTAGGTATGACCAAAAGCCTCAAATTTAGTGATCTTAAAGAGCGCGATGAATTATATAGGGCGATAGAAGATCCGTTAAATAGACTGGAGCTAAGCCGTTTAGGGCTTTATAAGTCAGTAGCAATACCTTGTAATTAATACGGAATTTTATAGGTAACCAATGTAGTGATGATAAAATCTGTGTTATATGATCATATTTTCTTGACCTAGTAAGGACTCTAGCAGCTGCATTTTGGACTAACTGTAGCTTGTTTATTGAGGATGCAGGACAACCAGCTAATAAAGCATTACAGTAATCCAGTCTCGAGGTCATGAATGCATGAACTAACTTTTCTGCATCAGAAACTGATAGCATATTACGTAGCTTAGCAATGTTTCTAAGATGGAAAAAGGCTGTTTTTGTAACATGAAATATGATTTTCAAAAGACAGTTTGCAATCTAGTAGAGGATCTTTTACTGTAGAGGATAAAGTAACAGGACATCCTACTATGTTAAAGTTGTATTGTGAGAGGTTTTGTGGGTGGTTTTTTGAACCGATAAGTATTACCTCTGTCTTGTCTGGATTTAATAAAAGAAAATTACGGGTCATCCAATCTTTTATATCTTTAACACACTCTGTCAATTTGGATAATTTAGCGTTTTCATCCGGACGTGATGAAATATATATTTGAGTGTCATCAGCATAACAATGGAAACTAATTCCATGTTTCCTTATAATATTTCCAAGTGGCATCATATATATTGAGAATAACAGAGGGCCTAATACAGATCCCTGCGGCACTCCATAGTTTACTGGAGTTATGATCGATTTTTCTCCATTTAAATAGACAAAATGGTAGCGGTCAGATTTGAACCAGCTTAGTGCTTGTCCTTGAACACAAGTATAATTTTGTAGTCGATCTAAGAGTAATGTATGATCTATAGTATCGAACGCAGCACTAAGATCAAGTAAAACTAGTATTGAGATACAGTCTTGGTCAGAAGCTAAAAGTAAATCATTTGTGATTTTAACGAGCGCAGTTTCAGTGCTATGATGCGGTCTGAATCCAGACTGAAACTTTTCATAGATATCATTTTCTTGCAAGAAAGAGCCTAGTTGAGCGGACACCACTTTTTCTAATATTTTAGACATAAATGGTAGATTTGAAATGGGTCTATAATTTGCTAGGTTATTATGATCTAATTGTGGTTTCTTAATGAGTGGTTTTATAACTGCCAATTTAAATGTTCTTGGAACATGACCTAAAGATATGAGTTAATAATATTGAGGAGAGGCTCTTCCACAACAGGTAACACTTCTTTCAATAGTTTAGTTGGTATAGGATCTAATAAACATGTTGTTGTTTTAGATGAAGTGATAAGTTTATTTAACTCTTTTTGTTCTATAGTTGTAAAGCACTGTAATTGTTCTTGCGGGGTGATAATTGAAGCTGAATTATAAGGCGCGATTGAAGATTGAACGTTTACAATTGTGGTTCTGATGCTTTCTATTTTCTCAGTGAAGAAGTTCATGAAATCATTACTACTGAACTGTAACGGGATATTTTGTTCGGGTGACGTCTGTTTATTTGTTAGTCTAGCCACGGTGTTAAATAAAAACCTTGGATTATTTTGGTTATTTTCTATTAGTTTGCGGAGATGCTCAGCCCTGGCCGCTTTTAGGGCCTTTTTATAACGTGACATACTGTCTTTCCACGCGATTCTAAAGACCTCTAAATTAGTTTGTTTCCATTTACGCTCTAAATTACGGGTTTCTCGCTTTAGAACATGCGTAGTATTGTTGTACCATGGTGCTCTAATTTTCTCCCTTTTTTAATTTAATGCAACAATATCCAATGTTCTAGAGAGAATGGTGCTCATAGTGCTAGTTAGTTCTTCTAGTTCATCTGTTTGTTTGGGTTCAGGCCGCAGCTAAACCGTGTCACGTTTTAAAATAACATTATGTTAAACATAATTATGTTAATTATGTTAAAACGAGTCACGTTTTAAAATAACATACACTAGGCCTACACCCTAAAATCTACCCGATAGTGTTAACAAAAGCAAATGCGACATCATAACGTAATAGTAACCATGGCATTTTAGCTTGTTTTTGAACTTTGAGCTCTTGCATCGTGACTTGTCTTTCACGGGGTTCGTACCAGAGCTTTCCGCATCACATTTTCAATTCTGTAGCCTACTACCAGCTGAGCAAGCTTAAGAAGTAGCAGTAGGCTACAACTGAACATATGGAGCTGGTTAAGTGATGTACACTCCAAAATTAGTTTTTCAAATCATGCACTATATGGTAAAAAAGTGTTTTGAGGTCATAACATAATTGTGCTAAGAGCCGCGTGAAAAATCTGCCCCTGTAGACTAATAATTGTGTGTGAAAACGATTAAAAGTGCTTGCTGTTTTACTGACTTTAGTGTTCATTTCTTTTAGAAACTGCAGTGATAGGCTACCGGTATGTACTGGTACTTTGGCCTATTTTGCGTTTTGCAAAAATGTTGTCACAGGTTTTTCCAATGAGCCTGTGTTGCAAAATTCACTGTTAGGTCTTTCTGTAAAAAGTATCTCTGTATCCAAAACTGTTAAAACTTGTGATTAGACAAAATAGTTCTGGTGTCCGTGTCTTATTAAAAGGGAAGGAATGTACTTGGTGAGTCACAGCTGTGCTTGCTTTATAATCTTGTGCATGATATCAGTTAAGAGACATTTCTGTTGATGACTGGGTACATATCCTACTGACAGGACTGCGATGTTACATGAGACAAAAAGGTGACCGTTTAAGCCTAGGGGTTTTGTCAAGTTTGGAAATATTTAAATATTAATTTAGGTTTAGTGGAATCTCATGTTGTGTTATATAATTTTTTTTTTTTTTTTTTCAGCCCAAGAAGGGGTGTAACACTGTAATGATTAAACCCGTCTGTGCAGTTTACTTTGACTTCATGACCACAAAGCCTCTAACTGTGGCTCCATTATTTAAAATATTATTTAGCATTCTGTTGTGTTCATGGACAAAGCCCTCAATGGTTTCCTGTGCTCTGTTAGCAGCAACCTCCCTTATCTTGATGTGTAGGACTCTTTGTGGTAGCTTTTATCGACTCGAAGTGCAATTTCTCCACCTCTAATCTTGCAGAAAGTAAGCTTGAAATGTCATAGATAAGCACTTTTTGGAAGTTGTTTGTGGCCTAGAGGGAATAATTTGGTATTCTCAGGCATTCCACCTTGGTGTTAGCGATGAAATATAGAGACCGGCATTTGTATTGAAGTGTTTTGATTTTCTGTGCTTTAGACGTGCTCAGGTATAGGATATTCGGAAAAGGGTACAGCAGTTTATCATGTAGGTTTTTGTGTTTTTGTCTTTTGAAACAAACCGTCCTATCTATGAATAATAAATATGGGTGTGTAAACATTTCCAAATTGGAATGGGCTGGGATGTATTTCGCCCTGTTTTTCTTATCTACAGTTTCTGGGTATGGAAGGAGCAAGAAAAAAAAAAAACTGAACAAACAAAGAAATTTTCAGATGACAGATTCAGGCCCATTTTTTGTCCTCATTACATTGGTGTATTTTCACAGCTAAATTGCTTTTACTGGTGCATGAAATTTATAGACGAATCCTGCCTTGTCGGATCTGAGGCCAAATGTGTTCATATATGCTGTATAGTGTTAGATGGTGGGGTGGGGGGGGTCTATTAAACTGATGTGAAATATCCTGCAGCCACTTCTACACTCCACCTTGTACCTAATCTGTCTGGACATTGACTAATTAGCACGGGCCTCCGGTGCATTTTCCAGTCTTGAATGAATTGTACGCATCACACTGATGTTCTTTCTCTTCCTGTGGTTCCTTATAGATGTATTCACCTTTTCTCTGCTCAGAATCCATGCATAACAATAAGTGTGCTGTGAGTTGCATCTACTAATCTTTGGTTCTTTGACAGTTTCAATGTATGTGGGTGCTGGGAAGAGAAATGTGTGTGTGTGTGTGTGTGTGTTTCAGGCAGCAGAGTGGAAGAGTATTTGATCATGTCTTTGACAATGCCTGTGACAGTGACAGCCTGCACTGCTGGTAGAAAAGCCAGTCAGACTAGAGCCTCTGCCAGCAGTTGTCGTTGCCTGGCGTTGGGGGTGGTTGGTTGGGCGTGATGCTCTGATCTGCACAGCACATGGATGAGGAGTCTAAATCTTTGGAACGAGCTTAAATGTATTGTTGCCCATTTCCTCAGCCACACTGAAGTCCTAACCATCCATAGAGTCTAGGTATTTAAAGTCCTCTGTTGTCAGTAATTGTATCCCTTAAAACTCATCTTTGATCACCAAAATTAAATATTTAAATGTTTTTTCCTTGAAAAAAAAGTATTTATGCCTTAAAATTTAACTCTACACCCTTGCCTCATTTAGTTTACACAGTTCTATGAATATGCAAATGAGCCCCTCCTCCACTCACTCACATCCGCTCAGAGATCCACTCGTTGACGTGATTGGTTACAAGGTAGTTTGTGACTTCAGAAACACCAGCAGTTTCAAACCACGATTTTGAGACCGTCTTTGGTTCACTGAGGTTTTAAGGAGAAAATACTCAGCAATGGTGCTGACTTATGAATTTGCACATGGTTTGTCTTAAAGCATATAAAAAAACACCACATAGACATATAGACAACATTAAAAGCTTGATTTTCACCACAGGGGGACTTTAAAGTGCTGAAGGTTACATCTGAACCACTATAGAGGCATTCAGCTACTGCAAGTAATAGCCTACAATCCAAAGTATAATGTATAAGAAATGATTGTGCTGCAGTCCAATTGTTAATCTTTTCTTACTTTAGAACATCTTATTTACAGTACCACCACTAGAGTATGACCACATTTTGTATTTTTGCATGCTATATAGCAATGAAATGTAAGTAGGAAATTAATTTTTTTTAATACATTTTTTATGGAATACATGCATGTAAACATGCCGGATTGTAGCCAAAGGCTAATTTCCATCCGTAGTCCCACGGGCTAAGATCACACAATTGTTGCAAAAGAAATACAGACCCTAAAATACAGACAAAAGAAATACAGACCCTCAAGTGAATCTCACTTAATATCTTAAGTGTACTTATCAAATAAATAAATGAATGGACATGAAATATTAATGTAATTGTTTTTTCATTTGACCTGTTTGATATCTTAAAGTTTCCACAAAAATATAATCCGTTATGTACAAAATTGACTCTGCAACAATATTACAGTAATATTAACACTGAAGTCATTTTCACTACAATCGATAACTGAGACACAAGATGGTGCCAGCTTCGTTTCTATGCAAAACGGGAGAGCGAGGCTATGATGTGATACAAGACACATGAAAGTAGCGCCGGTTTGTTGCGTGAGCAGAGTACATGAGCAGAGTGTTATACATTATTCCCCATTGCCAACGTCATATATTATATATTTATATTGATATCTGACCAACTCCATCTCGTGAGCTATTTTAAATGTTGGCAATTTTGTATGAATTTGTTCAACTGGATTTATATGAAGACAAGATTTTAAGAAAGAAAAAATGAATATGAAGGTCCACCCCTAAACCTAACCCTCAGTGGGGTGTAAGCAGATCTTTTGAAAACGTACTGAGATTGTACAAATTCACCAAAATGTCTAAGTTATGAACTGCCGTGAGTGTCAGCACCTGACTGCGAATGTCACACTTGGTCAATCAGTATTCCAGAGGGCTGTGGAAAAAACAAGTGATATCAAGCATTAGAGGAATCCATTCAAAGTCTGAATCAAAACTTTCCAGCTACGTGTAATGTGACTACAATGGAGCAGTTTAAATGACATGCTCATACTAAGCTGCACATTACACACTTCTCTCTAATCTGTTTCCTCCTGTCCATGGCCTCCTCATTCTTTCAATAGCAGCAGCATCATCATCTCTCTGCCTCAAAACAAATACATGCCCAAAGAATATCCATTTACTTCGATCTACTGTATGAAGCGCATAATGAATTTTATTGTTTGGTGTGATTATCCATGGATGCACACGTATTTTTATTACCATAGTTATTGGGAAGAGATGCAGGGATTGTAATAAGCAGCTGTGTACAGTAGCTGAAAAACAGAATGTGTACGTGTGAAATAATAATGCCCATTGAGAGACTGAATGGAACTGAATGAAATGCAAGCATGGCAACCATTTCATTTTAGGATATTTTCCATCATTACTCATTCGTTCCTGATTCCTGAGTTCTGTCCTACTATATAAAGCAGATTGTACATTAAATTAATTTAAATAAACATTGTAAATTAATGTCAAAGAGGATCAACTGGTTCTCTACCTAATCATATCAGCTTAATCCATCGGCGGTCCTAAAGAAACAAAGTTAGATTGCAAAATCCATGCAAGGAGATTAATGGGTTCCTTCAAGCACACAATGTGTGATCTTCCCATTAGAAAACTGGGGAAGTGATAACATTCTATTTACAAGCATGTGGATTTCAGAAGGTATTGTTCTGCTTAACAAAATCCAAGCAGAAGGTGAATCAAAACCCATTTATTCATTTCTAAGTCTCAGTCTTCCATGAAGACAAGCAGTTGAAGTGATTTCCTTTGGATTTCTTATGCTGAATAGCAGCCCAGGGGGGGTCATTTTTCATCAAGTCTATAATATGGACATGGCTTTACTGCGGCTTCTGAAAATTTCTGCTTTCGACCGTACGTATTGGTTTCATTTTGTTGTGCGTCGTTTTAAAATTGCATTGACTGACTGACTAGTCTTACATAAATTGAATGGTCCCTGAAGTTTGCTTGATGTCTCTAACCCAAAGACATTCATTAGACCCCCATATCGCATGGGAAATGGTCAACTAAATATAGTGCATTCACTATATTTTTCTTCATGAATTGAATTTGTCAGGGCTAGAGCTTTTGGGACTTGATTCTCTTGCATGCCAACTAGCTCTCAAACATGCTTTGCAATTATTGTCCAAGTCCCTGTCCAAGCATGTCAACAAATGCGGGATTGCGTTTACCCCGTATTTAAACATTCCATTTAAAATGAGCTCCAAGATGTTGGTGAAAGGTTTTATTTCCCTCTCAAAAACCATGTCTCTCAAAACCACAGTGCCGTAGCCATCCATACTCATTAATCACACTAGCTCGTGCTAATGTGGCGCCATCCCACCGGATGGGCAGTTCAAACTCTCATGAGGGAGAAAAGTGCAAATTTACAGTCGCCCCAATTTATTAATTGTACAATGTCATGACCTTTTCCCTTTAAAGCACACTTCAGCTCAACAGACAAATGGCAGCCAAACTTTAGCGCTGCACGGACAGATTATGCGTCTCTATTTGGAGCCCAACTGTTTCTGAAAATTAGTTTTTGACCTTGTCATGTGTTTCTTTTTTAATCTAGGCCTGGACTGATAGATTATTGCACTGCCTGCCAAGAAAGGGGGTAGTGTGTTTGTTTAGAAGGGCGGAGATACGTGCCAATAGCAAAGTTCACCATCTCCCATGGCACTCCTTGTCTTTGAAAAATATGGCTGAAATTATAATGAATTATGGAATAAAGGAGGAGTAGATTTCACAAGGCCAGACTTCAAGATATGTGACCTCCATCAAACGAAGCGCAACTGAAGGTTTTATACAAAACCAACCATCCTTAGATGCTTCTCCTTTTCCTCATGTGATTTGAAGTGCATTTTTTACATGTACTGTAAAAGAATATCTGGGTGTTTTTTTCAACTTTGTGCACTTTTATGTATCAGGTGTCGATTTTTATTAAAGCAAAAAAGATTTCAGATTTTTTTTATTTTGTTGTATGATCATATAAAATCTGACTTAGAAATGTTTTACCATACCGTTATTGGTTGCATACTTTTCAAATGCCTTTTATGTAAAGACTTTGTTTTACCCTAGAAAGCTAGACACAGACTATTAACTTACTTGATTATATTACATTATATTATATTATATTCAGATACTTAAAATGGGTATGAAAGAGAAAACTCTATGCTTTTATTCCAAAAATGTAACACAGTGCTTGATTTTAGAAAGACTTGTGCATGTCTTGTATTGTACAAAAATGTACAATCGCAGCAACAGTACATTATGGTCATCCAAACTTCAGCAAAATCCCTCTCCAACCACAAACAATTGTACTAAACAAAACTAAATGACTTTACAAGAGACCAGCCATTCTGGTCATTGTGAACCTGAGCATTTCTCAGCAGACTCTCAGCTGCACTTGTTTCTGCTTTGTGAAGTGAATGAACGGCATGCACTCATGTAGGAAGTAGGCCATTATGGTGGATAGCTTTTTTCCCTGACAAAAAAAAGCCAGTGGGAGTTTGAAGCCTTGGTAATACTTCAGTCCTCTTTGTGTATTTTTCGTTCCAAAAATGCAAATGAACTTGGGAGACAGGGGCATTGGGAACTTATTAACGCCCTGGATTCCCCCACCCTACCCTTTTTTTATGTCTCAGAGGATACAAATGAGTGGTCCAGACAGAAGAGTAGAGTGTCAGTAACCTGTACTGGTGTAAATGAGTCACTTATACGTCTAATGGGAGAGCTCTGAGCTACTGCCTCGTTCCTTCCAACTCCCTCCCGGCACCTCCAAGTAACACACTCAATTTTTCATGACATCCGGGACGATGAGTTCATCAGTTTTAAATGGGACATTTCCTCAATATTACCTAGTATATTAATATATAATATAGCCGGGCTGTTTTTGGCACTCTCGCCTTTTGTGAAGAGAATGTTTGAAGAAAAAAAGTTTTGGGTATCAATGAATATTCATTTTTGTAATAACTTGTGCTAAGAATGCTAATGGTAAGATTCACTGTGTTTCAGAAATAAGAACCACTGCTTTACAATTTCCAAACAAGAAAATACCAATTTGAGAAGGCAATCTCTTACCTGTCCTGTTCAGACCTTTAAATGGTGCCATTGGACAGGAAGTGATTGTCCTGTTCAGCAGGGGGTCATGGGCTTCTGGGCTAGTGTGATCTTTTTTTAGACTAGTTTGATGACTGTGTTCACAGTGTCTTTTCTGTATGTCTATATCATTATTCCTGATTCAATTTATTTTTACTATGGAGAACTTTGCAATTATCTTTATTGCATGCAGCCTCTGCTGTCAATATGAAAATGTATTTATCTGAATAAACAACACTAAGTGTGTCAGTACATGCATACACTATATTAGCTTGCATACTAAACAGAATGTCTTGTTGCTGTATGTCATATTGCTTTAATTTTGGGCAGAATATAAGGTTAATTAGAAGGTTATCTGCTATTTTTAAAATAACATAAGATCATGTCACAAATGCATATGTAAAATGTACTTTTATATAATGTGCCATTTAGGTCTGAACATTTCTGCAGTGTTATGATGTACGGTGACAAATTTACTTTCTATAGCTTGTGTTTAGAATTGTTAATTGCATTAATTAGCATTGTCATTTATTTATTGTTGTTCTGAACAGGCATTCGTGACGACAAACAGCATAACAATTTTATATTTTGTGTGATGAGTGACAAAAGATATATAGCAGTTATTTTTCATCACAGATAATGTTCATGTGCAACATTTAATAGGCAGCTAACACCCAATTATAGGCTCAGATATGCTAATGATGAAATAATTAGTTCCAAAATGACAGGGAGGAAGTCGTAAATTCACAGGACCAGTTGAACGGAACGATTCAGATTCTGACGGTAGTTTGTTACTTTATGATAGTGCAGATTTCAGAAACATAAAAGACTCTCATTTCATCCTCAGAGGTATATTTCAAAGTTTTCCAATAAGATTTATGTCTGAAATTACTGCTGCAATAAAATAATCAAGGGATGTAATTAGATTTCCTCATCCATAAGCCTTTATTTTCTGCACATTTTGTGCAGAGTGGCATGAGCAGAGGTCAATAGGGCACAGCGTGTATTCCTAGGAAAGAAAACAACAGCCACAGATCCACCTACCCCCTGGCACCCACGATGCATCAGGCTGGCAGTGGTCTCCTCTCTCCATCCTCCCACTCGTTTCTTTCTAAAACTGTCTTGCAGGCTCCGAGATAGACACTGGCAATTCATCGCAGACTGGCATCATTATGCCAGTTGCATATGCCTCAAATACCTCTAATAAGTTGTGTGCCAATCACTGTGATGTTACGTTGAGAGTAGGGGGTTTCTGCGACGGGCCTGAATCCCCAAAGATGCCCTGCTGTGGCTGCTGGAACAAGAAAACAAATGAGCTACTCAGTGTTTCCCCATTCATCAGGAGTGTGTGCTTTTCCTTTCTCTCTCTGTGTTTGTCTTTGTTTCCCTCATCTTTCTTTCTCATGAGGTTCGGTTTATGTGTCATCTCAAAACCAGGCCTACACAGACACACTTCTCCCATGGGAGTCTTGGTTTTAACTATTTTTCATTCAGTGTGGCGCACAAACAAACAGGTTTTTGCATCTTTCCTGCGGTTAAACTAAACAAACATTAGCTTGCTTTAAACTGAAATTACAATCACACAACCTGCTTTAAAGTGCCCCTGTTATGCTATTTTATTGCCTCCTAATTTTGTTTTAGATGCCTCCTACAATTGGTTTACATGAATCCAAGGTCAAAAAACAATTGATTTTATCATAATATACATTGCAGCATCACCTCTTTTCTCACAGTGTCTGAAACGGTTTGATTAAAGATTCGGTCTCTCTAACCCCCTCCTTTCCGAGAGCCTATACTCTGCTCTGATTGGTCAGACGGCCCAGTCTGTTGTGATTGGTTTCCGTGTCGGAAACAAAACTCCTATTACCATATCTGACTTTCATCTACTCACCAGTTGTATGTAACCAGGGCAAAAGTTGACTGTAGTCGTGCCTACTCGCCTCTGGAGGGCGCCCTTGCGCATATGTGTAGTGCAGTTGTAAAAGGAAGAATAACTGAATAGTGTGACGATAGAAATCCCTGAGCGCCCATGACCTGCAGTGTGTGAGTTCAGAAGATTTCTGAAAGAAAAGAGTAAAGCCTCATTCAGGTGTTTGAGTCTGTTTGTGGAGCAGTTCGATTGCACGATTCTGTATTTCTCTCGAATGCAAGAGATTTCGATGTGGCGAGATCGTACAGGCTGCAGTGACAGAGATTGTAATTGTTCCGTGTGATCATTGAGTGTTGTTTGAATCTTTGTATGGCAGTTTATGTGGTGGTGTTAAGGAGAAAGTAAACAATACGTATTTCTCTTTTGATTAAATAATATCAGAGGGGAGAATGAGGACACGTGAGTGCACACGTGAGTTGACAGCTGCCTGAGAGCTTCATAGAGTGAGTGTCATTTTATTTTATTCTTGATTGTAAATGTTTATATTCACTCAAAGAAAATAGATTAAGAGCTATGTACCGTTTTTGATGTCTGAGTTCATTCAAGTTTATTAATACTTGTGGTGATAATGTATTTTGTATTAAAAAAAATAGTGCTCTTCAGCGCCTCGCTTTTTCAAATGCGTGTTGCATCTACGGTAGCCGTTATGTACCAAAAAGCTATGAGAGGATGTTCTAATAGCACTTCGAGTTTTCCTTCGGGTGAACAGGTTTGTTATTTCAAACAAACTGCAACTTGACACAACGAACAAACGAATGTTACAGTATAAATTACTGAAAGTGAAAAACGTGAACTATGGTAATTAGTAATGATGCCTTCTTTATTCGTGATATTTTTGTATATTATATAATAGAGTACACAACCAAGCAATGAAAAAAGCTTGTAATTAAGAACGTAACATTGACTTGCCTGTCGAGAAGAAAGCAGGCAACTTCAGCGTCTCTTTTGAAAGCTTTCTCCTGCATTAGCTCTTTCCACCTGGAAAAAGCTATCCTTGTTTTTGTAATCTCCGTTCACGTTTCCTTTTACGGTCTATTTTGGACTTTTTCGACGACGAGGACTCCTTATCCTGTGACTCAGCATATGTATGAATGAACGGTGTATAAATAACCATACAGTGCAGCCTTTTAAACTTGCCGGGGCAGTGACACGCGCCTCTCACTGCTCTGCTCCTCCGCTTCTGCTGGTTTCAGTCACGTGATGCTGGCTCTGAACGAAAACGCGTTGTGGAAACATGTTGGCCTAGTACTTTTTGTCCCTCTCTGTTATTATATTTTTCAAGATGACGGAACTACATGGAAGCCTCTGTGGCATAGACATGTATAGAAAGGCTAGATGGCTCAAGGCGGAGTCAGCTGTGTCGTCACTTGGCGGCCATCTTAGGTCAGGAGACTGCACTGCTGCTCCCTGCTGCTGTGGACGGAAGGTGAGTGACATACGCCAACTAAAATGCTCGTAACTTGCTGAATTCTTGACGGATTTACAAACGGTTTGGTTTATTACAAACCTTATTAACGTGGCTATGATTTGTGCTGATGCCGTTTGTGGCTATAATTTTTCACAAGTATGCAGTTAAATAGCCGCATCCCTGACGTTTATGACACACCAAGCCGTTTGAAAATCGGTTGAAAATTGAGCAAAATATAGTTATTTCAGCACTACATGCACAATAGACTTTAATGTTATAACTGGACGAGCGGTCCTGTCCTAAGATGGCCGCCGTGTGACGTCGTCGGGTCCCATTGGCTCTCAGCGCCGGTAAGCTATCTAGCCTTTATACATGTCTATGCTCTGTGGACCTACCCGTCCCATGTATATAAAGATAATAAATTCTTCGTTTACGAGGATAAGTCAGATAATTAGCAGAGGTATTTGCACACCATTGAGGACATATTTATGAAAAAAAAATTCATTTTAGATAATAAAATACCTAAAAAGTTACACATTGTCCCTTTAAGAAATGGACATTTATATAGTAATGTCACTGGTAATGTGAAGAGTGTAAAATGTGTTTACTTCTGATCTTATGTGTGTGTGGCTTATGAGAATGCATCTTTAATAATGTTTCTGTGTTTTGTCCTTTTTCCAGAAAGCATAAAAAGCCACAGCTGTTGTTTATTCAGGATTTAAGCATTCTTACAGATAGCCTAGTTTTGTATACTTTGGTTTATTTTTGGGGACGTTTCTGTACATTTATTGGAACGTGTTTCCTTTTTGTGTTTTTTTGCTGTCTAAATTTTGTTCATACACCTACCCACAAACGGAAACCTCAGGTGTCAACGCCGCGTCTTTCTTATACGCGGTCGGGAATAAAGAATCCCTTTTTTAGATGTCTGCTGTGTTTGAGGTTTTTATAGTGAACACGTTTACACGCCACATATACACAGTGATACGAACAGTAACAATTATGTTTTACTGTATCAGTTTCAGCATGAGTCCTCATCCTTTGGAAGTGCATACAAAGCGGATTTGCTTTCAGACAGCGACAACACGAACCAAACTTCTCCATGCCTCTGCTACAACAACAGTGTTTGAGGGTGAGTCAAAGTAGACATTGTTCATGAGCAGCCAATGAAGACGATAGAATGCCATTATGCAAATTTGTAACAAACCTATATAGGTTTGTAACAGGAAGTGAGACTGGAATTACTTACGACTTGTTTCAGCAGTTCAGAATTGATTCTTTCTTTTGGGAGACAATAACTTTATATATCTTTAAAACTTTGCATACCTTTTAAATGCACAAACAGCTATATTACACACTGAATGAAAGGTAATCCCTGAAAAAGCATTTAAGGGGATCTTTAAATTTTTATCCAACTTTAGGTTTTGCATGCATTAATATGACAATGCCTTGTCTGTATTGTTCTCTGCATCAAATCAAAGTTTGCCCTCAGGTGAAGGTGTAATGTCTGGGGGAAAAAAGTACTTTTAATAGAGTTCTCTGTTCCAGAGACAGTAATCCACCAAGGTTGTGCTTATCACTTACAAATTACAACAAGGACATTCCAGGTGAAATCAGACCCAGCTACCAACAATGTCATTTTTGAAACAACAATAAATAAAAAAATTCACTTTAAGGCCACTTTAATTTAGAATTCAAATAAGCATATTTTTTAAGCTTTAGTTTTAATTGAAACAATATGTTAAAACTCAGTAATTGTGCTGAAAAAATGGCTAGCTGAATCGCATGTTGCGTGGCCTAAAATGTGATTGAAGTAGGCAATAACAGTATGCAGAATTGCATTTCAAATTTGAATGTAGCCAAATTAAATTTAGTTGAAATTAAAGACTGTAATCTTTAATGTAAAAAGCAAATTTGAATGTTTATAGATGTCATTTAAATTCCAATTTTAATTCAACTTGTGGTTTGGGGCCAGTTCAGTTGAAATGAGGCTGCCGATATTAATTTAATTTGAATAATATATATAACAAATATTTCCCAACTCTACTCACGATGCTCAAAAGCATGCATCTACAATTAAGTACAGTTGACTAAAATACAATAGCTTTTTCAATGTCAATACAGTTGTCCTATGGTCTGAAAAAGCCCATAGTAGTGGCATATTTCAACTTGAGGCTGTTCCTCTTGTATTATGAATAGAGTGCATTGAATGGTTATTGCAGTATCATAGAGGAGCAGAGGTCTGTTATTAATCTATTCCACCTAAAAACACAGTTTTTTGCTGAGCTTTACTGTATTCCATATCCAAAGGTTAATTATCTCTGCCCTTGATTTGATGTGCTAAAGTATGTTCGCTCATGCTGATTTATGTATGATTGTCTGCTAATCGACATCTCTGTATCGTTCATTATAGGAGCTGGTGGTGCTGTTTTAAACAGCTCTCATTTGACAGCACAATTTCCAGTCTGTGGCCTGTGGTTTAAAATTTTACGCATGTTGCAAAAATAGATCAAGCTGTCAGTATACGGCAAAGAATATACTGCATGTCAGTCGTTGTGAAACACAATAAGAGGTCATGAAGGGAGATCGAAAAGCATTTTTGGAAAACTAATTAAAAGCAAAAATGATTAAATTAGGTTTTGATCATACATTTTAAAGCAGTTTTTTTGCTAATACTTAAAAGCAATTAGCAAAGAGTTTTAAAACCCAAGTAATGAACACACAGCAATATAGTGTTTTAGTAAAATAAAGTGTTTTCCTAGCATCAGCAACTGTGCATGCATATAACTAAGGCAGTGAAACCCTTCAGTGACCCAGAGTAAACAGTGCCTGTGAGCCGCTCTGAAGATGATCACTTCAAGCCCAACGGACCAATAACATTGCTCATCCATTCTGCTCACCTTTAGACACTGCTCTGTGCTGTAGAGACAGACTGCTGTGATTTAACACAAAGGATAAAGAAATGAATAACTGCTCCAGCCAAAGAGCACAGCCATAATCCTCACTAGCAAAACAGATGTTTGTGCTGCATTCAGATTAATGACAGTTACTGTGTGTCCTCCTGCAAGATCACCTGCTTTTACAGTTCACCTGAGAAATCAACATTTCTTTCATTCTTTCCTTGTTTTCGTTTATTTATTCCATACTTTAATTCTATCATTTCTTTTTTTTCTCTCTATAAATTTGCTCACGTTTCTATCATTTTCTTTCTTTCAATCATTTTACACTTTCTAAAATGGCTTTCTTCCTTCCTTTTAATTTCTATTCATTCATTCATTCATTCATTCATTCATTCATTCATTCATTCATTCATTCATTCATTCATTCATTCATTCATTCATTCATTCATTCATTCCATACTTAAATTAATTCTATAATTTATTTCTATCATTGTCTTTCTTTCAATCATTTTACACTTTCTAAAATGTCTCTTTCTCTCTTTCTTTCAATTATTTTACACGTCTTCTTTCTTTCTTTCTTTCTTTCTTTCTTTCTTTCTTTCTTTCTTTCTTTCTTTCTTTCTTTCTTTCTTTCTTTCTTTCTTTCTTTCTTTCTTTCTTTCTTTCTTTCTTTATTCATTCATTCCATGCTTAAATTATATAATTTCTTTCTTTTGTTCTATAAAGTCTTTCAGTTTTCTATAATTGTCTTTCTCTCAATTATTTTACACTTTCTAAAATGTATTCCTTCCTTCCTTCCTTCCTTCCTTCCTTCCTTCCTTCCTTCCTTCCTTCCTTCCTTCCTTCCTTCCTTCCTCCCACATTACCATTCAACTGGAATCTGTAAGATTTATAACGATGTAAAAGTCTTTACTGTCACTTCTGATCAATTGAATGTGTCCTTGCTGAATAAAAGTGTTAACTTCTTTTACATATCGCCTCAGAACAGGACTGCAGGAGCATCTTCATGTAGCACAGGTTTGCCCACATATCTTCTTCCTCTTCTGTGGAATGGAAGTGCTAATTGATTGATAACAGTCCAAGGACCAAAAATCCCATTGTCACTCTCAAATTGCATGAAACGCTCATAGCACTGAAGTCCACTTGACATAATTAGAGAGGGCAGCCCGGCACTTATATTTTTTTATAAAAAAACCCTTGCTGGTAGTAAAAGTGGGAGTGGACTTCTTGAGGCTGTATGTAAACTGTTCATTATTCCGCAGGGGTTCGCTTCATTAACCTCTCAACCATATGACCTACCCGGCACATTTGATTAACTTCACTCCCTCACTCTCTCATTTCAGTGAGCCTCACCTGCAGCGCTGCTGTCAGAACCCATTAAACCTGCAGAAGGAGAAGACATCTGGAACAGAGATTTGAGAGGAATCAAACTTAAAGGCAAGGTTCGGTTTGTTTTCATAATTGGGGAAATCACATATATCATATGATAAAGTTAATATCACATATTAACAGTATATGTCCACCTTATTTTTTATGTAAGAGTGGACACGGCTAATTGTATATTGAAAGTGCAAGGCTTCCGATGTCATCTGCTTCCAGTTATTTTACCTGTACAAAACAGCTTATTATGCTGTTATTTCTTATCATATTTTAATGTATATGTAATGTAATCATAACACTATAGAAAACATGGATATCAGTTTACATTTTCCTACTCAAATGTACTTATTCAACATATTTTTTATACCAATCCCCATCAAACCCTTTACCCATCAACAAAATTTCACTAAAACAACAAAAAAGTTTTAAAATGAATTTAACAAATACATAAACATGGGCTAAGAATTAAAAGCATAACAGAAGGTTTGTGTGTGTGTTCACAATTATGCAAAATGTTGGCTTACACACTTTTGTTCAGTCTTTGTGGGTCCACAAATGAAAGCAAATGGGCTTCCAAAGTAGTGTTAAGTAAATGTAAGGCTATATATCAAATTAAAGAGAATCTGCTGATTCAGGTGGTACCACATCGGTCCTTTAAAATCCATTAACCTGATCCCAAATCAGATTATAACCCCAAAGTGAAATTAATTTTCTACCTCAGAAAGTTTTTTGTCGACTAAATCCTTTCCATTTTTGCTCCCCTGTGCCATATTGCTATCCAGTGACATTAGATTAAAATGCGCTGCTTTTTTCTTCTTTTGCCGTTGCCATATTTTGACATGAATCCGAATGAAAATGCGCTAATTTGTTACAGTCAGTCAGCAATACAACGCCACACCAAGGGAAGTTCCTTTCATTTTATAACCTGGAGTTCCACAGCTCAAGAAAGGACACGTGAAATTGATTACATTTTCCCGTTAGTGGCTCTTTTCCCTTAAGATTCACTTTTGGGCATGTAATTAATTTTAATTGGAATGTGATGTGATGCACACAGAAATAGCAGTGGAAGAGCGGGCGATGTAGCAGCGGCCTGCCTGTCCCCGATTCTTAGCCGCGTGTGATGCACGTTCGTTTGAATAATTCCCACCCTGATGATGATCGGCTTTTAAAGCCGTTCAGTTCAAACAACTGTACACAGAGTAGATGCTTTCTCTCTATGCACACAACGTTGCCATCCAAAACACCAGTATAGAAAATTTTCTTTCCCTTTTTGCAGTAAAGTGAATACCGTCACATGTATTAAAACAGGTCTACATCAGAGCGTGACATATCAAAAGGAAGAAAATGGAGGGCGGAAAGGCTCTTTTTAATAGAGTGAATTTCAAGAGTGGAGTCCTCAGAGGATGCTGGGAAGACATAATGGTTCTGACAATCAACTGGCTGAGTGCCTTCCTCGTTCTCTTTTCATCGGCTGGGATTTGGGGATGCCTGTGTCTGTGTCTGTTTGAACCCGACACAGAGCCGGGGAGTCAGCTCGACTTAAGTGGAGCAGAGATAAGCACCAGGAGGCCGTGTGGAGACCCAGTTACCCATAATCCCACCGACCGCCCTGTGACATTGATAGATTAAAAGAAGAAAAAAAGGAAATCAGTGCTGATATGTTCAGAGCTCAGCGTTGAGCTTGTTGTGTCCGTAAATTAATACATCACAATATAAGTCTTTAAAAAAAAAAAAAAACAGTTCCATGGCAAGACGGCGACCGTCACAGCTCTGTCGGATGGAGGTGTGATTGCTTTTTTTCTCTCTCAGACCTTGCACCTTTAACAAAGTACCTTTCTGGTTACTTGTTCATCTCTTTGAAGGAATCTGATTGCAGTGCACATTGCAAACATTCAGCTTTTTCAATAGACGTCACAGCCACTGCATATCTGAATAGAAGCCTCATTAAAAAAGAAAACGAACATCTCCAGCTAATTCTGTTAGTAGTAGTAGTAGTAGTAGTAGGACTTTATTATTCAGCCTTAGCTGAAAATTGGTCTTTGGTCTCGCCATACAATCACAAAACAATTAACAATACACAATATACATCAAAAATTAAAATATTCACATTTCATTCCTCTTATTCAAAAGACTTATTGCATTTGGTACAAAAGTTTGTTTATATATTGCTTTGGTCGCTTGTGGTACTCTGTAGCGACGACGTGATGGTAATAATTCAAAAACATGATTCAAGGGGTGTGTTGTCTCTTGCTATAGTCAAAGCTTTTCTCTGAACCGCAATTTGATATAACTCTGCAACTGATTTCTGCTTAGATCCTATAATTTTTCCTGCTACTCTTGTAATTCTGTCTACATTTACATTTACATTTATTCATTTAGCTGACGCTTTTATACAAAGCGACTTACAATTGCTATATATGTCAGAGGTCGCACGCCTCTGGAGCAACTAGGGGTTAAGTGTCTTGCTCAGGGACACATTGGTGTCTCACAGTGGATTCGAACCCGGGTCTCTCACACCAAAGGCATGTGTCTTATCCATTGCGCCACCACCACCTAATTTGTCTAATTTTACTTTATTCACAGATGTAACTCGCCCAAACCACACAGTTATATTATACCCCAAAACACTCTCAATTAAACTTATATACACTCTTTGCAGAACAGCCTGACTTACAGAAAATTCTCTCAATTTCCTTAGCAAGAATAGCCTTTGATTTGCTTTCTTACAAATAAGATTCACATTATCAGAAAAATTCAATTTACAGTCAATCATGGTTCCCAAATACTTAGAAGTCTTCACAATTTCAACTGTTTGATCACATAACATGATTTCTGTTACAGGCTCTGAATTTATGACATGTAAAACATGATGGAACGCTCATAAACATGTCCACATCCCCAGTTAAATGAAGGTCACCAGACATCCTACTGACAGCTTTGATATTATAATCACAGGATACAATATTGCAAATATGTGTAATGTTTATACTAATATGGTGTTGGAAGAATGTTGAAACCAACAGTTTTAACGGAGGTGGTATCTGAGAGCATATGTTGTGATATATTATTATGGTATGTTCCTCTTTATTTTTATTTATTTATTTATTTATTTATTTAATTCTTTATTTGACAGGGATAATGGACAGTAAAAAACTGCCCCAGAATTAGCTACAAAGCTAAATTTAATCTGCTGTCCCTGGGCAGGAGAGTACCAAATCACATTACATAGCAAAAGATCATTACATACGATAAAATCCCCACAAACCTGTAAAATATTTACGACATATAATCCATCACATAACAATAGAAACTGCAATCCAAAATACTACAGAATATCCAATATACTACAAGACATCACACAATTATACAAATCATGCAAATTAAATTCCCCAAAATTATAAAACCATAACAAAACACAAAAATATTCAAAGATCACAAACCTGACTCCTCCTCTTGATGTTTTCATATTTAAATAAAACTGTAATAAGCCCATCTGACCAACAGGTATAGATACAATGACTGAAAAGATTTCTGCCACTATATCAACCTAATTCTACCTTCCCCTCAAGGACTCTTTTATAACCAAATACCTTAGAAGTTACCTTAGTTCAATACAAGTTAAGGTCAGTCCACCGTGGAAGCTTGTTTCTGCAGAATAAAAAATAAATAAGGTAATTGTGACTTTTTATCTCACAATTCTGACTTTTTTTCTCTCACAATTGTGAGTTTACATCTCACATATCTGACCTTTTATCTCAGAATTGTGTGATATAGCAATTGTGAGTTATAAAGTCAGAATTGCGTGATATAAAGTCACAGGTTGCATGTTATAAAGTCGCAATTGTGAGATTAAAAAGTCGCATTTATCTTTTAAAATGTTTTATTCTGTGGCAGAAACAAGCTTCCATAATCCACAGTATAATGTTGACTACAAATATTATTTTGATTGATGTGTTTTTCCCTTTCTTTTCTTTTTATCTTAAAAAAAAAAGAAAAAAAAGCCAAGTCTTGGTTAAATTGAGGAAGTGAGTGTGGGTAATCCGTAAACATTAAAGTACTATTAAATCACAAGCATAACCACAAGACGTAAACAATATGCATGTTAACTACATTTTTGTTATATCCAAACTTTGTTGCCATGATAACATAATGCCTAAAACCCTAAAACTTCAGTAAAAAGAACTTTACGACTTTACAAAGTTTTAACAGGTGAATTAGCGCTGAGAATAATGTGAAAAGAAAAAAAGTGTTTTCCATAAAACTACAAACTTTTAAAGCCTCCAAAAATTGGCCCCATTTAGTTCCATTCACAACAACCTTAATTTTATATTTTTTTACTTAAAGAAAACGAGGGACGAGTCCAATTTTTTTTATAAAGTAATCAACATTATGTATCAAACCGGACTGTTTCTTTAATTCTGCTGTTTAATTCTACAGATTCAAACAAATAAGTACAAGACATTTTTAGAAAAGTTTTGGAAACAGACATTGTGAGGGTGAGGAAAACAGACTTAAGAAGGCATATTGTAATACACCAAATCTTCACTAACTGCTGTTGATTTAAAAGCTGCATATAACATTACAGATGGAGAACATCACCTTCATGACCTTTACAACAACCAATTAAAGCAGCATTACAGGCACTGCATAAGAGAGCCAGTGCTCCAATTAACAAGATAAATAACCACATTTGGATTTTGGCCCCTCGTCTTGGAGAAATGTGCACCATCTAGTTGCCAAAGTAGATGACAAAATAAAAAAGCAAACAGAAAACACTACAGAAAAAAAAAAGGATCAAATCACTTTTATCTATGTCAAAAAGAGCATCATGAAACTAGCACTAAAAAGTAAATTGACTGATTCCATATTTTTTTAGGTTGATTGACAGGCTCACTAATTCAATTGTGGACTGTATTAATGCACATCATGCTGTCAGTTTGCAGACTAATGCTAATACACCTACTAACGCCGTTTCTAAACAACCTTACTGCTTTATGTAAATGTCTATTAGATGAAATCAGCTCATCTTTATAACCGCCATGCAGAATGACAATCGTTGTATGAAGGAACCCTATTGCTTTATTCTTGCCTATAATTTAAAATATCAGAAGCTTGTTTTCCTTCATTATCCCTTTCTCGTTACTATGGGAACATATGCAGAGGGACTTGTGTATAGTTTGAAATATGAATACATATTTCAAGAAATCTTTTTCGTATTAAATCTTGTTGAGAGGAAAATGACTTTTTAAAGATCTCCTTAAATATGCTCTGAATGAAGCACTGGAGTTGAGTCTAGCGGATAAAAAATCAGCGAGTCATTATATGCTTTTGTTGAACAGCAATTGTTCCTGTGCGCCGTCTGGGGTGTATATATGCCGCAATGAACATTTTCTCTCCCTGGATCTCATGCTCACGTTCTCTGGGAGGTGGACTTTATCACTTCTGTCCTGACATGTGTTCTGTGTCAACACAAGGACTTCAGCGGCGCTGGTATGGAGAATTATAATGAGGAACTTGGCTAGCTAAAGAACAGCTCGTCCTCTTGTGTAACACTTTATATTAAGCTGATGAAAAGAAGCTAAGACCCTCTATATCATTATCTTTTTGGACGGACAGACAAAAGCCTGACATCTGTGTGTTTTTCTGCACTTATCCACATCCCTCTTTCTGTCAGAATCTCTGATTGTGATTTTGCAATTTGCATATACATGTTCAATTTCTTCTCACTTTTCTCAAGTCCTCATCGGTGGTATGGATAACAGAGCACTGAGCGGTAATTGTCCTCTTGACATTGCTAGATGAATAACATTGGTAATGTCAAGAAGATAGTTCAAGCAGAAATGATTACCGGTCAATTGAGTTCCATTCGCTCTGTTCAAAATGAGTCGATTATTCCCATTGCCGGGTCTCGCACAACTCTCAAGTTCTTTCACAAAACGAGACCCCCAAAGGAGCTATTGTTCACTCTTGCAGGTGTTCTTTCAGCTTTTAAGGAGACATTTCTCCATGTCATTTATTCCAAGTTTAAAATAAGAGATATGCTGTGAAATTAAGCCACAGAATAATGGGATATACCAAGAGCACAATTTCTCACTCCAGCTAATAAAACGTTGTTGTTGTTTTTGTTTGTAAAGACTATTTCAGGCCAGTTTTTAGGTTGATAAATCTGAAGTCTTAACTTGCCTAAGCACCTCCTCAAGGAGCTTCAATAAAGTTATCTCCAGTGCAATCACTGGAATTTCTGCGTCAGACAATGGTTCTGATGAATTACATCAGTTTTGTGACAAATATTTGTCATTTGACTCTTCAGATTAGATTTTTAATTAAAAAATGTAGAGATTCATGAAGCACAACTACTTCACCAAATGGCCAACCATCTCCCTGACCTCCTGTTAATTTATATATTGCTAAAAATATCAAAGTTAAATGGGTTTTTGAAATCTGAAGTCCATGAGCAAATGGAAAGGAGAGAAGAGACGTTATAAATTGTCAAAGTGTCTCTGTCTGGAAGTCCCTGAGGTTTCACTTCTGTTCCTTGCAGAAATTGAGGTGCAGTGTTTTCAGAAGAGACAAAAGCCAAGCAAACACGGCTGCAGGGCTTGCCACGTTGATAAGGCGAGGTCAATGCAAGCTCATAATCGACTTCAACAGCTTATGGCGCTTGCCCTCTGGGAATTTCCACATATCAACAAAAGCAGCTCGGCGGAGCAAGTAATAATCTGCTGATATCTGGACTGTGGCATGGGACTACCATCGCCAGAGGCTTTCCGAAATGGTTTCCAAACAAATTCCCTCAAAAAAAAAAGGAGAAGAGAGTGCTTTAAGTAATTTATCTATACTCTATGAGGCCTTTGTCTACATCTCTCTGAAATCTTCTGGAAATGCATTTGTGCTTAACTACAGTTTTTTTGTTTTGTTTTTCATAGTTGCAGTTGGAATGTCTGTAGTTGGGGTTATCCTGACTGGCATGGGTGCTCTTTTTGGTTTCTGTGTGTGTGCACACACTTCTTCATGTCACATTCAAAGCTCCATGGTCTCTAATCAAATAAAATGAATGCATTCGCAAATAACTCAAAGTGAACCTAAATGACATGTCAACATTTGTAATGACCACTGACGTGTGTCAAATCAGCTTTGTTGTCCATGACCCATTTACTTGCTTCTATTCAGCAGTGTTGATGTCATTAAAAAGGATTATATTGAAATACACTTAACGGTCTTGTGTAAACTTTTGTAATTGTAACTAAATCATAATGACTGTGCAGGAATCGCTCCAACTGAGCATTGATTGTTCAGTAAAATATGTTACCTCCTAAGCTGATTCAGTGCAGGAATTCAACAATCCCACCTGCCAAACAGTAAGCAAAGGCATGTGTATCAGAGGACACATCACTGTGATGGATCATGAACTCTGCGGTGTGACATGAGGAGTATACATCATGCTGTCATGTGTTTTGATCCCTCAAGCCAGAACTCAAGTGTGACAAGGGAAAAAGTACACAACCTTCATTATAAAGACCTCATAAAATCATTATTTTTGCCCTTCTATATATCTCATGAATTCATTTGCCCTCTATGTTTTGACACTGCAGTCCGTAGGCATTAGGATCAAACCCAGTTATGCTGCAACACACTTTTAGCTGAGACAATGTTGAAATGTTGAGAGCAGCTCCTCTGAAACAGAAGTTTTGGGGAGGGCATGGCTCTTGAAGGGTGCATGCACCCAAATCTCACAGTTTTTTGATGCTTCTGTCAACTATCTTAATCTGAAATGTGTCTCTACAAACTTTAAGCTACTTGAGTCTTCTCATTGAAGGGATAGTATGTCATTTTTTACTAAGAGGGGTATGTTCCAAACCCTTTTGCTTTTATATTTTCTGTTGAACACAAAAGATTTTTTGAGCAATCTTCATGTACCTTTAATATATAGTATAGTTCATAGTGACCATGTCTATTAAAGGGATAGGTCACCCAAAAATGAGTTGCACAATATACTCACCCTCATTTTGTTCCAAACCCATATGAATTTATTTCTTCTTTCTTCTCTTCTCCACAAAATAAGATGTTTTGAAGAATATGGGTAACCAAACAGTTGATGGGACCCTTTGACTTCCAGTATTTTTTTTATTTATTTTTTTCTACTATGGAAGTCAATGGGACCTTGGGCTTGTTTGGTTACCCATATTCTTCAAAATATCTTGTAGAAGAAAGAAGTCCATACAGGTTTGGAACAACATGAGGGAGAGTAAATGATGACAAGAATGTTCTTTTTGGGTAAACTATCCCTTAAAGCTTCATAAAATGTGTCTCATTCTCTAAATTACAAGTCAAAAACTGATGCATTACAGAGATTTTTCACTGTTTAAATGATTCACTGTTTCAAGTCATTTTCAATCAAGTCTTTAATAGTATAAAGTCTACATTTAGCTTTTTACTTCTGGTGATTATATTTATGTTTGAAATAATCCAAAAATCACGCTTTAGACATTCTTAAAAACTACTTTTTTTCACGGTTTAGATATTTTTTGTTTGAAATGTTGATTTGAAGTGTCGGTTTTTCTATTAACTTTACTACAGTGAAAAACAGAGAAAGACATTTAGTAGTGTGTCTATTTTGCACTCTTGATATTTTAGAGTGTCACTTTTTTTTTCTTTTTTTTATCATGGCTTTTTAAAAATAATATTTTTGTATTTCCCATTCATTTCCAATGGTGGTCATTTTCTGATCGCGAACTACATCATTTAGCTTTTTCAAATCAAGTCCACAATTTTGCTTGTGGTCACATAGCGACTGTCACAAAAGTCCCAGAGTTTTGTGCCATTCCGGTGAAGTCATGATTTTTAAGAATTCAAACATTTGTTTTTCGGTCTAAAATTACAGAACAACACGAGAGGGTTAAAATTAATGAACGAAGAATACTTTTAATTAATTTTTTTTTTTATAATAACTGGATTGGAACTATTCATCATAGTGGATGCCCCTGAACTACAGAACCATTAATGGTTCATTAAAATATACTGAAATAATAGAAAACAATCCAGACGCCGGACAAGTAAACTGGCTTTTAATTAGCGATGGATAAAGGCATGTTAATGCGTGATGCTTATACGTGTGTGAGTGTCGGTTCATGTGGTGTTGCTGCATATGAGAATGCATCCTTAATGATGAACAGCCGGTGAAAATCTCACTGAATCTTATTACAAGGCTCTTCTCACTTCAGACGTGCAACAGAGCAATAAACCTAGGGAAAAAGCGAAGATTTTCACATGCAGCTCTCCTAAATATGTTCTAAAATATTCCATTTGGGAAACTTTGCAATGGGTTTAGAAGATAACAGCGTGCCTTCAAATTTAGCCAGTGTGTTGGAACACACACCGAGCTCCTTTTCAATTTTTATCTTCTTCTCACAGAAAAGTACATTGCTGGTAAGAAGGTGAGCCAAAAATTCTTGAAATTCTTTGAAATTACCCCTGTCAGTGACATGTTTGAAGTTCTGATTTTATGTAAATCACTGGAGTGTCCTTGACTACAGTGAGAATTGAACAGGCTATTTTTAGCAGCTGTCACCACAAACCAGAGAAGGTTTTCCTTCATGTGCTAACTGCTCAGAACTGCTCTCCATATGAACAATTTGCAAGCAACGTAGTGTTGGAAGGAAGTCCATGTTGGGGTGGCTCTAAAATTTCTCCCATTTGTGGGTTTTATTATCATGTGGAAAGAAAATAACAAGACTAATATATTAATAATGGATGATGTGAAACATGTTTTGTATGCTCTGGGATATTTAAAGGAAGAGGTTGTTGTATTAAACCCCTACGTGTTCAAAAGCGATTTAATACCACTCTGATAATAAAGTGCTATATGCATTTTTAAAACAAATCTCTGTCCTGGGTTTGAAACCTACTAAATAATTCATTTATTTGATTAACTCAAAAGGAAAAAGGCTGAGTAGATCATTATTAGAGAAGATAAATGCATGGGAGTGTGAAAGAGCTTTATGAGATTTGGAGGAGGAAATGCTAAAGCTCTGATGTCTGTATTTGAGATTTAGACACAAGCTTGTGGCATTAAAACTAACTAGCATTCATGTCACAAATTATAATACAATACATATTTTGAAATAAGCATTTATCTGTAGGATGTCTGAAATGTGTAGTGTGGTTACACAGTGACAATAAAATGAACAAGACGCTTAAGGTGATGGAAAAAGATCTAAAGTTGCTCAGTGAGGCACTGACTGAAAATTAGTCTTCTTGAAGATTTTTTTTTAAATAGTTTTGATATTACAACCATTTCAGCATTTTTATCAAATGGGATGGAAAGTTTTAAAGTGAGAGAAACAAACTTTCACTACAAAACATCACAGAATTCATAAAATCCACTGATATACTTAATGGCATCA
Source organism: Leuciscus leuciscus (assembly GCF_965113295.1). Lineage (NCBI taxonomy): Eukaryota > Metazoa > Chordata > Actinopteri > Cypriniformes > Leuciscidae > Leuciscus > Leuciscus leuciscus. Next base: position 13,090,840 of record NC_138746.1, on the reverse strand, counting down.
TCCCTCAGGAAGAAGGAAGTGGATGTTGTTAATTAAAGGAATATTACACAAGATAGAAAGTTAAATTGATTATCAATTAAAGCAATATTTCCCTCCAAAACTTGAAACATTTAGAGAAAGTATAAAATGAGGGAACACGTGGAATACTTCCTAATAAATTGCCATTTCATTTTCTTGCATTTATATTGTGAACTGTAATGAAAGAAAACTCTCCAATATGATTTCCATCTTTAAAGATTGTATAAAGAGTTATATTATTCTAAATAGTCCTGCAGTGTGATGGAATGTGAAACACTGCTTATAGGACGCTGCAGTCTGGAACATGACAGTGTACGATTTACACTAAGCTCAACAGTTATAAATCGCTGACATTTGTGCTGGTAGCAAATAGTACAAATTCTGGAAAGACAGATTTAAATTTGATACTGTCAGACCGTGTGCAGGAATGAACCTGTTTGAGCTGTCAGCTCATCCTTACATCCTCACAACAAGCCTGGTCCTTGCCAGAACCCCCAAAAGAAAATAAGATGAATTCTGATGAACTGTTTCATCATTGAAATTCTAATTTTAGACTGTTTTGAGATAAGACTACAGCTCATCATATGACATTGACTGTTTAGCTGTCTCCATGCAGGAGGAAGAATGCTGTTTGATCTAGTGCACTGTTGTTTAATCTCAGAGCTTCCACTCTCTTTCACTGCACACCCTAAAAGTTCAGGGCCCGTATTCATAAAGATTCTAAGAATCCTCTAAGAAAACTCTTAATTTAGCTTAAAAACTTTTACGTAGGAGTCTTAGCTTAAAAGCGATTCGGGACCGATCTGAGAGCAACTCTGAGTAAGGAAAAGACAAAAACTTTCATCTTAGTAAGGAGGCGGGGTTGACCCCGTTGCTATGTATGACACAATCTTTTGAAGACTGTGATTGGTTGGTTGTCCAAGAAGAAAAAAAAAAAAAAGTGATTTTAAGTATAGGGTCTATTCTAAGCCTTCACTTTGAAATTACATGCGTAATTTTTCCTATTTGACCGTTCTCACACACACACACACACATTTTATATGTGTATATAAATCCTTTTTTTTTTTTTTTTTACCATGCTGTTAATTTCCTATAAGGTATTTGATTGGCTTAGAATGATAAAAATTGTTCCACTCTTTCCAATTACACTGATTGCTGGCATGTCTATTTAAGTGGTGGTTTGAATGTTGGTTTTAATGTATCAAACATGGAATTTTCCCAGTTGCCAAATATCGTAATGTAGTGATTACTTTCATTTCTGGCGCTGTGCTGTATCAGAGATGTTAGCGTGTCTCCAATAAGATCAGTCACAAACATGATCCCTGCACGATCTAATCTATAGCGTCTTATTAACTCACTGTTATTCATTGTCTGCAACACATTTCTTCTCCCTCTTCGTCTTTCTGCCATTTTCTCCTCTGCTAAAGAAACTCTTAAGCCTCTTAAAAGTCCTCGTCCGTGCTCCTAACAATTTTGAGCTTAAGACCTCTTTTAAGGGTTAAGATGCTTTCTGAATTACTTTTTTCTTTACTAGGATTTTTTCTTTAATTTTAAGAGTAAACGCCCACATTTCTAAGAATTTTCTTAGAATTTTGTCACTAGGAGCTACTCTTTGCGTTAAGATTCTTTATGAATACGGGCCCAGGTTTTTTATCAATATTTTGAGAGCTGGATAAATGTATCCTATTGCTTCTGTTCTCACTTTAATCAATAAAAAAATTATTGACTAAAATGTATTATCTCCCGTCATGCCGTACCGTAACATTGTCATTGGAGCAGTTTGCTCAAAAGCACAATTACAGCAACAAAAAAAGAAGAAGAAAAAGAGAGAGAGATGATCAGAAACATGACTGTTTGGGCTTTTGAAGGGATCATATTCCTCACCACATTTTTGTTTTTGTTTTCAGCCCATTTTATAATGTTACAGTTTTTCTGAATTGCTAAAACACATTTCTCGAAACCAGTACCCACTTTCTCAAGAGCTTAAACACAAAACCAAATCTTCAAACTTCATTCAGAGAACATCTGACCCTCCTGGCAAAATTAAACAATTGCCTCAAACCCATTTTCGAACCCTCAAATTCAAATAATGCTTTCAGATCTTAAACACAGTCAGTCAAAATATAAACACTTCAGATCATAGACACAATGGAGAACACAGCATCCAATGTATGCATTTACAGAAAAAAACTGTATTTTTTAACACAGTATAAACAAATTTTGCAATAACGGAAAAAAGTATAGTAATCGCAACTTGCAGTAGTAAGGTGAATAAATTGTGTATAGTATAGTATAGTATAGTATAGTATAGTATAGTATAGTATAGTATAGTATAGTATAGTATAGTATCCCATCCCTACCAGAAACCTACGATTGGTAAATGAGTAATGGCTCATGGTACCATCACATCCGGAATGTAGAATCCTTGACAATATTCAATAGACAGCTGAAAACTCATCTCTTCCGTAAGCACTTACCTCATCATTTAAAAAAAATAATTATATGCTAAATGAATAAATGTATCGTACTGAATATTACTGAATGTCTGTTTATTCAGCACTTGTATACTGTAAAAATACAGTAGTCCAACTGCAAAAGCCAAAAAGGTTTTAAAAAAAACTAAATGAAAAGCATGTTAGTTACACATTTAAATGAGTTGTGCAACTGCAAAATCAAACTCAGTGAGAGATTTATGTGTCTTTGTGCTGGGTCCATCACAGTGCCAAACGTGTTTGTGTGAGTGAGAATGATGAGTGGGATAATGATTTTTTGTGTCTGGGTAAGGAGCTCTGCGCTGTGATATGTTCCCTTTTAAATATATATATTTCTTTAATGGGACATTATTCACTTAAATGATAAGTGAAATGGTTCCTATAGTGATGGGGTTGATATTATACACTGGAAAACTCATGAATGGTGGCTGCAGTGCATATAAAGCTGAGCCATTTAAACAGTGAATATGCACTGCAATATAACTAGACAATCAGACACAGATTTCCCCCCTTGCAGTAATAATCCAGACATGATGAAAATCCCTGAACATTGCAGTTGACAGAGCACCTCTCAAAGCATCACTGCAGCCTTTTCCATGTGTTAGCTCCAACTTGCCAGATGCCAGACATCAGACACGCTTCTTCACTGTCACAGCAACGGCCCTCATATGCGGCGTGAGACAGGGGCTTTGCGTTTTGTCCGCATCTCTGCTGCTGGGGACAGATTTGTGCAGGAAAGAACCCCTGTGACATCTGGCCCTTATGTCGACGGTGGGCCTGGCTGCCTAATGAAGGGACATGCTTGTGCTTGGCACTGCACTACACACCATTTATTACCGTCAGAGAAAGTCACACCAGGGTCTGCTGCACACTTTAATGATGGCACACTCAAGCTCACAGTGTTCGCAAGCACTTGTGTGAGAAAGCTAGTCCTGTCAGACCAGCTTACACTTCATACATGCTCCCCTGTCCTTGAGTGCTAGTATAAATTTGTTCCTAGATCTCAAAATCGTTTCAAAATATAGATCCACCGTAAGATTTCAAATTTTAAAAGCAAAATTATTCAGTATTTTCAATGAATAAACAATTCCAGAAGTGCTTTAATTATTTTTATTTATTTTTGCAGTTCTTTGCCTCGTTCTCTGTATTCCTATATGCGAGTAAACAATTATTGTCTACTATAGTATTCTTCCATATTTTTGCATGTTAACCGTTTCACTATTCAGAATTTCTCTCCACTTTTAATAATTTTGAAAGTGGAGGGCTGCGTGAATGTAACAGTTTCACACAAATTGGCACACAAAACCCAGTATACATTTTCAAAACTATTAATATTAAACTTTGGATTATTTTAAACATCTGTTAATTTGTCTACACCCTTGGATACAATTTTGATCCACAATTGAAAGTACTGAAAACAGGCATTTGCAAATATTAAATAATGCTTTCATGCAGTTTACATCTTGCTCCAGCACACCTGCAAATGATTTCCATGCGAACCTGTAAAGCCTGATGGGGGTTCAGGTGTGTTTTATTAGTGTTGAAGCAGAACAATGCATGATGGGAACAGTTGCGTAAAGATCCCAGCCCAAAGCCCACGTCTAGGGGGCCATTAACACCACACCGGTTTTAACTAAAAACGGAAAATGTATGGCCATTAATTTGCACTACACCAGCGTTTTGGGGGCCTGAAAACGCAAACTTTTGAAAATGGGTTTCAAAGTGCAAGTTTTTTAAAACTATACCGTTATCGTCTCCGCGTAAACTACAAAACCGCACATTTGTGAAAACTGTGACAGGCTTATTACATGTTCAGTCTAAAGGCGCTTAGTGTTTCTTTACAAAGTGACATCGCCAACGACTGGCATGGCATGCATTACACAGCGCTTTTAGTAGTTTTCACGGATCCGTGTGAACGGGTGATCATTTTGACAACGTTGTCGTCTGTATGTGAAAAAACCCCTGCTTTTTTCCGTTTTTAGTACATCGTTGTCATGTAAACGTACCATAGAACTGAAATAAAGACGTCATAAGACATTATACATGGGTGTGTTGTAAAGTTTTATTATGTACTGTGAAGTATAAAACTGTGTTGCTGGTCAGGATTTTATCAGTGTTACTTCTACGCATTACATTACATGAGATAATTCACTTTTTAATAGGACATGTTCTCTTACTGTAGCATTATCATGAAGAGTTTTAATTTGATTGTGGTTCATATGAGTTCATATGCCCAATTATTGGTGGCAGAGTGACAGAGTCTGATTACCCGGTCTGCTAAGTGATCAAAATAAATGAAATAAAATCATTTTTTATCTCTTTATTGTCTCTATCAGCACATAACAGAGATGATGAGAGAGAACTGCTAGATTTGCTGACAACAGCTGAGTGAAATTGGCAGTAAAAGGATAAAAAAGATTTGTTTATATATGACTATAAAAACAATTATAATTTTATTGCATCAGTGGAAATGCATGTAAAATCTTAAGCCTATAGACGATTCTGCTTTCCCCATTCTTCAAAATGATATTACTTCATTCGTAGTCATAAGAAAATTGAATTTTAAAATTCTGTCTGAGCTGCGCTGATAACCTCAAGGGCACTTAAGACGGTGTTAAAATGCCACTCAGAAAAACATGATTGGATGTTTTGACATTTTCATTGCAAGGAGAAACACATCCAGCTGAGGAACTCAAAGCATTAATGAGAATATGTGTTCGTCTTTAAAGAGTTTTGGGCTGGATATTATGTGAAATTAATTTACTGTATGTTTTGTTTAACTGTTAAATAATTTCTGAAGCCTCAGGCTTTGAAAGCACAGGTTCTGATGAGTAGTATTTCGACATTGCTAGAAGTGACATACGCTGAGCAAACTGAGTCATCTGCTCACAGATGTCACAATGGCAGAAAGCACAGAAACAAGCTGCTTCTATAACCCCAAAACAAGCAGAACTGTTTGTGTGGCATAAGGATATTTATAGGTATTCAGTTTCAAGTAGTTGTATATCTATCAAGATTTAATGCACCATGTTAAACCCTCCCATTTAGCTGTCGTTGAGGTGACATAGCGTAGACAAAATATACTCCATCTTCAACAGCCATTTAATCCAATTATGTCCTTTTTTTTGTCCTGTGGGATAAAAAGATTAAGCGAAAAGAGGATATATGACCAAAAAATGCAAGACCTTACAGCACAACATTATGCATGAGAAAGGATTTAGCTCTTATTTAAACCTGAAAACAATGTTAGGATCAACATAGCCTTACATTACACCACAATATATGGCATGCATTATGTTGCTATGTTAATCTTAACACTGTATTACCATATCTCTGAAGAATTCAAACTGGATTTTTAGATGTGATACAGCTTAAGAAATGTATCTTCTTGGACCTTCTACGGTGGTCTGAATGAACCAATCCAGGAGTGAGGTCAGCCTCATAAGATACTGTTCAGCTTTCATTTAGCTGAAAAAGACAATAAAAACATGTGTTTTAACTTAGTGCAACTCAAAAGACATACATGTAGATTTCTAATAGGGAAAAATTATGTGAAACAAATAGATCAGCGTTGTATTCTACCATTCTCTATCAATACATACCAGACAGTACCTGTGCTTTTTATTTTACTGTAATTTCTTAAAGCTCTCTCATGCCGTCCTTTCCCATCTGTCACAAACCAAGTGTGTCCGTACAGTGACTTACACAAGATGGATACGCAGTGGTCACCTGTGCCCTGCAGTGATGTTCTGTCGAGATCAGCTCTATTGAAGGGCTGTGGGATCCATAGAAGTGAGAAGTTCAACACTGCTGGGGAAAGAAAATAGAGAGAAGTAATATATTTCATGGATTCCAAACACCACTAATTCTGGTACACTTTTACACTTATGTTTTTTGACTAACACCTCCCAATAGAAGAACATTATCACATACAAGTAAGACAGCTCGAACACTGTGGGCGGAAACACAATCTCGAGCAATGTTGGCAGTGACCTAGAGAAAGCACAGTTATATTGACAAACGTCTGTCAGTTGGAAGCTGTTCTCTACAGCCCTGCAATTATCTTTGGTTTCCAGAACAAATCCCTCAGTCGACTTGCCAAGTGTGTAGCGTTGCCATAATGGCAGAGAATAAGAGAGTGCAAGTGCACTCCTGCAAGCAGATGGTGTCATTGTATCACTGTCAAACCTCTGAATTTTCAGTCCGACTGCATTAATTGACTCTTCAATCATAACACAATCTTCACTACTTTTGGTGCAAAAAAAAGAAGAAGAAAAAAAATACCTACATGAGACTAAATTAAATTTGTTAAAGTGAATCATGAATACAAATAGTATTATTCATTATTAGCAATAGAGCACTTTATTCAAAGGGGTCATGGTTTGGCTGGTTAACATGTTAGGGATGCTGTTACTACCGGACCAGTTTAAAGTCACCATGAAATCAAAATGGACAATTCTTTTTTTTAATGGAATATTGCAGTATTCATTATAAATGATTTATCATTAGGTAACACTTTATTTTGATGGTCCTCTTTAGACATTCTGCTGACTATGCAAGAGTATTCGTAGACTGTCTGCTTAATATCTGCTAACACTTTATTGTGATGATCCTCCAACAGACATTCTACTGGATTTAGGTAACTTTGCAAGTACATCTCAATTTATTCTACTAACCCTACCAGTCTACTAATACTCAACTGATAATCTGAGATTTGTATATATATACACATCATGTTATAGTCAACAGAATGTCTAAATGAAACTAATCTTTAATCAAAATGACATATTTGCTGGAGTGAGGGTAACCTGTCACTCACATGAGATCACAGCAATAGCAAACAACATTGATCCAATAATGATCCGATCAATTCCTGATGGACATAATCAAGTCCTGCCCTGCATTGTTCTTGTTCGAGAAGCCGTTACACTGTACGTCACAACAGGGAAGAAAAGACTATCGCAACTTCTGTTTCATGTTAACTTTCAAATTATTAGCATTTTCTGACTAAATTAAAAAGCTGAAAGCAACATGTTGAATAGTATAACTTCATTATAGCACAGCACATGCAACTGCCTTTGAAATGCTATATGGATCGATTTCTCCGGGTATTATAGACCTTCTTGATCATTTTCCACAAAGATTTCACTCAATTTTAAATTAATCATTGATTGTCTTGTTTTCAAATGTCCTTGAATCACTGCAGAACAATTATCTTCCTAAAAAAGCTGTAATTTGCAAAGAATTAAACAGATGAAGAAATGGGTGAGTGGTAAAATGATTACAAGAAAACAGGTGAAAACGGCAAGGCTCGCTGCACTCTGAATTCATAAACAGGCGCTAGGCACTCTGGGAATGTGGCCCCTGGCTCACACAGTTATAAGCTCAGCATGAGAATGGCTTTGTGTAATGTGTCTGCCAAAACAGCACCAATACTGCTGGAATCCATTATACTCCTATAATACTAATCAGTTGAACACCAAAAATAAACAGAAGCTATGCAAACATGGCTGTGTTTTCCAGGTGCTGTGTTCAAGAGGGACTTTCGGAGTGTGATTTTCACTAGAGAAGACAGGATAAGCCACAAATTCATGTCTTCCTAAAGCGTATGGAGTGTTTTATTAAATGAAGAGCAAGGTTCTCTATAATGAGAAGAGTGGGACTACTGCTAATTGAGATTCATTAAAAACTAAAGGATAATTACATTGTGTCTAGCATGCTGAATAGAATATTTCATTAACACACCATCAAGAGTGCTGTGGTTTCGAAGCACAGCTGTGATTCGGCCGTGGGTCGCGCTGATATACAGACCGACAGAATGATTGCGGGTGTGATATTTTTACAACAGTTACACACAATATTGCCAGTTACTTTGTCTATTCTTGCTGCCTGCGACAACTAAAAGAGTTACACAGGAAGTCAAAGTAGTGTTTGAACAACTCACACCATTATTGCACCGAATGACAGTATGTCTACCTGGAACATGCAAACATGGACAAGTGGATTGCTTTAAAGTCCCAGGGCTGATGGGATGTTTATTAGCCTTCTTGGAATGACTCTCAGCAAATCAAATTCGAAGACCGGAACTTAAGGCCCATTCATGCCAAGGACAATAACTATAACGTTTTAATAATCATTCTAATTCTTTGAGACTCAATAATGACACGGATGAACAATATCATTGGAATCTCTTTCAGAACGATTTTTCCAGCTGATAAAAGATGAGAACTCTGACAACCAATCAGAATCCCCATGACTGAGTTTGAGCATTTAACAGAACGTTATTGTGCATTGGTGTGGATGAACACCATAAACGATATATAAACTGTTGTATAATCTGATATTATCTAAGTAAAGGCAGTCTACTTATTTTTCACTAAGCTTTCTGTACACTTGTAAGAGGCAAGTATAAACAATACTCAACTTACCCGGCATACAGCATCTGCGCACAGACTGTTTAGAAGCACTTCTTTGGCCAAATGAGACGGAGCCCCCTTACTTCTCACTGATTGGTCTTATCAATATGCTCCACATATCGACTACAAAGCGCCTGCAATGACAAGGAAGAGAATAGATGTTACTCGGGTTAAACAAACACAACGTTTAAGGGGAGGCTGAGAAGGGATATCCTACACTTGGCAGCATAAAAGAGCTGGATACGTGGGAGGACTCGGGTTGGGAAAGCAGCTGATGATAGTGATACCCTCCTCAGCGATAATATTTCTGACTAAAATCTTGCCTGAAGACAACAGGAATATGACCAGTGTATTCTGTCCGACATTCTGGTAGTTGTCAAAAAATGAGTGGCCTAAAACGCCTCAGAGGTCTCTTAGTCACCAACTACATCATGAGGTTGTTTCAGCTGTTTTGTTCGTAAAAGATTTTGATTCCCTGCTTATGATTCATGATCTACTGAAGAAAAAGCTGTATCTTCTTTCACTCTCCTCCACACTGACTCTCCGAAGGTTTAAAGTAGGTAATGATTACATCTCACATAACATTCCCAGGCTTAAAATAAAAGCTACAAGCTTAATTTAAAAGAATTTAGTGGATTTATTTTCAAATCTCTACATCGTCGGCACTGATCATTGATTATGGAAAAGTAATGGAGGTTGGATTAACTGATCTCTTCCCATTATCCACGTTCATTCCAAAAGGATCCTCTGAAGAGGCTTAGGCCGTGAGGCTCGCACACCCTTTCATGCCCGAGTTGTACAAGTCTTTTTAATTCTCGTACAATGGCTTTCACTGACCTTGTGGGATATCAACATCACAAGGGTATGATATAAAATAAGATTACATTTGAAAAGATGAAAGGCCCAACAGACTGCTCATCTAACATTTCAAAGGTCTGAACACTGCTTAAAAATCAGAGCTTGTTGATTTCTCTTTTTGCACAGTTAAAAAACTCTGTGTCCTTAAAATGTGTTTGTCGGCTCTCCTGCTGTGTTAAAAACCCATAGGAATTGAATTACAGGACCAGCACGTCTTCAACATCTTCAAGCACCATGCTGCCTGACAAAGTCATTTTAACTCATCCTTGCGTTTAAGATGGTTAAATCTGCATATTTATGTGTTTGATTTTAAAATGTCGGTTAATGTTGATATTTTTATCCTTATGCACTGATGGTTATGCAGAACGCTAAAGGGCTACAGACAAGTTATAGAGGTTAATAAAATGTACTGTAGATAATCTTAAAAAAATACATTTTAACAAAATCGCCGATAGCTAAGGAAGGTGTTTATATAGCAATTACCATTTTTGTTATTGGATTGTTATGCAAGTGCCCTTATAGTTTTTAATATCATGGCTATATTAAAAGTTGCTGTTTGGGCCATGACTTTACACAAACAACTATGCGAAAAGAAATGTGATGACAAGTCTAAAGCCTTTTTGTTCAAACGACTCTCCATCTCAGTCTCTCTACATGATGACTAACTGTCACAGAAAACAACAGTGATTTTCAACAGTGATGGAAATTCCACTAGTATTTGACAGCAAATTGAATGTGTTCTGTGTGAATTACAGTCTCCCAGCTGAAAATATCATACATTAATCTGTTATTGTCATCATAAATGCATTCTTCCTCACCACAAAAAAAAAAAAAAAAAAAAAAAGCATTGTGCATCACACAAGACCAGATTAACAGAAAGCTTAAAAAGTCCAGTTGCTTGTTACTAACAAATCAGTGTCAATTCATTGCACTACAGTCGAATTATCAGACCTCCTGCACTCTCTTTCACTAGGGAACAGTGTTTCAGGACAAATTAGCTATACATTAAAGCTTCAAAATCCACTGCTGACATGTTCAAGCCGCAGGTACTACTGCAAAATCGCCACCTGTGTGCCACTGATTAGAAGACACTGCCGATTTTAATCAGCAAGCCTAAAGCCATCCAGTCAAACCTGTCCTCAAATCACAAAAATACCATAATATTATTTAAATAATGCATAATCCATTTTTCATTATATTTAATGACATGCTATTTTACACAAATTAAATGTAGCAGCTGAATAGTTTATTTCAAGCAGACCATTAAGGATCAAAAACCACAGCAGTGTTAATGCAGCTAAAACATCTTCGTCATTGTTTCCGTTCCTATCACCTTTTCATTGTAAAGTAAGCCATCTGATAGGCGTCAGTGATTTAATCATCCTTTGTTGCTTTACAAATGGTTATCCGAGTAAAAAACGCATCTGTTTGAGCATGTCCCTGTCTTGTCCTTAATTAGACTATAAAACATGGCTGACCTCTACAAAAGACTTCCATCCATCAAGAGAACCAAAATAGTGTGACGACGGTCAAAATTAATAGAATAACTAGTTCCAAGCTTTGAATCTTCGAAAACACTAAAATGATAATGAAAAGGTTGCGTTAATTGATTTTTTTTTTGTTTCCGACGCACATAATTGCTCTGCTCTAGCAGAAAAGAAAAAAAAAACTAAATGAATCCAAAAGAACACTGTGTTTTAGTCTGTTATGCTCCACATGTTGGGATCGCCTGCATCGTAATTAATACAAAAAGTTGTTAATTACCCAAATGTTCAAAGCATTGTTCCTGAAGGCCACATTTCACTCGAGGTCATACTATCACCCTTAATATTTTAGTGGTGTGTGCAATTAATCTGTGCATAGTTTCACAAGTCTATTTCATACTGAGAGGGATTCTGTCTTTAAGCTAACCTAAAGGGATGTTTGTGTTGCTTGCTAAATGGCTTATTAATTGTAAAGTCACAACAAAACATTAATACATGCTCCTAACTCTGAAATAAAATTGTTTGATTTATTGTTTTCTCTTGCTCGAAGACAGCTCTGCACTACATATAGGTACTGTCTTGATGTTTTCCGATGAAGCATGACAGATGCTAAATGACTTCCATAATCCATATGCCCAGGGTGTTTCCCTGCCTACCCTTACAAAAAAATAAGTAGGCTATACTTCAAGTTAAATTTATTAAGTATACTTAAGTAAAGTTAAAGTATATTATTAAGTATACTTTATGTACTAAGCATACTAATATCAATGTACTAGAAGTAAACTAATAAATGTACTGTATTAAAACTATTGGTCCACTTTTTAGTATATAAAAATACACTTTCAGTATGCTTTAAGTGTAACAGTAGTAAACTTACACAACTTTTTAAAAAATATAATATGTACTGCAACTATACTACAAGTGAACTTATAGGTATGCTGATAGTTTACTAGTCAAATACTTGTAGTACATTTTTTAGTTTATGAAAGTACACTTTCAGTAAAATACTAGTTTAGTAGTTTTACACTGCAAGTACATTTTGTACGTTTTTTTAAGTGAACATAACATCATACTTATAGTTCACTATTTGTAATTTTATATATTTTTTGCACTTTAAGTATACTACTATGTTTCTATTTAGGTATACATTTTTTACACCTTTAACTGTACTTTAACGCTTTCCATTTAAAAAAACCATTTTATTATAGCTTCATGCATCCTTTTTTATCAGCACAAAAGCAGCAACATTTTAAACAAAAAGCTGAGAAAATCACATTTTTGCCAAGTACTACATCCGGATTGGATTTAGAATGATGATCAAAACACAGAAGGAATAGACCGAGTTCATCAACACCCCCAAAGCGTCACAGTCCTTTCCTCTTCATGGGTTCAACATTTAATTCTGTAACGTTACGTTAGGCAGTTTATTTACAACTATATATATATATATATATATATATATATATATATATATATATATATATATATATATATATACAACTAAACTATATTTGAATGTACTTGTCATGTAGAGACACTTTTGCAGCTTACCTAGTCTTGATTCAATCCACTGCATCTCAGCTCACAGAGAGACTGGTACCTGTTGGAAGGATAAATCGTATTTAAGATACAGATTTTGAGGTGCAATTAGTATAATACACAAAATGAAGAAGAGACAATGAGTGAGACTACAAGTCAAAACAAACGTACACTCGCATGCACGATTAACAGATGGATTGAAAACAGTTTGACAAAGCATATGTTACTATCAAAAAAGTAAACCAATTTGTGGGGCTGGACAAAAGCTGTCAGAGCAGAATATGATTTGAGAGCAACCATCTTTTTCAGCGTTTCTGGTTAAAAAGCTTAGTTTAGCTGGTCAGGTATTAAAGATCAGTTTTAGCTTGTTTTAAAAGATGGATTGTTAATTGCTTTTTCTTTCTTTCTTTCTTATGTGTTAGTAAGTCATTTTTGGTGTCACTAGTTAACTTTATTAGCGGATTTAGAGGGCCGAGGCATTTATTTGGGGTTAGTGAGGGCAGGTTTACTTTTTGAAGTATAAATAACTTAATTTATGACTGGCATTCGCAACATTAGAGTTATTATTAGGGTTACCTGCTTAACGTTTAGTCATCCTTTCGAAGTCTTAAAACGAGTCAGCATTCAGTTCTAATAGTCACAAAAAAGAGTTTAGGTCTCTATGGGGCCTTCAATAGTGCTGATATTTAAATGCATTGGTATTACAACAAAAATGCAGCCTTCTGATGTTCATTAACATAAATAGCAGAAGAAAATATACTGTAGGTAGCAGAGATAAAGCAATTTAAATGGATCCCATTCACTCCTGTGAGTGATGAAATATGAGTGTTGCTACAGTGGTTAACACCAAAGGCTGAAGGCACTTAGAACATCTTATTGGAATATGGGGACGTTCTTACCTCCTGAATCTCCATATCATTCTCAGAGTGACGTTAGTGCAGACAAGTCAGTCCGACTTATTGTTTAATAAGCTGAAGCTTAAAGAGTGTGTTAAAAAAGATTCAATTTATTGATCTAAACAGTTGATTTCCATTAACATGTTAAACATTTAAATGACTAATCAAGAGTCAATGAACAATTTAGAGCTAATGTTAAAAATTATTTAACAAAGTTTAATTCTATTAATGTAGCTTATCTATTATTACACAAAATGACTTGACAACGTCTCTACGGTTCCTTTTTGTGGCTTTCTTGGTTAAATATATATAAAAACAACATATTAGCCATTTCAGGTCAAACAGGCATTTAGTACTAGAAACAAGTACGTACCTAATCTAATTTTACAAAAAAATGATCTCATCCTTATTAACAAATTATAGCAACACAAGTTTACAATTATAATCACCTATTTAGAGAAGCTTGCACAAGGCGCTTTACATCCTTTTTATTACATTTTTATGTACAAATACAAGCTACACACAAAGCAAAGCACTTGGATGTGGCTACGTACATAGCCAATTGCTTTCAAACCCAATACTGATATCAAAATTAAATATACAAACTCAGTATTTACCATCATCAAATCAAGAAGTATTAAGAAAGATGTTATGTACAAAATGAGTCTTTTCACTGTGGTGATACACTTTTTCCTTAACGCAAAGATTCCCAAAATCCGGGAAGCACAATGTGTAGCTAATTCCATGCTTTACATTTGGGGGACAAACAATGGAAAACTAAAGGAAGGAGCATTCAATGACAAAAGTACACTGCCAAATTCTGGCCAGAACTAATGTTCATATGGTATTTTACAAAGAAGTCAACAGTTTCAGATAAGAAAAGAACGGACCATGTATCTCCCATCCCCCCACCCAAGGTTAGGATGAGTTTAAAAACATGGTTGACCTATCACTTAAAAATCCCTTTTTATATTATTTAGGCCTAGTAAATGCGGTTTGCATTGTATGGAGGTCACATGATCTGGAGCACCTTTAATATCTACCATAGGGGTGATCTCTGTAGCCCCCTCGATTAAGTCTTGATGCTGGAGCTTTGAGGTTGGGCCGGGATGATATCCAGTCCTCTTCTGCTAAAAGTTAGATGATTAAACAAAAAATGCAAAACTAATAATCAGGTAAAACAATCTTCATTTGAAAATTGAATTTAACACAAGTGAAATGTAGAGAAGTAGAGAAGCCTCCTTAAATGGTTGAAATGCAATGCTATGAAGATTCATCAAGGGATGGATATCCTAAGGCCATGTAATTCCATGTGACACTGGCAATTTTTAATGCTTTTTTAAAATCTAAGCAATACAAAATGATAAACTGAGCACCAGCTGATCATCTTACACATACATTTCAATAATTAGAGCTCCGTTCCCCACATCTCATCTTGGGCATATTCGCCTCGGTCCATTATCATAGATTTCAGAAATATACAATGTCACTTTGCCCTAATTATCAGTTACCAAAGGCTGAGCAGATGAGGCATGAAATCCTGGCTGAGCTCACAGCATGACCCTGCTGTCATTTAAATACAGTATGTGTTGGGAGCCGATGTTCCATTAGGTTCTCGGAGTGTGATCGCTGGGCCATTGAGGAAACAATCAGCCCGCCTTCAGGGCAAAGAACCTTAACCTTCATTGTTGCTAACTACAGTTTCACCGAGAAAGAAGAAAAAACCATTATACATCATGACAAAATCCCTTACATTCCAGTATTCTGTGTAATGATCACTACCACACAAACAGCCCTCCCTTACTCACATTATACTTAATATGTTTTCCCCTTACATCCTTCTCACTGTGAAAAACTGATCTTGCCAACTTACAATGATCCTATGGAAGCCTGCTTCCGCCTTTGAGTAAAAAATTAAATAAAAATACAACATGTAATTGTGAGATAAAGGGTTAGTTCACCCAACAATTTTAATTCTGTCATTACTCACCCTTGTGTCGTTCCAAATACGTAAGACTTTCGTTCATCTTCAGAACACATATGAAAATCTTTTTGATGAAATCTGAGAGCTTTCTGTCTCTCCATTGACAGCCTACGCAACTACCACTTTCAAGCCCCAGAAAGGTAGTAAAGACATCGTTAAAATAATCCATGTGACTCCAATTGTTTACTCGCGACGTTTTATAAAATTGAGGTTAAAGAACTGGAGTCACATGGATTACTTTAACAATTTCTTTATTACATTTCATTGGGGCTTGAAAGTGGTAGTTGCGTAGGCTGTCAATGGAGGGACAGAAAGCTCTCAGATTTCATTAAAAAATCTTCATTTGTGTTCCGAAGATGAACAAAAGTCGTACGGGTTTGGAACGACAAGAGGGTGAGTAAATGATGACAATTTTCATTTTTTGGGGTGAACTAACTCTTTAAATATTTGAAATAAAATCACATTGTGATATATAAAGTCACATTGCAAGAAGTCACATTTTGAAATACAGTCACACTGTGAGAAATAAAACCACATAGCAAATGATGAAGTTATATTTTGAGATATAATAACACACTGTAATATAAGGTTGCAAACAATGTCACAATTGGGAGAAATGAAGGTGCAACTGTGAGACTTAATGACACAGTGCAATATGAAGTTACAAATGCAAGACGAATTCGCTATTGTGAGATATAAAGTCACAAGTTACCTTCTTTTTTTTTTTTTTTACTCTGGAAGCAGAAATCCATATGATCCTAAATGCCGAACAAGCAAAACCTTTTGCAACACAATAAAATCTTGGTTTCAAGTCAAAAGGTGGCAAAATATCAAATCATTCCTTTTCACAGAGACACTCCATTGCACAATTTGACACAATGCAAAATGGATGAGCAGGTATGTATACAACGGGAAACTGGCATCAGAGGAACACAACAGTCTATGCCAAGAACAGAGGGAATCCTGCATCAAATATAATCCAGAGAGGGCATATATTCAAAGGCAAAGTATGGGCTGAAAGGCCATTCTGACTCGCTTGGTGGGCCTCAGCAACACCTCCAGCTCTCTACTGGCTCTGGTCCATGATTTCAAGTGCATCTTAAAACCCAGCCCTGAAGCAGACTAGTAAGGTAAGATGGCAGCTGCTGTGCTCTGGGCCTCTGTGATTTAACAACTGGCGAATGCCGCTAGGTGTTTTTCCTTACCTTTAGCTCTGAAACATTTAACAGCAATATGGAAAATGAATGAGGCAAAGAGGTTTCTCACTGGTGTGGGCAATGTGCCATGACTGAGTTTCAGCCCGCCTGCTATGCGAAATACTGCTATGCAAAGAGGATGTTTCTCTTTGTGGTGCACCATTCAAAATGGTTGACCTAAAATGCTAATAGTTTCCCTAGTGAGCAAAAAAAAAAAAAAAAAGTTTGTAATGAACGTCATGATGCTTTAGCAGAACTGTAGATCAGATAAATTCCTTACCATAATTATTATAGGTTTCATCATTATTGCCATGTCCATATTCATAATATTCTGAGACACTGTAGGAGAAAAAATATTTCTAATGAGACATTTTGATAGATTCTCAGAGTGAAAATACGCATTAATTAGCTCATGTTGTGACAAAATGTCTTTGAAGAAATGAAATGTGCACCTTTTCGACTGGTTGCTGTAGTTGTCATCATAGCCCTCATAACTCTCGTCATCATATTCCCCGTCATAACCATCATCATATCCCTGAAATAAAAGAAACACAAAAGAATAATCACAGAGGGAGACGTAAGAGGTCTGAATCCATCTCATAGCAGTACTCTAATTGTTTAGGGTTGGAAAATCAATGTTTAATTACACTGCAATAGGATTTCTCTAATAAATATACTCCAAGAGTGGTGGACTGGCACAGCTGAATCATGTCCAACAGAAAATATTGATCAGCAAGCGACAATTGTCTCATTTGCCATGTCTAAAGACAAGTGGATAATCGATTCAATATTATAGACAAAAGAAACAATAAACAGATTAAAACTTCATAATAACATGTCCAAGAGATCCTACATTAGTCATGACTGGTGTCATCCATACACTTATTCTTACTTTTGAGCCATCACTGATATTGAGAGGAATTATTATCATTACCATTCATATACTGAATGTGCAGATATTTTATGGTCTGACTGTGCTTTAATTCTGGCTTTATATTTTGGTCTGATGGAAATCCAGAATGAAGTATTCCAGAGAGTTGTGTAGTAATATAAATGATAAAACGATAATTCTGTTCCTTGTTTCTGATTTGTCAACACAGCGTTTCATTCATGCTAAATAATACACAATATTACAATCATACAATGACGCTATGACACTATATTGGATTGATTAAAGTAACTATCTATTAGGTAAACTCCAAATTATTCATAAATGCAAACTCATAACATACAGTTTCGTGTTTCCATTTTCTTGTTCGACAGACTAACTGAAAATGCTTCCTTTTTTATTAGGCCTAATCTGCCAGAAAAAAACCTGCAAGCTATTTTGACCCAGCCTATTCCCTTTGCATTCAAATTCTGCACAACAGTCTGCTTTTATGAGTATGAAGAAGGATTAAACTAAATGAAAATCATGGATTATGCCAGGGATTAAGTTGTTCAGGAGATCTAACGCTCAAGTTTCCTTCTATTAGTTTTTCCTCCTGCTAATAGGGTCAGGGGTCTGTCCTCTTCCACTATTGACCGGTTTGTTAACATTGCCTCTTGATAGAGTGCTATGCATATCTTAAGCAGCAGAGTATACAGCAGAAGAGGCAGCATGTTGTACTATTTAATTGCATATTTCAGAACATGTCAATCACACTAATACCAACAGCTCTCTGAGGAAATACATTTTAGCAGAAGAGTGAGAGGTAGAGGCTGACCTACCCGTTTAATAGGGTCATTTCATCAAGAGCGGAAGGAGTAGCTTCCATTTTAACACTCATGAAAAAAAAGATGTGTCCTTTTTGTCTGCTATGACATTTAATGACCAAACAGAATAGTTCACCCAAAAATGAAAATTCGATCATAATTTACTCATCCTCATGTCATGTTACGATCTGTGCGATGAACTTTTTGTTCCAGAAAGAAAATCAGAAAAAAAGAAAGATATGAGGGTGAGTGAACTATTCCTTTAAAACTATAACTATAAAATATACGCCCAAAATAACTTGACATACTACGATATGAACACATGAAAACGCATGAAAACCCATACATCAAATTTCAGATATTAAAACTATTTTGGATCTTACAGTATGCAGAGGCCTTGCACATCTATGCAAACATTGTGTGACCAGGGTATAATTACAATATATTACTTAGTATAATAACAAAGTGCTGTTTAAAAGGTCATTGTGTCTGACCTTCCTGACTTTACCATGCACTTACAAGCCACTGCGCATCATTTGAGCAAGCTCTAGTTAATGGTGCTTGATTGTTACATTTCAACACTCATTTAAAAGAGCAATTAACTCTGGTCCTATTGAGCAAGCTAACAGGAAATAAATCAAGTGGTAGAGAGCACTGCAAGAGTAATTAATACAGCAGACAGCCAAAGGTCTTCAATACTCAGCTTCATTATCAATTGACAACCACCAACATCTCTTGACAGTGACTGATCACTGTGTGGGACGGCAACTGAATATGATTCCTCACTGGAGAGCAGCAAAAGGAAATGAATGGTTGAAAACGCTTTTTGGCTGTGGCTCCGTCTGCTTATTGAATGAAGTCTCTTTGTCTACCCCTTATTTATCAACCATTTTTTCAGGCCTAATATTTTCAGTTTGAAGTATGAGCAAACATGGGCTTAAGGCCAGACAGGATGAAGCAGTCTGAAATATACTGACATTCAACAGGTCATATATATATATATAAAAAATATATATATATAAAAAATAAAAAAATAATATATATATATTTTTTTTATTTTTTTATTTTTTATGGTCCGTTCTGATTGTTGCAAACGTTGAAAGGACACATAATTCTTTCAAACATAATCAAAATGGGATTTCATTGCACATCAATTTTATATTAAAGGGAAACTGCACATCAAATGTTTGTCCAATATGATGTCCAACCCGCCTGTCAATGTATGTATTTCCATACCTCTGCACACCCTGCTCGCGCAGACATCACACGTCATCAGTGCGTTTCATGGTATGCAGAGTTAGACAGATGTCAGTGCAAACACCAAAACTGAAACAGCCACCTGAACCAAATCAAAGAGCTTATGATGTGTTCAGGCCATAACTACTGTAATTAGCAAGAGATGGAAACCCATGACGTTATACCTGTGATTCGAATTCATGCGTTTCAATGGCTACACTATCAACAGTGAAATGAATCTGCAGCAGTCAGGTGATACAGGTCAGTGCTCTTTAAGTTGCTTATGTTCATTATTATTGTAATGTTAGGTGCTTTGAGACATGAGGTAGTTTCATTGCGATTTGACGACAATCTGATTGAATAGTTTTTTTTTTAAAACAGCTGCTCTCTGAGTTCCCCCATACATTTCCATGCAAATATGTCAATTACCATGTGTTGATCCATATGTGGAGAAATCATTACATATTCAAGAGCACAAGATTTCAAGAGAACAGATTTCACAGATTTTACAATATACCAAATAATGTAATCAAGCAAATTATTGTCTGTGGCCAGGAGTCAGGTTTTAATTTAATTTATTTATTTATTTTTCCCACAGAATTAAAATATCTTACTACTTACCACCTGGAAATGCAAATAATTGATATGTCTATTCGTATATGATAACAGCTCATTGAATTGTTAAGACACTTTCCACCAACTCAAGAACAACCACATGAATATTTATAGAGCTAAAATAACAATTTAGAGAAGCCTGAAAGCACAGGATTTGCCTGAAAGCACAGTCGTTTGCCAGTACTAAGAAGGTGGCAGCAGAAATGTATGCAGGGAGCTCTGTAATAAACTAAGACTGTTTATTGCCAAAGATCTCACAGTAGAAATATAGGAGCACAAACTTTTACAATCACCCAAATAAAAGAACTAATTCAGTAAGCTGATGACAGACTAGTAGGCTATTACTTCTAACCTTCAGATGTCGTGTAACTGAGCAATCTATTTCGCATTTGCGAATCATGTCGCAATAATTTTTAATAGGAGTTATTTATGCACGACAAGGAGCTCTGATTCAGTAATCACTGACCAGTAAATATAACATTGCTCATAGAAAGCATAAGGCCTGATATTTGCATGCACTGTACACAACAATTGAACCACCACAGCAAGCCACATAACTCATGATATTTTCAGCAAAAGCAGAAGTTCTACTTTTCTGTGCTATTTTTTATGCAGCTCTTAGACCTGAAATAATATGCAGAGCCTCTAGGCATTTCACATGCTTCTCTTCAGCAGGAAATTATTAAACTTCTTCTCGAGGTGTGTCGTACATCTGTTTTATTAAACGAGGGAGTTCTGCATGAAGAATTCCATTTCAATAATTAGTTCACCTCAAAAATGTCAAGTCAGCAGCGTAAGCGAGCCCATTGTTAAAAAACAATTACAGCCATGGTGAGAACCTTGTGAGAACTGTGCGAGCGAAGCCTTTTTGCAACATTCTATTCTGCACGTTGAATCGGCTCTTGCCATGTGAAGTGGTGTGTGATTGTGTGTCTAAGAGGTTTACTGTGATATACGAGACACTCAAAGGGCCCTATCTTGCACCCAGCGCAAGTGACTTTGTACACCGACGCATGTATCATTCCTATTTTGCACCCGCGCAAAGCGGACTTTTCCCTCCACAGAAGCACGTCGGTTAACTAAGAAATACACTTGCGCTCCCGGGGGCGGTTCAGCGCAAAGAGGAGGCGTGTTCCGGCGCAAACGTTCCTTCTTGCTATTTTGCAGGTTTAGAAAACAATTGCGCCACTAACCAGGAAAAAATAGTTTAAAGTCAGTGGCGCGTTGCGCATGTTATTCATAGGCTATTTTAAGGGCGCATGCTTGGCCATAATCAATGTAGCGTGTGCACAACGCGCACTTTGATTCTCTCATCTACACAGAAGCAGCAGTTTTCATTTTTGCAAATCATACATTATTACGATAGATAGATAGATAGATAGATAGATAGATAGATAGATAGATAGATAGATAGATAGATAGATAGATAGATAGATAGATAGATAGATAGATAGATAAACAATTTATTATAAAAGCATACATCTAGCTTACACATTTCTCCATTTTCATGTAACTTCTCTCTTTTACGGCCGTGACGAGAGCGTTGCTCTCCTTGGCTGTGAACCGCTGCTGGCGCGCGCCTGGCAAATCCGCCGTTACAATAGCAATCCGCTATGGAAAAAGCGCGTCTGCTCTTAAAGGGAATGTGAGATGACGCTCTGATTGGTTTATTTCACGTTACGCCCAAACCACACCTATGAATAATGAAGCTACTTCAGACCAACCCATTTTAGATTTGCGCCTGGCGCAAGAGGCATTTATCCCGCCGGTATAATAGCAACAGCGCCGAGACCCGCCCACAAAGTTACTTGCGCTTTGCGCTTTGACACTTGCGTTTCAGATCGTTAAAATAGGGCCCAAAGTCTTCTTTCACAGTCATAGACCCTTTTCATTTATTTATCCACACTGTGCTGGTTGTGACCTTAGAATGCATTCTGTATGGTTTTTAATTGGGTTGTTTAACAGTTTGTACATTTAAACAGTATATTATGGATGGAAAATTCTAGGGTGTTTTGGGGAGCGTATAGTCCCTATTTTAAAGGGTTAGTTTAAATAAAAATAAATAAATAAAAAATTCAATCATCATTTACTCTGACCCTCATGTCATTCCATGTATATCCAAATGGTAAACGGAGGATCAAACATGCTTGCTTGACTTCAAAAGACTTAGATTAATCCGCTTGATTAATATGAATATCTTTCAAGTTATTAAAAGTAGTAGTGTGCGCATGCAAAATTGGGAAGGTGCTTGGTCAAGAAAAAGTCAAAATCAAAGAAATGAAAAACATAAATTCCCAGGAAACTTAAATATACAACTTAAATTTCAATGTTTCAATCAAACAAGGTCTTCGTCAGGCAATAAGAACAACAAATATCAAGGGATTTTAAATTCACATAGCCTAAACCCTCACACCTGATAAAAGACAAGGGCGATCAGCAAACTAACCAAACTATCCCTTTAAAAACTAGTTTTATCCAACCGAATTGAAAAAGTAATCATTGTTCTCAAACAGTTTTACCCATCTGCCATTGATCGAGATAAGCAGATGGCTCCACCCCCAATCTAACACCATTGGTTGAGACCCTGTTGCTATGCCGGGCTGGTCAGAATAATCAAACAAACAAAACAATGTTTGATAACGCCACTGATCCTCAGTGTTGACACTTTTCAGCATACTCACCTACAAATGACTTATGGCCACTCTGCATATTAAGACGGGATAGGAAAAAGTATTTTAACATCAAACAACATACAAACAACGGCAAACAGATAAGAAAAACTGGATAACTGCAAATCAACCAGCAGCTTTGAACATTATTTTAAAATGTTAGAGCACAGATATCCCACTAGTTTTCTACTTAGCCACATTCAGAGGTTTGTTTATTTTGTGGTAAGAAAAGGGGCGTCAGCTCATAGAGCGCCGGACTGGTTTGTAGAAGAGTGAAGAGCCCTCTGAGAAAGCACTTGTGATCTTTAAGTAAAGCTGTTGTGCTGAGAGGGAGAGGAGGATGTCTGGCACGGCTCGGCTGATGCATAAGAGCTGATTAACTGGATTTAAATGCTCACCAACAAAAAGAGCAGAACATTGCCACACAGCAGTGGATATTCATGCGTCTTTCATTTTATACATTTTAAACCTGGATGACAGCAAAGTTTGTATAAAAGCAGACAGAAAATCCATAAAAAAAAACTGCCTGACTCTTTCTATTGAACATACAGTACATAGTATATACACACACACACCCATAGAATTAGATTCTTTTCTCAACCTTCTCTGTAATTTTTTGTCTATTAAGCTTGTGAATAAATTTCTATTTCATTAAAGAATATAACTGGCAGTGCATATTATTTTAAGGGTTTGGATAAATAAAAATAAAAAAATCCTCTCCAAGTTTACCAAGCTTATCATTTATATATTACAATAATTATTAATATATGTTATATTTATTTATTTATAATAATTTGTATTATTATGATTATGCAATCGACAGTGTTTTCATTATCTAGTTAGTATATCAGCACCAAACCTTTCCATGATTGTTTGATATTACTGTAATATAACTTTTCAGCTGTTGCGTTAATCGCACACATTTAATATGATTCATAAAGATACTGAATCCTATAAAATGATTCTTATCAATGAAATGTGAATAGTTAATACAAGATGCAATTTCCAGATTCAAATCTCTCTCTATGTGTGTATTATGTATAGAAAATGATAGAAGACATGAAGATATGCATACTATTAAACACATATTTCCACAAATAACTATTGGAATTCTCACATTTTCTAGGGAAAAATCCCTGAGGTTGAAGATGGGCAAGGTTAGATTTGGAATGGTGTTCCTAGTGAACTACTCATTTCCTGGTCCACTTTCCTCCACCTGCCTACCCAAGACCCAATTACTCAGAAATATTTCCACGTTTTTCATGTCTCCAGTAATACAGAGGCTCTCCAGCAGAACTCAATTCATGTTGGTAATGAGTCTGTACTCTAACATTTCCCCATGCAGACAGACCAATCTGCCACAGTGCTGCACATATAGGACTTTTGCATTAGGCAAAAGCTCAGAGGGAATCGAATCCATGAGATATTGCTTTTTTCATTAGGTTGGAGTTTGACGTTCACTTGGCAGAGAATTCTCAAAACTAACCTTGTGCACACCTGGGTGCAAAAAGTCTGCAATGTGGAGGTGGTGTCCTACAAATGGCGAAAAGGATCCACTGTTTTATTATAATGATAATAATAATTATCCTAATTATAATACTGAAAGTGTTAGTCAAACTCATTGCCAGCCTCAAATAATAGTCAATGGAGTGAGCAGATGCTTTCCTTTTTGTACCACATGGCTGTTCTTCACAGTATGTGAACATGTGGACTAACATCTTAAGGCATTCAATCTGTCAAAATGGGTTCTGTCTCCACTGATTCATCAACCTTTGGTAAATAGAAAGGCCATTCCTGTGAGTTTTTGCCCATTTACCTCAGTGGATTTGATTTAAGGATTCATAAACCTTTCTTCTGCCAAGCCTTTTATTTTGTGAGCGTGTTTATATGGTTTTGTGTGGGTGTATAAGCAATACTTTCAGTAATAAACATCAACTCAACTTTGGTCGTATACAGTAGAACATCAGAAAATGTTCACCAATTTCTTGGTGTAGAAAATGCACCCCATTTAACTAAAACACGTAAACACTACAAAAAAAATAATATTTAAAACACGTAATCTTCACTTACGTAGTCATCATATGATTTGTGTGTGGCCTGCAGTACAGAGGCTCTGTATCCAGGGGTCCCTGTAGTTCCTCTGGTCCGGGGTGCAGAGACTCCTCTGGCTAGTGTTGGTGTGGTGACGGAGGAGCGCGTGCTCACAGTTCCTCTGGGTGCTGCTGTTCCTCGTCCAGGAGGAGTGGGTGGAGCGGTCCCTCCTCGACCTCTAAAAACAAAGTAAATGGAATGATATGATTTTAAGCACAAAATAGCCTTTTTCTGTTTTTTATGAAAATAAAAATATGTATTAGTATAATATATATATATATATATATACACACATATATATATGTGTGTGTGTGTGTGTGTGTGTGTGTGTGTGTGTGTGTGCGTATTTAAAATTGAGCTAAAATACAACAAAGATTATTCATGAACCAATATTCCAACAATGTCAATAATTGAATGCCATTAAAAAAAATCTCAATTTCATATTCAAAACAGTTTGTCTATGTACAATTAGCTATAATGTAATGTGTAACCATTTTGATTCTTCTGAATATGCAATTTACAGTGTAGCCATTATCTTAGGCACTTCAGTAAAAGTGTTAACTTGACTCCAGTCTATCACCAAATTTACCCATAATTGTTTGACATTACCGTAATATAACCGTAATGCAGAACCACATGCAGTGACAGCACTATGCAAAATTAGTGCAGCACAACTCCAGTGTTTACAGATAAAAAATTAGCATTTTGTGTGAAGTCATTTGCTGCAGTGCAATAATAGTGGGTTGCTGTTAGCTAGTGTTTTCATCACAGACAGCCTATTAAAGCCCTGTGAACCATGAGTTTTCAAAGCTATTGCGATATTCACTGCCTCAGCTCTTTTCTTTTACAGCACTGCTCTGGTAACACACTATAACAGTGGCAGTGAAGCATGGCATCAAAAACCGACCTGTAGAACACATTGTTTCATTCACTATGATGAGAGACAACTTTATTTTGATCTGCTACTGTTTTTAGGATGAATCAAGGGGTAAAGTTGTTTGTTTCTAGAGTAATATTCGACCTGATTACAGATGCAACATGGCAGATGGAGTTGGCAACCCTGGTGAATGGCAGATGTTTCGGTCTGTCCAGATCCACATTCAGTCTATCCAAATCCAAAGACCCTACAGAGACTAATGGCCTCGTCAGTGTTGTTTTTGCCATGCTGATGTGTGCTAATGACTTCTCAGGGCACCACAAGGAGCACATCAAGTGGAAGAGGCACTTTATAGCTTTATCCGCCAGGAACGGTAAACAGAAATATCATATTTTGAATCTATTATTACTACCTGAGGTAACGCAAGCTGTCGTTGTTGTGGGAGAATCCTAAAGGGATCTTCAGAGGCTCCAGCAAGCCAGAACAAGTGCAGTGTGGAATTTATTAAATAAACATTAAAGACGGTGTAAATAATGTATGATGGTATATATAAGTTATGCTTTTGATGAGAACCAATAAAGCTTCACCTGCTAACCTGATTAATAACACTGAGCCTCAGGGCACTTTCATGATCCAACAGAGCGCAGATGTTAGGGAATCAAAATGTAGATTTTTTTGAATGATATTATATCATATTATTTGAAATGAAATCAGATTTTTATATCTTTAAGAATCTCCAAAATTTCTTGTTTCTTGTTCCTTGGAAGAAATCATTTTTGGAACGACATGAAGGTGAATAAATGATGTCATATTTGGGTGAGCTAAAAGGTTTCTATGATTCTTCAGAGGAGTGACGGGGTGAAGCGACTGTACCGGGTGGAGGCTGTGGAGGTCAGACGTAAGCCACGTCCTCGCGTGGTTCTTCCTCGGCTTGGGTCATCTGAACCATTTAAATAGGAGAGCTCACGAAGCTGCTCCTGCCTGATCTCATCATTGTAATCCTGTGGGAGGAAAAAAACAAACCTGCCATAAAAAAAAAACACATTTATATACCAAGGCAAAGGTGTTGTATGTGAATCTCATCTGACATGCTTCTCTTCAACCACTGCAAAAAGAAATGATCCAGTTGGATGCACATCCTGCAGACACCAGCATCAAAGCAACAGAGCTTTAAATGCATTGCCAGACAACCAGAACGTTGGCCGGGAATGTTAAATATACTGCCAGAAAGTTTTGCTGACTTCAAACAAAAAATGTGTGTAAAAAAAAAAAAATGAAACCTGTGTTTTTCAGATGTGGAGGACAATAAACATTTTAGCATACATACTAACAAAATGGCACCATAAGACACGCACTCCAACACACACTGAAAATATAGTGTGAAATGAGGTACCGTGATGCACACATATCTTTCATTTAGAGTAAGAGGAATGATAGAGGCAGGAGAAAAATAGAGCACTGGCTTATTAACTTTGTTTGACATCCGCTATCAGTGCATTGTTGTGAAAGAATAATTCCACTTTCTGCATTTATAAAGTCCCTCTCTCATTTGATTGAACATGACAGGGCCCTGAATCACAAGGACGATTACAGAGTGGATAGCGCTTATTTTATTATCATGTCGCTGCCACAGGCAGATAAACGGAGCCTCATTTCCACCAGCCACTTATTTCCCTTCCTGTTTGGCACAACTGCTGTGTACAGGCAAATATCAGACATGGCAGCTAAAGGAGAAAGGCCTTTCCACAGAGATATGCTCAACAATCAATAAAAACTGCATTAGAGCTGCTTCTGTGTCCACTGTACCTTGTAATATTAAGAGTATAGTAGAGAAAATGTAGAAATGGAGCATAAATAGAGTTTAATATATAAAATATATACTAAAGACTCTATTACACTGCAATGGTCAGAACAACAAACTTTTGACTGCTTTGTTAGGATTTTTTGTTAACAAATAACTGACTGTGGAAAAATGATTTATATATTTATATAATACATATATTTTAAAATGTAATTTATTCCAGTGGTGAAAAAGCTGAATTTTTACCAGCCATTACCTGCAGAAATAATTAGAATATTTGATGCTCAAAAAAACATCTTCTTTCTTATTATTAACAATAATGAAAACAGCTGTGCTGCTTAATATTTATGTAAAAACCATGATCTTTTTTTTTTATGAATAAAAGAACAGCATATCTCGTCTTGTTGCTGTCACTTTTGATGAATTTAATGCATCCTTGCTGAATAAACATTATTTTCTTTCATAAAAAAATCTTACTGACCCCACACTTTTAAACGGTAGTGCATTTACTAAAACTCTACACAAATATCCATCGACTACTGTTGACTAAGCAGCCACAGTGCTAATTGGTAAAACAGGATAAATGAGAATGATTTTTTTAAGGGGGTTGATCCGTCCACAGTCCTCTGAAGACACTTTTAGTAGCTACAGAGACAATCACCAAAGAAATCCAAGACCCAGTGTTAGGAATTTTGATAGTTTCTATACCAGGTTGAAAGGTGGGAGGTGTGGGTAAGTGAGGTGGATTTTGTGCTTGGATCAGCATTAGCTGTTGCCAGAGAAGTCCATGTTGTAGCACCTAAACAGTCTGACTGCACTCCCTGCCTTGAGAAATTAGGGCAACAAACAGACTGACAGAAATGTATTTTATACTGATCAGATGCAATGAGAACTCTGATGGATTCCTTATGTAGAGTGTCTCGTGGTGAAGCTGATTATGTTCTGAATCAGATTTAATAACAGCGGTAATGCATTGATTCAGGATATAAACATTGAGTCTTAGAAACACCAGGTCAAATCGCGTACAGTCAGAATAAAAAAGATCGAATGAACTTGTTTTTGCTTGTGTCTACATCCTCTCATGTATTAATGGTAAATGAAGAAGACTTCCTCCAACAAAATCAGTTACCCAGTTTCCTTCTTAATGAGACTACAGTCAATAGACGTACAGTGCTGCCGCTGAGGAGAACCCACTCACACCTACTAAAGATGCTGCGTTTTGCACGATTCACTCTTTTTCTGAGGCAATGTGTGAGGTTGCGTAATCGTATTCACATAATGGGCTTTCTGTAGGCCTTATCAACAAAGGTTTGGGCCTATCAGTAGTCCAGGCTGCAAAGGCATTTTGTTTGTTTGGTTTTTAAAGACATATTTATACTATGTTAACCACTGCTTAGCTGGAATTATAAAATTCATTCAATGGAACTTCACAATTCATAGTGCAATTTAATCCAGAGCTAACGGTAATATGTGTGCAGCTTTATTGTATGAGAATGATATACTGTAGATTTACAAACAAATTAAGCGCGTGTTCGAGAAATGTCTCGGCCCTCCATAACAGCAAGTTCTTCTCTAGTGTAAATATTGAGGATGGCGTCAATTTCAAACCAATTCGAGCCGATTCAGACCCTGACAATGTTAACGAACAAGAGGATCATGCAGAATAGATTTCATGCAAAGACTTTACAAGCACGGATTTCACAGGACGTTTCAAAGTGGTATGTTTTTTGTCATTTTGCTATACATTAAAGATACGATGTTATCCACCATTTAATAGTGATATTTGTCGGAAAACTAAGGTAATAAAAACAGTAATCGATCACAAAACCATGGTTAATTGTCCTAAGGAGTGGCCACCGTCTTACAAAAGCAAGTTGTTCTCCATAAAATAAACGTTGGGGTTATAATGTTGGGGAAATAAGTTTTAACCAATCTAAGTTCGTCAGCCTTAGGAAGGTCAAACAAATGAGTTTGGGAAAAAACAGTGTCTCTTTGAACAATGTCTTCTCTAATGCAGCTCAACCAGGCCTCGTCCCCTTTTTTGTGTATTCCGAGGGCGGGGATTATTTAAATTAGTACAATTGTGACTTCATAAGATCCGGAAAAATCGCTCTGTAGTTCTTGAAAAGCGGATTCTGTTAATATAATAATATCTCCCTTTGGAGTGGACTTTGAGCTTTGTAACCTTGCAGATCTTTTTCATGCTCAAATAGCAACATTACACACTAACTAAAGTTGAAAAAGTGGAAAAGCATAATAGGACCCTTTTAAAAATCTTATTAACTGTAGTGTTGAGCATTTAATTTCATAACCACGGGCATTATTGGGGAGTTGAGTCTCCCCTTTCTAAAAGCTTCCACTTTTCTGGGAAGGTTTTCCAGCAGATGTTAAAACATGGATGCTGGGATTTTCTCCAATCCAGACACTAGAGCATCACCAATGACAGGTAATAATGTTGAGTGAGGTGTTCTGGCTCACAGTCTGTGTTCCAATTCATCCCAGTCACAGTGGCTAGGTGTTCAGGTCTGAGCTTGGTGCAGGTCAGTTAAATTCTTCCACACTACACTCAGTAAAACATTTCTTAATAGACTTTGCTTTGTGCACAAGGGCATTGTGATGCTGTAACAGAAAAGGGCTTCCTGAAACTATTGCAACAAAGTCAGAAGCATACAATTCACTAGAATGTCATGTGTGCCATAGCATTAAGGTTTGTTTTCAGTGGAATTAAGGGGCATAGCAAAATTGTTCATTATAAATGGGCCAAAGTGAATTTGTAATGTCATGTCTCTATAAAACAAATGCTGTGAAATATCAAGAAATATTTAAATTCACATGGCTGCCTGGATACTATTAACACTTCAAAGTGCACCATCTTGAGATGCCAGCACAGTCCTTTAATCCTGACAGGAATCAAGCTTTCTGACAAAGATAAATGTATAAACACATTCAAAGAAGGAAAGACATAAAGACATTAGCTTCAAACCCTAATGAGCTGCCTACATACGCAGCTGCTTTTATTGCAGCATGCTAACTGAAATGGATACACGCAGTTCCTTAGAATTTCTGAAAAAAGGAGGCATCATAATTATGTCAGAAGCGTGTCTACAGAGTTAGTTCACTATGTTTTGGAACAGAGCAATTGAGATTGAAAACTTATCTAATTGGTATTCCGCAGTGGGCATAAAGATAAAACATGGTTCACCACTGACAGAAATACATGGAGGATGTAACCAGATCAGTGCTGTGGATGATACAAAGATGTAGTCTGGATGCCAGCCGAACTTAGCCCCGCCCACAACATTTGAGGTCGGGAAGTGCGGTCTGGACTTTGATCCGTTTGGATTTGGAGCAACAATGCTCGAACCAGAGCTGTTCAGACCAATCAAATTGTCAGGGCGGGCTTCATCTGATGATGGACAGATGATCAACAGCAACGTGATCATCCACGTCAACAAAGAGTGCTTGGGTTGAATTAGTTTACAACAACGATGACTGCTGCTGGAGAATTGAGATCGAAAAGATGAATGAAGAACATACGTCACTTACTCTGTTGCTCTGATTGGTTGTAGGTATATCCAATTGAGTGCAGAGGCATTTTCTTTCCTGGTTCGGTTGAAACACGCCCCTCAATCACAGCCCAATGGAGCAGTATCAGACTCATATTCTGACTAGAATCTGAGTATGACGGCGTCAGGCTAACAAAGATGTGGCCCAAGAGGCGAATATAGGGAATCTCTCCTTGAGCACTTCCTTCCTGAGGCCAACACTTCATACCGCTTCATTAATATTTATAGTCTAGACTTTATAGGAGTGGTATTCAAATGGAGAAACGGACCCCGGCTTCGTTCCATCCGGACCGTGGGACATAATTGCGCCATTTTACCATTTCTACAGTTTAAAGTGAGCACTGTGTCAAAACAACGGAGCGGTTGACACCACAAGTGCTCACGCTCGTTTACGGTCATGATCTTTCAGCGCTACATCCTCTGATAGTTTTATCTAGAGCCAAACGTGCCTCATTCAAGCCCTTTCCATTCTATGTGCGTTGCTTCTCTCTCTTGCTAAAGATGTAAAGCGGCACAATAAGAGCTGCAGGTGACGCGGTTATTTTAACAACAGCAGCATAATCACAGTGAGCGGCAAAATAGATATTTTTACTAAAACACTGCAGAAAACAGCAAAGAATGCAGCAAATACAATTATTTTTATCATAATTGTATTTGTATAATAAATTGTATTTATTATATTCATAAAGATGACTCCGACCTTTTAACAAAACCATGTTTTAGGAGCATTTCATAATAAACAATGCTATAATTTGGAAAATTATTTGAAGATGGCAAGGGAAGACAAAAAAAATTTGAAATTACTAGTTAACTTTGTTTTGTGCTCATGATGAGAGTTTTGATTATTAGATTATGTACGTTGTTTGTTTTTAGTAGTTTATTACTTTGAACAAAATATAAAAATGGTCCATATTTTTCTTAAGATCTTAGACATCACTACTTTGGCTCTCGGGGCCCAAGATTATAATCTTTGATGACTATTTTGTGTGTTTAATCATTTTTCTTTAACAAAGTACTACGGCTGCCCCGATGGAAATGTATAACTCTTCCAAAAAAGAATTGTCCTGACCTCAGCTGGGATAGATAGAGATCAGACCCCTTGTAACTTTAATTGAATACCCATGCTTATAGTGCATAGACAAGGTCAGTCCTGGAGCTCTCAAAGGAGATTAATGTGTCAAAGTAATGTGACTAATTAATTATTAATATTACTAAAAAGTATAAGCTAGTGAGTATACACTACTGTTCAAAAGTTTTTTTTATTGTTTTAGAAAGAAGTCTCATGCTCCCCAAGATTGCATTTATTTGATAAAAAATACAGTAAAAACAATAATATTGTGAAATATTATTACAATTTAAAATAATTTTCTATTTTAATATATGTTTCCTGTGATGGCAAAGCAGTATTTTCAGCAACTCACTTGATCCTTCAGAATTCATTCAAATATTCTGATTTGGTGCTCAAGAAACATTTCTTATTATCATCACAGTGGAAAACAGTTGTGCTGATTAATATTTTTGTGGAAACCGTAATACAATTTTTTTTAAGGATTTTTGGATAAGTAGAAAGTACAAAAGAACTGCATTTTTTTTTTAAATAGAAATCTTATGGAAAAATCTTCAGTAAATGTCTTGAGTGTCCTTTTAGAAAAAATGTAATGCCTCCTTGAAGAATATAAGTATTGATTATAAAAAAAAAAATATATATATATATTGACCCATACTGAGCAAAACTTTAAAACAGTGGTAATATATACATATAAAAAAAAAAGAAAAAAGAAAATTCATAACCTAGAATGAAGTTAATTTTGAAAAGATATTATCAGAAACTAACAGCATTTTCAGCCAATTCCAACATATTCAACATCCAATTCTTTTATATATAATCATATGCATAACTCTAGAATCTCTTTTTCCCCTTGCACTAAACATAGGCAAATTTATGCATGCAGGAGAGCACAAGAGTTCAGCACTGGTTAGTGTACTCATCTCATCTTGGCTTCCAGCTCCCCATCTCTTTCAAGGAATTCAAGTATATAAACTTACTGGAACAAGGAATTTCTTAATCTCCTCCAGGGCATGGCTCATGCGGGAATAGGCTTCTCCAGGTGGTGCAAAAACTTCAATTAAAACATGAAGATCGTTGCTCAAATGTCCATATTTCGCCTCTCCACTTTTTCTCAGCTCTTCCTCCTAGAGATGGAAAAACATCAAGTCAGGAATTCTGTGTGAAGAATTAATCATATCATTAATGAATTAGATAAAGAGAGCTTTTCTTCCTCCAAACCGTATTATGCATATTTTGAACTGAGAGTGAACTGGAAAGGCATTGAAGGGATAGTTCACCAAAAAATGAAAGTTCTGTCATCATTTACTTATACCTTTATGTCTTTTCAAACCTGTATGACTTTTGTGGAACAATTATAGACTGACTAACTGATTTATTGAAGCAACACTGGACCACATTGGTTTTCATTGTGTGTGCAAAAAAAAATAAAAAAAATGTTTTGTTCCACAAAAAAAATGAAATCATATAGGTTTGGAACAACACGAAAGTGACAGAATGGACATTTTTAGGTGAATTATCCCCTTTTGAAAGAAGCTCTTTTTAAGATGATGATGTTCTTGTAATGTATTTCAACAAAATGTCACAAAGTCTTTTTTTTTGTTGTGAACAATGGAACCTATCAACACCTTTACTCTGTAACACAGATAATGGGTACGTAGATTCAAATCATTAAGCTTAAAGGCTTTTTGTCAGAAATAAATTGACACTGTCACCTTTCTGATTAAATCCTGCCATTGGAAAAGCAAAAAAAAAGGGTGATATTTAACAGAGGTATTCAGTTTTTCAATTCTCTCTGATTGCTGAAGGTGTTCTGTGGCTCTTCACAAAACTTGAAACTTCAGAAAGCTTGTAATTACGGCAGACAGCGTTTCTGTTTTATGTTGATTACCGTTCGGCTGTGGCTGACACAGAAGGGCTTTGATGACATAGAAGCCTGATCACTGATACGGGCCCTTGTAGCCCCTTCAGCTTTAATAAACACTTACCGATGTCATCTCTGTATCATGTCAAAGTGACCCAAGCACTTTTTCCATCATGCTTTAAATGGACAAAAGGTCAGGAGACACTTAAGCTTTCACAACATTTCTGAGAGGCGTAATCATATTTTGTTGGGCTCCGGTATACGCCAGCTGACGAATTGTGCAGATGAGATGGTTCAGATGGTAATTTTGTGAGTAGACACAAATATATGTGTGTAGGCGTTGGCACTGTGGGTGTCTCCAGATTGACTTAAAAATGGACAGACAGACAAAAGTAGAGGCAGGAGACGGTGAAAAGGCTGCCGCCTCATTTCCAGTCCTGGAAAACTGTTCGTCAGATGACATTTGTTCGGTTTCAAGTCTGAAAGCTTTAACTTTCCTTTCATGTCAATCCACGAAGAAAATGTTCTGTTGTTTCAAAAGGTAGGCCTGTCTCCCAGGATTCATTTCAAAAGGCACTCAAGTAAGCATGTCTAAGCACAGCAGAATCCTCTTCAAATATGACAAAATGAAGGGTTCCTCATATTTATTCCCAGTAAAGTACAAATAGCAAATCTGACACTTATAAGCTTGACAGTTATCCAGTACCCCTACGGAGTTAAAGAGCTCAGTTTTGAAACATTCTAACAAAATATTATAGAGCTAAATAAAATCTACTCCTAAAAGGCATCTACTTTTTCTTACATACAAATTAAGGAAATGAGTTAAATGTTTCTGCAATAACATTTGTGTCTATCCCCAGATTAAGATTTGTGATACACAAATGTCTTTTTGCATGGTGGTGAATAGGCCTGTCGCGATAATTAAATAACCGTCTGATCGCGATTATTTGATCTAACCGCGATTGTTTTAGACAACCGCGATTATTGCGCTCTTTTATAGGCCTTCGGCACAAGGGGGAGTCATGGACCAAAAGAAATGGACAAGCACTAATTAAGTTTTCCAGCAATATATTCAAAGTCACCTGGAGCCATTCTATAGCTTAATGTGAGGGACAGAAATATATTTACATCGTTAAATTAAAGTTCACGGAAACTCGTCTTCCCTCCTCTGCAGCTGTCAATCATTCTCCGTTCAGCATTCAAACAGCACGCCTCGTCCGGTTACGACAGGAAACTCTCACCAATATGATATATTTACGTTATAATACTTGATCTGTAGAAAAAGGGCTGTGGATTTGCATAAAATTATTTTATTTTGCTGGAGTTTGTTGCTGTTTCTAAACGACTCGCTACCGTGTGCCTGTTAGATCACACACAGCACAAGGACTATGCATTGGCATCAAACGCACAATAACTGGAATTTAAAACTGTGAAGAAACAAACGCTCAATAAACTGTTGGACAGATATACACTAGGATTTGTGAGCTCGACATTTCTTTGCTTTGTGCCGTGAAGTTTTAAATGCGCATTGTGACCCTATGTTGCTTTGAGCACATCATTCTGCACCCGCGAAATGCATACGTGCTTTGTGCCGCTCTGTTTTGAAGTGTTTCATATTTTCGTGTTTCTTTTGCACTGTAAGATTATTAAAAGCCTATCTTGTTCTGTTCTTTCGTATATATCATATCTTGTTGCCCCATTAAAAAGCTGCACAATACATTTAAAATAGCATAATTTAATTGTATATTATTTGTGTGTAGTGTGTAGATAGATAGATAGATAGATAGATAGATAGATAGATAGATAGATAGATAGATAGATAGATAGATAGATAGATAGATAGATAGATAGATAGATGTACATACATCACACACACACACACACACATTTTAAACTGTAATTTATTCCTGTGATCAAAGCTGAATTTTCAGCATCATTACTCCAGTCTTCAGTGTCACATGATCCTTCAGAAATCATTCAAATATGATGATTTGATGCTCAAGAAACATTCATTATTATTATCAATGTTGATATATATATATATATATGTGATTCTTTACATTCATATATAAATAAAATGTAATTAATACATGAATTAATTTTATAAGAGTACTAATAGTAATTTGTTTTATCAACATGTTTAGATTTCATAAAATTACAGTGCAGATTTTTTCAAGAATTACTTTGCTGCTGATTAATACACTAAGTGTATTAAGAAAATTGTCATAGCTATTGAATACATTTATTTAATATTTAAAGGTGTAAACTGTAATCTTACAATGCAAAATGATAACTTACAAAGGATTAAATTCATCACAATTATTTAATGAATGAAGCACACAAAAAAATTATGACAAAGCCCTAAAACAGACAATTAATCGCCAAAGCCCTAAAACAGACAATTAATCGCCAAAGCCCTAAAACTGGCAATTAATCGGCATAACCGCAATTATTTTTTAGACAATTAATCGTCACCCAAATTTCATAATCG
The DNA here is from genome assembly GCF_965113295.1 of Leuciscus leuciscus. Taxonomy (NCBI): domain Eukaryota; kingdom Metazoa; phylum Chordata; class Actinopteri; order Cypriniformes; family Leuciscidae; genus Leuciscus; species Leuciscus leuciscus. The sequence continues at coordinate 13,053,986 of NC_138746.1, read as the reverse complement.
TGACAGGCCTAGTGGTGAATGTAATGTCCATATTCCTGCCAATTTGCTGCACTCAGACACATGCTGTTCATCTACCTGGCCAGGGAATTATTCCAAATGCAATATTTTTTTGCTTTGTTAAACCCTGGATGAGGAGAGTCTTTTATACGAAGACCTCAGTAGGACTCTCAGATACTGCACAGACAAATCTATGGCCATAAAGATGCAAGGCAGACTCTTAATTTCATATGTATAACAAACCTGTACTAGCTCAAGGTGACTCTTTATAATGGAATATGTTTGCATTAATGATTGCCTTTGGGATTTAAAACAATCCAACAGGCTCTTGTTTGAGTTCTGCCATAAATTTAAATAGATTTCAGACCACGGTTCATCTGCATTGTTAAGAGTGTGAAATTCCAGTGAAAAGTGGGTTTATAAAACTTAAAAAAGAACACTCTGTCTGCTTGTAGAAACCCCACACAGCTATTTTGAAAAAAACAATGCATATTCCTGTCTCATTTGTTTCTTTGGACACCTTTTTAGCATTTAACAATATAAGGCATTTGTCAATAAGATCATAAGACATTGGTCTTGTTTGTTTCTATGAAGTTATTGCAATAACGACAGATTTTAAACAAAATGCATAATGTATGTTTAAAGTCTGAGGGGTAATTAATTAAGAAAGGATTACGGCCATAAAATATTTTATTTGCATGCTATCTGTATTACTTGAGAACGCAATTCACTTAAGGAATTATGTAAATCAGATAATGGTAAATTTTGGGCTGTGTGCACAACGCGATTCCAGTTTGCGGCGATGCAAATGTAGGCCACAAATACACAGAAACACTTGTATGTATGTGTGCATGCAAAAGAGGTGATACAAATAAGTCTGATTTAAAAAAAATCAAACACAAAATTGGCACATTTTAGAGCTTAATTTAAATAGAAAGGAGTTTTTTGAGCTGAAAAGAATCACAGCGCTAAAGCATATTTGCAGCACCTGATAAAAATAGATTCCAGGTGGTATGTGAACAAGACACAGGATTTTGCACTGTATACTACATTTCATTCCTCTAAGTTCTGATAACTTTTCAGAGACCAAATGAGGTCAAAGCAGATTTTGTGTAAATAATTAATCTCAGGTAACTGTAGATGCATTGCTGATCGCACAAACAGAAATTTACTGGTGACTTTGTAGAAAACAATTCTTCAGTTTAATTCTCATCTTCGTTAAAAAAAAAAGTTTTGTTCTTGGTTGAACAAAATTCAACATGCACACGTCAACCGAATGCTATAATAATATGCCACGTCTCCATGCTTCAGTTGTGCCTAACTACACCCCTTAACAGCAGTAAAAATCACTGTAGCACACATCCTCGCTTTGCTTATTGAATTATTCTATTTCATACACTATGAAAGAAAACGAATATTTGCTTGATATGAATGTTTTTAATTCAATGGAGTCACATTCAATAAAAATTAAATTAAAATGAACAATTTATTGAACTGGGGAATTCAGGATGGCCTATCATGAGATGATAGGAGCAGCAAACCGAGAACTATTAAATTTGGAACGATTCTCTGGCTAGGTAAATGACCAGCATGTCTCTTAGGGCAGCTGTTTGGCTGAACATTTCACTCACCACCGCTCAATCCAAAGCACGTATAAAATAGTTCCACTGAGAAAGATCCATATAGTGAATAGACTCAACAGGGATATAGTTGATCCTCCAAACAAACACTGATAATTTTTTTCCAAAACACAAAACATAATTCTGTTAGGGTGTTTGTTAACATGATTATTGTCAAGTCTGAGGAGTTGTCATATCAACATTCAAAGACCCTATGAAATCAAAATAGCAGTTTTGTGGATTTTAATCCATGTGTTAATTCACTGACAAAGTCATCTTTTTACAGATAATTTTTTTTAAATCTAGTAAAATGCACAGGAAAATCATAATTTTTTTTTCCTTTTCATCAAAAAAATTTCCTCATTATATCTTCATCAGCCTATCAGACACCTTACTGCAATGTCCGAACTAAAGCCCTTCTATATGTCCCCAACTTTCTGTTTCAATAGGAAATATTTCAACACAAGAAAGAAAACTGTGCTAATCAAACCATTTCATGACAGCTTTTGAGCTGAATGAGAGAGAACAGGCTTTATTTTCAGCCAAATTACACAATTTGTGAGTCAATGTTTAATCATTTACCCACTCACTCATGGGCAAAAAACATTGACAGTTAAATTAGTAAACTGCTCTTTTATGCAAATATCATTCAGTTATTGTGCTAGTCCTACCATGTGCTTTACTTTACACAGGTCAGTGCGCTATTATTTGTGATATTGTTTGTGATGTATACTTCTCTTTTCAAGAATGTGTACAACGTCAGTAAATGCTAAAACAGCAGTTCCTCCTCTATCTAGGGGCATCTGTGCAGGTAATGATCTTCAGTCTCAGCATCCTCTCACACTTTGCTCTGTCAGCTCTGATGCTTGTTAGACTCACAGAAATGAAAGGTTTACAGGATTTAAGGGGAAAAGCACTCTGCTCTGGAATGAATGCAGTTGCTTTTGCCATAAGTAGTTAGTTTAGATATTTAGGGCCAGATTTACTAAACAGGGCAAATTAGCGTGAGAGCGCAATCCCATAAAAGCGCCAATGGGATGGGAATGGAAAGTTCTGTACGAGATCTACTGATGCCGCACAAATTAAAGAGCACAGACACAGCCGGGTAATTTCCATAATGACCAACGCAATCTATCAAGAGCAGCACAATGTAGCATTTGGTTTAAGACATGCTTTTTTTGGTCAGTAAATAATGGCGCAAATACCAGTAAATTGACCAGCAAACCTTAGGAAATCACCTTGCATCATCCATTTAAATACGCTCCTCCCATAAATTTTGCATTTAAATGGAAATGCATATGCAATAAGGTCAGCCGCAAAAACAACTGCCCGCGCCTTTTCAGCGCTAATATTTCACTGCGTGGCTTTAGTAAATCTTGACAGTAATTTTTAAAGCCAAAAGAAGGTTTGCGCTGACGCAAGCTGTTAGTAAATCTAGCCCTTAATATGAAAATATGCTGGTTTAGTTATGGCATTTATGTTTACAAACAAATCAATGTCAATAATTACAATTCCCAAACCATTAATGAAACATTAAATTTATACAGTACACATGGTGAAAAAAGAGAGTTGTTGCCAGTCATCTTACCTTGCCTTTATCCCTCATCGAACCCTTGCCGAGGATGGACATCTTTGCTCCTGTTTCCTCTTGTAATCTTTTCATGGAATTGCCCCTGGGCCCCAGCAGTTTCCCAACAAAATTAAACTGTAATAAGGAGAGAAAAGGCAATAGGTTGGTCTCTCACACTGCCTGCTTCTTAGACGGTTGCCTCAGTTACCTCACAAGTCAATAATAAAAAAAAAAACATTTGGTTTTTCTCATCATGCACAAAACCAGTTACAGTGAGAGAATGAAAAATTCTTTTTTGGTTTAAAATTAAATCTGTGGCAGTCGTCGATCAAACGTATTTTTCCGCCGTTTTCACATTTTTTTAAAATGTTTGTCAGAAACGATTAAAAAAGATGTGAGAGTCTACACCTGTTTCTGTAGGGCACTGTAGCCACTCATGTGTCTAATCGATGTTTGGGGTCAGTGGTTGGGCTCCACTGCTTTCAGAGATATTATAACATGTACCAAATGCCAAAAGGGATCTTCAAAAACGATCCAGGAGTCCATGCTTGAATGAGGCATAACGTAATGAGTTCATTCCAATGGGGATTCAAGTAATACTACCCAGATGATGAGCTATCCAGCAACTGCCTTGAGGCAGCAACTAACATTTCGGTTGCACAGCAGATCAGCGGTCATTGAGAACACTTGGTCATCACCATTTTTTTTTTTCAGCCTCTCTCTGTTATTTTACTCACATCTGTGCATCATACAACTGTATCTTCAAAGGATTACAGAGTCTTACACATTACAATCAGATTCGCGCTGCTGAGGGTTGTCTAATGCCTATGATAACAACTAATCTTAAGTAGTCAATAAATGCTGCCATTGTAAGAAAAAGTGCCCTTGTATAAAATGGTGCATCAAATTCCCTTTATAACAGTGTCACTTCATCACTGTCTGCTCATGTTCAGTGTTCATCACTTTTTCTGATGTATTGCCACAATCCCCTTAGCCAGCAGCCCCTCTAAATTCACTTTAGATTTAATATGTTTTTGAGAAACCTTTTAAAAAGGCATTTTTCACTGTCTTTACTAAGGACAATAAAACAGAATAAGATCTTTTGGATGTTGAAAATGCATCTAAACAGATTGTTGTTTCTGGTCATTAGATTCTGATCATATATCAGTTATATATACACATGTATCTAGTTCAGTCGTAAAACTGTAGATGGTTGATAGGTACTGCAAGCAATCACATTATTACCACATGGCACAAACTGATTGGCCTATGCTGATCCTGCAGCCAATGAGATTGTTTGCTCAACATTTAAATAGTCTGGTTCAGGTTGCTGCAGGGTAGCCCTGCAGCGAGCTATCAGAGTTCCCCTGAAACCCTCCACCACCCCCAGCTCCACCTGTCTAGATCTGCAGTGGGATTTATGTATGCATATTCATGCAGCAACATCATCACTTACATACAGCAGTGTTTCAGTGTATTTTTTGGTAGAGAGAGAGAGAGAGAGAGAGAGAGAGAATATACACTCTCACTATTTTTCACTATATTTTAACTTGACACACCATTTTACAAAACACGTTAAATAGGAAAAGACATTAAGAAACAGGATTAAAAAAAATCCAGAAATGGCCAAAATGCCTTAGTGTGCATGCTGTTGTAGTGGGGATGAATTTAAAGATGCAACTTCTCTGCCAGAGTTTACTGAATTTTTATGGTGCAAAATGTGTAAATAAATAAATATAGGTTGTGTATGACTAGTCAACAATTGTGACAATCCATAACTATAACATACATGAAGCATTCTGTGTGGAACACATGTACAGTTGCATCATTTTGGAGAAATGGGTGTTTACTAGTAGCTGTTAGTTTCGAGACCAGTAAGTCAGACATTACTAAGGGAAGTGAATTTGCCCTTCAAATATTTGCAAAGGTTAGCTGATTTGTGGCGGCCAGAATGAAACAGTTGGGTATAACACATGTTGACATACCCTGCCTAGCGCATTGCTGGAAACTCCTCAACACATGCTCTTCCCAGCCAGGCTGTAGAAGCAGCTGTAGGGAACTCTAGCTGGTGGAACGCAGAAGAACTGTCACTGAATTTGGCTGGAGCCACAAAGCAAATGCAAACAGTTTCAGGTGAAAGGGTGAGGTGTGGGTAGGGCAGTATATTTAGCAACACCGCAGCACTGCGCCAAAGCGTGCTGACCGACTCTCTCTGAGTGGAGGTGTGCTGTTTGCATCCCCTCCAGTGGGGTGTGTATGACAGGAATACTCTGCAGCTGGCTGGGTGCCTCGGAGCAGATGGTTGCCTCAGCTACAGTGTGAAGATGCTCACTGGGCGGCTGCAGTGGAGTGGCCTGTTTTCATTAAGCTAATGAATGTCCGGAGTCACTCTCCTGCTCCGTGGTGGGCAATTTAGGCTTTATTAGGGGGCACAGTTCAGTGCTGGATGAGGTTTGAAGCGATGCAAGCTGTCCCTCGCAGTCCCCGGGCAGAGGCAGGCCGCAGAATGATGGGCATTATGCAGCACTGACAGGCTGAGGATGATAAACCTGACAACCGGAGGCGTAAGTGTCAAACCGCATTGGCTTATTATGAGCAAATGTGACTTCTAAGAAAGTACACATGGTGTGCTGTTGTGATGGAGAATAGATCACTAACCCACACTTCTAGAGCCTGGATCAGTGTGTACGTCTGAAATCGCTGCAAAAATCCTGGGAAAGCATGCATTGCGGTGTTCATTGATAACTTAAAAAGCCCGGATGGCTATTCACTGTGCTGTCATGCAGAATCACTTATTTTTGGAGCCCGCAGTGAGTTTAGAGAGTGTGTGTGTGTGTGTAGCTGGCTGAACAAATGACTTTTCACACTTGAGTCCCTTTGACAGGGACCTTCACCTGCGCTCAGCGCTCGCTGATGTGCATTACATTGATTTCTCTGTCAAAATCTTTTCAGAAGCCATTCAAGACCACTGAGCTCTTGATCAGCTTCATATTGGCATGATCGCCGCCAGACACATTTTACCATCATCACATACTGACAGACATCCCATCGGAGACATTTCTGTTGACTCGTCATGTATGCTGTGACTACACAATATGCAGGCAAAAAGCATATTTCGCCATTGAGGATTAACGTAACCATGCACATGAAATTTCCTTTCTTTCTTTTTTCTTTCTTTCAAGGAACAAATATAATCACTAATATTTAATTACCCTGCAAAAGCATTGATGAAATTTGGTATGATATTTTGGTTTAACTATAATATAATATAATATAATATAATATAATATAATATAATATAATAGAATAGAATAGAATAGAATAGAATAGAATAGAATAGAATAGAAGTTGCTATAGACATGAATGGGAATGCCAGTGGATGGCTCTCTCCAGGTATCATAAACCCTCTTCTTTTTTTCTTTTTTTTTCCAGGAATTAAGCCTGCGTGATCGTCAAGTTTTCTGATGTGGTTTTTTTTAAGAATTTTGGAACTTAAAAATGGGTCACAGACCAAATAAGGTTGAGAATCCCTGCACTAAGACCAGCTTTGCTTGTTAATTCAAACTTCCTCAGAAAGAGTCTTAAGAGTTTAAAATCTGTCTCCTACCCTCTAATGCATTGTGAACTTAATGCTGAATTTCATTTTGTGGTGCACTAAGAGTGCTGTTCTAGAACATTTCTCTTCTGCCATCCCTATCTCAACAGATGCAAATTAATGCAAATTGTTCCTCTACAGTATAGTTATTTAAGTCCTATTTTAATCTGCACTTTCATTCAGCAAAAGTACATATTCTTATCTGTCATGAAAAAACAATAGTATACTAATCTATTTTTGATGAACATCACATCCAAAACATTGGAACAGGAGATCTTGAGGGACACAGGTAAAGTTTCAATCTGCTGCCAATTTACAATGACTGAATATGATCAACTGAGCTAAAGAGAGATTAAAGGGGTCTAATTTTGCTCATTTACAGGTTTATACATTTTGGTTTATGCAGTCTACTAGAATATGTTTGTGTCATTTAATGTTTTGGTTTCTTTAAAACCCGCCTTCCAAAAAGCACAGTCTGTATTGACTGGTAGACCGGCCCCAGTCTGTTGTGATTGGTCTACTACCACTTGCAGTGTGTGTTAAATGTAACGGCCCTTATTATAATCGGCAAGTTTCAGCAGCAGAGGCTTTGTAACTACACTAATTATGGTATCAGTTTTGCCATATCAGTTCGAGTCCAAAAAAATACAGTCAAGAACAAGTTGATTAACCCAAAACACCTTAACAAGCACAAATTGTGCAGGTACTTTTGGACATTGTGACAACACAGTACTAATGCAACTTAACCAGACTTTACCCTTTTTTTTAAGCATATGCCTTGGGTGGGAATTATTTAAATGAGGGAAAAAGCATAATAGGACCCCTTTAAGCACAAGACACATGCCATCTCGTGTTATTTACGGATTTGGGTTTCAGACTGTGGCAATTAAACTTGCGATTATAGACTGCAGAAACAGCTACAGTCTGCATCGTATCCACTATAAATGACTATGATGTCTAGAGCCAATAAACTTCTAAATATCCTCAAGGCTGTTTCAGCAAAAAAAATGGCACAAAACTGCTCAGGCTTCACAACAAAATGTGCTGCCAGCCAAAGCTGGCGAAGTGACCACTTAACATAACCATTAGTGCAGTTTGAGTTGGAGGCTGAAACACAGCACCCTTTCCATAAGCTGTGAAACCAGATAAGATCCGCAGATGGAGTTAGATGACTACTGCCAGTGTAAGCCAGCTGTGCTGCTAGCGAGGTCTAGCACTGGCTGATAGCAGGATTATTATTGGGGACTAGGACTGGGAGAGATGTAATAATGGCCAGGAGAGATGGCTTGGCCACAGTCAATGGACATGGGTATTAGCAGAGAATGGTTTAAACAGTGGCAGAGTGCTATGGTGTTAAATAGAGATGAGAGTCATAGAGCCAGTGTTGGCTGTTAGAGGAGGCTAATGAGCTAGCAGAAAGAGGGAGAGCTTTAATACTGGGCAATATTCATCAATATTCACCTCTAACAACAGAATAAGCCAAAGGGCTTTGCAATAATGACTAATATAGAGTATTTGAATATTTTTACACTACTGTTCAAATGTTTGGTTTTTTTAAAAAGAAGTCTCATGCTCACTAAGGCTGCATTTATTTGATCAAAAATACAGTAAAAACGTTAATGTTGTGAATTATTATTACAACTGAAAAAAAAAAACTCGTCTCTATTGAAAAATTGAGAAATGTAATTTACTCCTCTGATGGCAAAGCTGAATTTTCAGCATCCAGTCATCAGTGTCACATGATCCTTAAGAAATCATTCTAATATGCTGATTTGATGCTAAAGAAACATTTCTTATTATTATCAATGTTGGAAACAGTTCTGCTGCTTATATATGCTTTATGATTCAAAAGTTTTAAACAATAGCATTAGTTTATAGAACTTTTTAAAGTCTTTACTGTTTCTTTTGATTAATTTAATGTGCTCTCGCTTAAAAAACTATACATATTTGCCTGAAGGCAGAAAACTATATCTGACTTACTTTAAAACGTTATTATATAAATATTTAAGCATATTTATGCGGAAAATTTGGTGCACATAAACAGAATGCATAACAAATACGTATGATATCAAACTAAAAATGCATGTTCCAACGTACTGAGCATTGTGTTCAGTGCAGCTCGAGAAAAGGTAACAGCCTGAGGTAAAGTTAATGATGGATCCCCTGCATTAAAGAACCCATATTGAGTTCTGACATTCTGGGGCTGACAGCACAGATGCAGGGTTTAAGCACAGATGCAGACGAATTAAGACCATCTCAGAGTCAGGAGGCTGACAGGTTAAAAGACTGCTACCCATACAGATGAGAAGCATCCACTCTCTTCCCCAGACTACATTTCCCATGTTCCTTTGGTGTTAGCCCTTAAAACAAACATATGCCCTGGAAAAGTCAAAAAATTGGAAAGTCACACATTTACAATTTTCCAAGTGCAAAAATATTTGTTTGCTAAAGATTATGGCACCAACATCATTCAGCTGGCTGCTTAGTGAGTGTGTTATCCCATGGGGTGTTGGTCATTTGAAACATACTGGGATAAGCCTTATAAACCGATTAGGAAAGAAGCCATATTCCCATAGGCTCAGTGTTTCTTTCCATGACTTCCTGTCTCTCCAAATCTTGAACCAACCACTGTGCACAGCAAGAAAACCATTTTATCTGACCTCATGTTCACAATTATATAAATAACCTTCCAGAAAACAAATAAATGTGCCTCAGCAGGTTTTTAATTCATTAAGAAGATACAATTTCCTCACTACTGTTGATTTTTATGTTTCCCCTCTGTATTCGGTTTGATTCTGAATCAGTTCAGCAGCTTATCTATGTTAAACACCTTTGACAAGGTTGGTCGGCCTTTGGGACTAGGGAATTCTTTAACAAGACAACAATTCGATTATCTTTGTGTGCAGAGCTTGCCTACACCTCCATGTAAAGGTCATAAAACTGGAGACAGATAAGCCACAATCTATAGGGACAACAACCACCGGCGTTACTACTCAATGGATTAGTTGTGTTTCAGAACTATAGAGGCAAACCTTAGTGGTAGATCTGCAAGCGTCTTTTCTTGTTGCTGATTGGTTTTGACGAAAGGTTTAGGTAAAGCTGGAAGTTTACCACAACAATAAAACAGCATTGTGAATTCGGAATGCAAGATTTCAATGCAATAATGCAGAAACACACTACAATTCTTGCTGTTTAATGTGTTCACTTTCTTTATAACACTGTAAATGATAAGCAACACACTGTAGAATTAATGTAAAATAGAAACAAATATAAATTTTAAACATTGATTAATAGATACAACAACATCTAATTGAACATAGCCTATAGTATTATTATTATTATTGTGCTAAATTAGATATAATATATCCAATAATCAGTGTTACAAGATATGTGATAAATATACCCATATACATATACATACATACACACACACATACATACACACACACACACACACACACACACACCAGTGGTGAGCAGTGACTTTTTTAACCAAGGATGCTGGGTGGCGCGTCATGTCAAAAAATGTCCCCGGTGCAGATCCTTTGAAAGAGGTTTAAAAGAGAGACGCTCCCGTTCGCTCTAGACAGTGTGGTAGCTACTACACTCTTTTTTTCATTTTTGATTTATAGTCTAGTTAGTTTTGTATCATATACAATGTGATTTTTGTTGATCAAGATCTAGCAGCAACAGCACATTTTACCTCTTGGGTGAACGATTCACACGGACAGCTTTCCCTGCGCATGAAATCCCCCATTTTCCAGCAAACCAATGAGAACGCAGGACAATGGTGACGATAAATAACAACAAAGCATATATTAGGCGCCAAAGCTGCCGTGGATCCGCTTACCTAAAACCCTCCGTAACTGGCAGATTTGAAAAAAATTACCACAGTTCGGCAAATAAATAAATGACATACATTTACATACGTATTACCAACATTTTACAATGTAAAGCTTTATGGTACACCTCAAACAATGGATTTTATAGTAATTTAAAGTGTTAATATTAATTAGCATGTAAATATTAAAGGTATAGCGGAGGATCTTTCCAAATTTTAGATAAGACCCGCCCTCTCCACTTTTTGAAAAGTTTGATTGATTCACCAGAATGATTGACAATTAGGAGGACCAATAGTATAGGTTACCCACCAGGAAGTAAAACATCCTCCGCTATACCTTTAATGGCTTGGGAATGAAGAGCATCCGCAGCATATGGACCGCACGCCCCGATACTCACACACACACACACACACACACACACACACACGTGTAATTATGTATATGTAAACATTATTATATCCTTCTATCTATTACCTATAATATTTCTTTAGATATTTGTCATGTCACTCCATTCAACTATGATCAACAATATTTCTAGCTTACGATTTGACATGGGTTTGAAATAATGCAGCATAAAAATCAGAAAACAGCTGAAACTATGGGTAATGCAGCAACCGCCTAGTTTTTTTAAACGTTTTTTTTTTTTTTTGCACCACTAGCATGTGCTGCTACCTGGACATGTTTTTTGTCAATTTAACGTTCAGCCCAATGGAATCAGGTGAATGATAGCATAGCATAGCATAACTGCACAACACACACTCCGTACCATTTTGATTCATCAGTGTGCACTGCACCAAAAAAAGCATAGCATCAACTGTGCCTCTAATGAGTCTCTGCACAAACAGATGTGCCCAAAGGACATTTGCTAAGTCTTAATTACAATCCTCTGACAAATCAGACGCCAAGGCAGTCTGGCTACCTTATAAACCCTTGCAAACACAATGAAGTAGAGTACAATGTAAAGCAAGGTGTCCCAAATGTTTATGCACATGTCCCAGTTATACCTTCAGAATATTGTTGATCAAAAAAACACTATTACCTATGGGAAAAAATCCATGGACACTCATAAAACAAATTTGCAGCGATGTTCAGATGTGCAGATATGCCCTTTGATAGATTGCCCAAATCCATCTCTTAAATCTAAATACAGTGGTTTCCATGGCGACCGTGTCTTTGACATTAATAGATGGTGATGTAGGTACCCCATTCATCTCTTGGGCCTCCCTTTTGGTCTCTCTCTCTCTCTCTCTCTCTCTCTCTGTGTGTGTGTTGTGTGTGTGTTGTGTGTGTGTGTGTGTGTGTGTGTGTGTGTGTGTGTGTGTGTGTGTGTGTGTGTGTGTGTGTGTGTGTGTGTGTGTGTGTGTGTGTGTGTGTGTGTGTGTGTGTGTGTGTGTGTGTGTGTGTGTGTGACACTCTCTTGATTTCTATCAGTGCTCACAGGTATCAGAGGTCGATGTCAGCAGGGACTATATTTCATAGCAAACCACTGACTGTGCTTTTGTGCAAAGTATGGTAAATCAAACACTTTTGCATTCAGATAACTGATGAAAAAGGAAAACAGTGTAGTTTTGTGATGTCACAATGAAATATATACAGGTCTGTGCAAAGAGATATAAGGAAGAAGAGTTGTATGAGTAATAGTAGCCAGGATAAAAATATCCAGAGATTCAACATTTGGTGGACACCATCCACATCAAATAAGCATATTTGCTGACTTTTTCAATACAGTAGCAGAAACGGTACTCCAAACTAGAAGTAGAGGAGACTGGGGGTAATGTGACACACTAAAAGTTCTCTATCACGTGGGATGAGACTTGTCTCTCACTAACTGAGAAAAAAGGAGTGCTCGTGTTGTGAATTTTCCATATCACTGTAAAACGAAAATAAGTTCATAAGTTCATTTCACTCAAGTATTACAGAAAGTTAATAGTATTTAACTGTTTTCCCGCCATTGACTGGATTTTCCGGCAATCCATTTTTTCATTGTTATAGAGAAGAGGGCGCTGTTACGCATCTTCTGAAAGATTACAGAATCTCCTGATCAAAACACAGGTGAAGGAAAAGCAGAAACATGCGATAGAAGAATTATTAAATATCATGATTATCATTAAACAGCAGAAGAAAGAAATTGATATAGGTTTAGAACAACTTGAGGGTGAGTAAATTATAGAATGTTCATTTTTGGGGGAACTGTGTGCAAAGGTACAGTGATAGTTTTTTCACATTATAAGTTTATTAATAGCACAGTTTGTTTAATATGTAAATGTTTAGTACACCAAAACAGACATTAGTAGTGATCTGAGAATTATGAGAGAAAATGTAAAATTCCCATACATAATGTGGTGTTTTAATCAGTGAGGTGCATTTTCAATCAATCAATCAATCAATCAATCAATCAATCAATCAATCAATCAATCAATCAATCAATCAATCAATCAATCAATCAATCAGTCTATCTATCTATCTATCTATCTATCTATCTATCTATCTATCTATCTATCTATCTATCTATCTATCTATCTATCTAATCTATCTATAAATAAGACTGAGCCAAGTTGTCCTCTCCTTTCATGATCATAATGCCTCTGAATTGTGTAATTCATAAAGGGCATTGTGGACAATATGGCTGCAAATCATAGAAAACAAACAGCATTCTTTAATTAGAATTAAGTTTTAGTTCCCCTGTCTTCTCTAACCTTGACAAACTCTCAGTACAGAGAAGCATGTGAATTTAATATTCACTGAATAAAATCATTTAAACAAAGCCTGCTGTCAGTGCTTCTGTAAATGCGTGAATTGTTCTTTCATATTTCTCTATAGTTAAATAAAGTGATATGTGATAATTTGGGGGGGAAAATAACGTGCCATGAATTGAACACGTCATTGCATTATAGCACAACAGTGATGTGCAATTAATATCTTGTCATGTAAAACAAAGGTCTTCAAAGCAATGGAGCAACGCATAAAAAGTCTCAATCTGAAACGATGCAGAGGAGTAATTACTCAGAAAAGGGAATTTATGTCAAGGTCAATATAAACATTAGAACAAAAAAGAAAAAAGAGCACAAAACAAACGGCCATTCAAGGTCCACAAGGCCAATTCTTCATTATGCAAATATATAAACTAAAGTTAGCCTGATTTAATTTGAGGATCAAAGAAACCCAATATCGACTCCAGCTCATGCACTTATTCTGAGCTGCAGCAGAGATGCTCTTCCTTGGAGACGGTCTCATCAAGCATGATTAAACAAAACTCGGAGACAGCGCTGTCGTCACACACGGATTAATTAACTGCACGTAGATAAATCCTGGGGATTTGTAACAGAGAGCATAACATAAAGTCTAGACTCTATAAGCTATTATCTGTTATGGTCCACAAGTTCATTGATCAACTGATTTTGAGGTGAGGTGACTTCTGAGTGTTAAGCTAACCTTTTTTTTTTGTGGCTGTGTCTATACCAGAGAAATGGCTTGTATATGCAAGATCTGTATCAAGTGCAATGACAAGTAAAAAAATAAAATAAAATAAAAGTTTTCTTAACAGGACTTATTTTAATGGATGAGCCGATATTAAATGTGCTGACACAATAAGCTGATAATTATTTGTTGTGTATTATATTTTGTTATTCAATAAATGTTATGGCAGATAACCGATATATGGCTGATGTTAAAATTCTATATTTTTTTAATTCAACACATTTTTGTAAATAAAGTTTGTATTGTCAATTTATATTGTATTAGGGGTTAACTGCAAGTGAATTTAGCATCACATCATTATAACAAAGTAAGAAAAAATGTATGTAATTAAGATTTGCTCAAAATAAAATAAAAAAGTGTTTACAGAATTCAATTATTAGTGTAATAATTAAGTGAGTTATAATGCAAAGGTCATCTGAATGTAAAATTGGGAGAATTTTTCAGAAAATGTACATACAGATAAATAAAAAACATATACTGGCTGATAACCGATATACCGATTTTTTGTCAAGCTGTTAAGATTAGATTCCAAAATAAAAATATCTTGCAGGCATTGACACTATTTTGTGCAGTCACGCTTCGCAACAAAACTTGCATCTGAAAATTCTAACTCTTCACACATCTTTTATCTGCTTATATGTGCGAGAAAATGCACCCTCTTATCTTGTAACAAAAACAATATGTAAAGTAAAATCCTAAAAAATTACATAAACAACACTTAATATTAATCAATGCGATGACATTTTACAGATATTTCTCACATTCCAGGAATATCACAAGAGAACTTTCCCATAAAATTACCATAACTACAAAGAAGCCAAGATCCTCAGGAAAGAAGGATTTGGGAAAACAAAAAGCCACTGTTACAACTCGAACAAGACATGTAAAATCTAAACCTAAGGCGTGTTCTTTGTACTCTTTTTCGACAGCACAAATCTACTAAACCCATCAAACAGTCTGCGCATTTTAGTGCTCCAGGGATTCATTTCCTAAAGCAGAAACAGTAAGAAACGAGAGAGCATATGAGAAGCTCAGAAGCTTTATGGATCCGTCTGTGTGATGCTCATGGGCTTTTTCCACTCATTTTCAAAGCATCATTTTAAAGCAGCACAATGCTGAATAAAAGAGTGCCGTGTGCACCGAACGTGATAACGATAGAGTAGTCTGAAGTAAATAACCAGTTCCCTAAAATACAAACCATTTCCATTTAAAATATAGCATTAATGGCAAAACTGTGATGTACAACATGTAATATTGTTTCCAGATGAATCAAACCAGGCAGTCCTGGAACTTTAATGACTGAATCACTATAATCAAACTATCAGCGGAAATCAAACTTAACCACCAAATACACTACATGTCTTATTTTATGACACATTTAAATACCTCAGCTGTTAAATGTGAATACAACTGATCAACATAAATACAATTGCTACAAAGTCAAAGCCCCACAAGATGTTCAATAAATCAACAGACTTGGTCCAAAACTGGCCATGTTGCTAAATAAAATGCAACTCTATTGGCACTGAGAAGCTGAAATTTCCTAACAGATGCATGAGATGCCAGCTGGTAATAAGTAAAAAAAAAACAAGATTAATTTCCTGATTACAAGATGAAGCAGAATAATGTTTGAACAGCTAGAAGCAGTTGTGGCGTGCCTGTTACTCTGAGAAAACCAGGAACCAGGACAGAAATATAAGGTGTAAATAACAGCAGATCTGCAGTGCAGCACAAATCAGATTCTGACACCATCTAGTTTGCTCCTGCCAGATACAGAACGCATTAAGTCATTACCAAGAGCACAACGATCCCATAAAACTAATGAATTGCTTTTGATCTCCATATGACTATAACATTGATTTGGCACTCACGTCATCACTCCTTTGTATACGTTGCATGGAACACCGAGGTCTTACCTTGGGATACTGCTGCACCGGGATCAGCACGCGCTCGGATAACTTGATGTTTTTGTTGCTGATGATATCCAAGTATTTCTTCACCTCACCATCTTTCCTCAACTCGTCTCCTTCGAACTTTTCAATCTCTAAATGAAAAAAAAACAAAGTGTTGAGGTCAAATAATGTCAAGATTTGCCTTGATCGACTCAGAAAAAAAAAGGCTTTCACATCTTCTCAGCTTCCAGGGGAACATTTATTAACAACAATTAAATAAACACTCAGCATAGAACGTATCAACGTAACTTGACGGCGTAAGCCTACTAAGCCCTCATTCGCATGACAAACACAAATTGAAAAGCTGCTGCGCAAAACTGTAATATTTTGTGCTTGAGGAATTTTATGGTGCTTTTGAGAATTGAGCCGGAGACTTAGCAGCCACACAACATTAAAGAGGCTTGAAATGAAGCTGTCACCTGGCTTCCTCCAGGGAACCCCTTCTGTCGCTGCTAAATTAATGCTCAGCAGAATTGAGAATTATGAACCTGTACAACTCGTGTAAAACATGGAGCAAGAAAGGGAAGGGAAGGGAAGTCAGCAGGTGAAGGGAGACCATTATTTTTCACCTCCCCTCTGGTGAGACTCTCAGCTGCTTATAGTTTTGAAAGATATTTCCAATATTAAGACAAAGTTGCTTGTTTTCAAACGTTTTATTGATATATTAAAATTAATTAACCAAGATTCATTTTGTGGTTCCAGAAGATATGTTCTGTATAGCAGAACTGTTTTCAATAAAGAGAAAATAAAAAGAAATTTGATTTCAGTTTATCTTGATTTTATGTATTTATTTTTAGCATTTTTAATAATTTATCAATTTAAATATCTGCGGGGCCCACTTGGAATTTTGCTAAGGCCCCCTAGTGGAACCCGGTCTCCTGGTTTCAGCCAGCCCCTGGTTAAGAACCACTGCTTTAAACCTAACCTATTTTTTCTTGAAGATCTTCTTTCTAACTCTCTAGCACTTACAAGAGGTCGTACCCTTACACTTACTCTCAGGCGGCTGTAAGTGACTAATAGCAAAGAATCTGCAAAAGGACAACAGCAAGAAAGGGTGAAATTTTTATCACAAAAGTAAACAATGATGTGATTTAAGTAAAAGTCGCCTGATTCTGATGATTGATTTATGAAGCTTTTTTTTTTCTTTTTTTTCTGAGGTTGCCATTCTTCCTGTCGTCTTACTCTTTTCTCTAGCTGAGAGGCATGAAAGAAATCAAACCAGGCTGAA
Organism: Leuciscus leuciscus; assembly: GCF_965113295.1. Lineage (NCBI taxonomy): Eukaryota > Metazoa > Chordata > Actinopteri > Cypriniformes > Leuciscidae > Leuciscus > Leuciscus leuciscus. The sequence goes on along the minus strand of NC_138746.1, from coordinate 13,036,706 downwards.
AATGAGGCATATTTGGAAATATGGAAGCTTGTTTCCGCGTGATATTAAGTCGCAATTGTGTGTTATAAAGTCAGAATTGCATGATATAAAGTCGCAATTGCTTGTTAAGGTCAGAATTGTGAAATATAAACTCGCAATTGCAATTGTGAGATTTAAAGTCAGAATTACATGATATAAAGTCGCAATTGCAAGTTGTAAAGTCAGAATTGTGAGCTCGCAATTCAGAGGAAAAAAGTCAGATATGTAAACTTATAAACGAGATATAAACGAGAACAAAATTCAGAATTGCAAGTTTATTTCTCGCAATTGTGAGTTTATATCTCGCAATTCTGACTTTATAACACAAAATTGTAAGTTTATATCTCGCAATTCTTACTTTATAACACGCAAGTGCGACTTTAAGCAATTCTGAGATAAAAAGTCAAAATTGTGAGATGTAAACTCGCAATTGTGAGATAAAAAGTGGAAATTATCTGTTTAAATGTTTTATTCTGTGGCGGAAACAAGCTTAAAAGGGAGACCTAAAAATATGAAAAGCTGAGAAATGATGTTGGGTAAAGTTAGGACACCTTCCTGAAATAATATTTGTTTCTGCAAAAATAGACATAAATTGTAGCATAGGAATGTGAGGAAAGTATAAGCTCTTTGTCCTCTTGCTTATGAATATATATATGCATTTGAAACATGAAAAGCACTTCAGCGCAGACTTAGTAACTGCAAATGTATCTCATTGTAATGCACAGGGAATGCTTTTTTATTTGCACAGAAAAGATCTGATCACTCAAAATACAAAGCTGCTGTATTCCTTTGACTTTTTGCATCATAAGAACTGCCAGTGAGCTGATAAACAAACAAATTCAACATGAAACTAACAACAGTGCTGTAAGACCTCATGTGATTTTGGATTTCATTGATTTTGGATGGCCTTAAAAACTATAAAAAGACATCTCTTGAGAATGCCATGCAAGCATGCATGACAACCCTAACTAACAAACGTCTCTGGGTGCTATTTAGGAGATGGTCATCTGATCTTATTGAGTGAGTAAAAGACCAAAAAGTCCACAAATGGGCTTTAAGTTGATACATATAACAATTTCAAGGGTGAGTGGCCCTGTGGAATGAGTATCACAGCATAATAGGGAAGATTCAGGCTTAAATTCTGGTCTGGCATCTTTCTCTGGCATTTGTTGTTACACACTTCCAAAAACACTTCAGCCTAGCTTAAGGAGTACACTATATGGTCACCGACGCATGAACAAAGATTAAAAATAAAATAAAAACTTCAAGCATTCAAATCCAAAACAAATAAAAAATCTATTAAAAGCCAGCAAAATCTATTCACTGCACAATTTGTTCATTTGTAAATTCCATCCTCTTGACATTTCAATAAGCAGGAAAAATGAAATGAAACATCAGAGAATGAAACTTGTCAAATTTATTCACTCATCTAAGGGCTCTGTGAAGTTTCTCTATGGTTGTAGTTCACAAGAAGATTCTAGACTGAATTATATGATCCTTGTTCAGCTTGAACAAATTTTTGAATTCTGGATCCATCCAAATAATAATGTTCTCAAAGACAAATGAAAATGTGAAAAGACCTTTGGGCCTAAACAATCTGAGGTCGATCCATTACCATAAATTGACCAAAAAAACAGGCTGGTATGGTTTTCCGAATTACCGGTATTAGTGCCACAGCCCCACAGTATTGTTCCCTATATAATACATTTTGCACCCCTGGATTCACCTTTTTCTTACAATCCTTAAAAAAGACAACCATAGTGAACTTTGAAAATCTGAAGATAACATCCTGCTGGCTTGAAAATGAAACCTTTAACTGAAAATGACTTTCACATGGTAGAATACATCATCTGACCTCTTGATCAGGACCCTGTGGAACATGGAAATTCAAAATCACCCGTATTAGGATAATACTGCCATGAAAAAGGGAGGAAAATCACCCTTTTGTTCTAGTAAAATGCATTTCTCAACCTAAAATAATTTCAAGGTTATTCATTACAATTCCTTTGTGTTCACTTTTTCCTCTGTAATCTGTAACAGAATCTTACAGTGAGTGCTTTGCGCTCTCCTGACACACTCATACAAAGCTTCAAAGTTGTATTTTAAGAATGATTAAATCTAGCTAAAAGTGATTACTGACAGGATATGGAGGAGGCAACTGACAAAAGTGAAAAATGTGTAAACTAGTTTGGGCTAATTGTATGTTCCTAAAACCAGACTTGTGTTTAATATTTCTTAAAGGTCCCATTGCATGAAAATTTCACTTTATGAGATTTTTTAAACCTTAATATGAGTTTCCCTATAGCCTGCCTATGGTCTCCCAGTGGCTAGACGTTTTGATGGGTGTAAACCAAGCCCTGGGTATTTTTGAGAAAATGAAAGCTCAGACGGGCGAATCTAGAAATCTTCCCCTTATGTCGTCATAAGGGGAAAGGTTACCTCCCCTTTCATCTGCTCAATGCTCATCACTGCAACCTTTTATGTGATGGGAATAGATCTAAATACTTAAAATACTTCTCACGATTTGTTAATCCCGATAGCTGTAATAGTAAAAACGTATAATAGCTGTAATAGTAAAAGTTTTCGAGAGAGTTCCACATGTAATGCTAGATATTTCATATGCAAGCATGTCAGCCAATCACAGCAGTGGGCGTTTACACTGAAGTCTCACAGCAGACACGCCCCTTCAAACAGAGCGTTCAAATCAGAGGCTAAAATCAGGCTAGGAAATATGCCTTTTATTTCTAAACTATAACAACTTTTGATCTAAAAAACATACTAACATTATAAGGGTACCCCAGGAATCATTCTAAAATAATAAAATAATCCATGCAATGGGACCTTTAAGAATGTACCATGGAAAATAATCACAGTACCAATCCCATTCAGAAAAGACAACATAAGTTTATAACGAAAATCCCACATTGAAGGATATGCTTGATCTGTAATAAAACCCCAATTTGGACACTTTCAGTCATGGAGTTGTAAAAAGTCTTTAGCTGACAAATAAACTGGGAGATATGGGTGCAGGTAACATGTAAAAGTGTACACAGTTCTACTGTAACAACACAAAGCTGGTTGAAAAATGTCAAATAGGATCAAATTCTGATTAATATCAATATTCTTGTGCATGTAAATGCAGTCAACGAATAACAGAGATCAAAACACAGACACAAAACTATCCACCAAACACGGCATGTAATATTTTGCCATTTAAAACTTTATAATTTGACATGTTTGAACATGTCACTTCCCAGCATTATGATTTTTACAATAGGCTTCATAATATTTGTTTCAGATGAGTTTGGGAAACTCATTTCAGCTTCTGAATATTATGATGGTTCCATCTGCCGATCTCAAACCCAAGACATTACTAGAAACCTCTCCTCTTTTCATTTCTTTCCCCATCATACATCACCTTACATAATCCATCACCCTAATTTACATTACTTAATTAACCTTACTGGCCCAGCGGGAATGTAGATATTTCTTTATAGGGTAATATTTACATGTCGTACAGCTCAACACACTGGACCATTAATCTTTTACACAAAAACTTCTACACAATTAGATGTTTCTAAGTCAAATATTAATGCTGGCATTAAGCATTCATGTCTCCGAAACAAATTTGTTGTAATGGTTGAACAACAGTTCAGGGTGAATGATAATGTTTTTTTCCCAGGATGTTTCTTAGGGGGCAGGAAAAGACAGCAAACGGTAATGTTTAACCTCCACAGTAAAGAACATCCTGTCTTGCTTCATAATTAGAATAAAAGTGAGCCTGACGTGTGCTGCATCACTCCTCTCCCCTGCTCTCTGAACTTCTAATAAGTAGGAAAATAAACTGTCAGGTCTAAAGGATAGCTGGTTGACAGATGCCAGCACAGTTGGTTTCTGCACATTTCGGGGGGCCATAATAAAGTTAGAGTGCCGCTAAACGAATCAGGAGAGTTAATGTATTACAAAGGGTTTTTTTAATGTAATTATCATCTAATCATGTTTTAAAAATATCAGCTATAATAAACAGACCTGTTTACACCAGAATGTCAAATTTCACCCAGCAGGTAGAATGTATTTTATATATATACTCCAGTGTTCAGTGTCACATGATTCTTCAGGGCTCAACGCCAAGGATTTTTTCCACTGGCCCCGACTGTTTTTTGCATCTGTCAATTTAAGACAATGCATGGAACCAATACTGATGCTGTACAAATGCATGAAAAGAGCACAATTCAGTATTGCAGTATTATGTTATCAAGGATTCATAATAGAAAGTTTAAAAGAACAGCATTTATTTGAAATCTTTTGTAACATTATAAATGTGTTACTGTCACTTTTGATCAATGTAATACTTCCTTGCTGAATACGACCATTAATTTCTTCCAAAAACAAAAATCTTACTGACCCCAAACTTTTGAATGATATATTGTACACACACACACACACACACACACACACACACACACACACACACACACACACACACACACACACACACACACACACACACACACACACACACACACAGAGAGAGAGAGAGAGAGAGAGAGAGAGAGAGAGAGAGAGAGAGAGAGAGAGAGAGAGAGAGAGAGAGAGAGAGAGAGAGAACCAAAGTGTTCTCATGTTCATACATTAATTTGAGAAAAGACTGACTTTGTTCATTAAACATACATGTATGCACATATTACAGACTGCAGACAGTTGGACTGTATTCATGCAGCTTTGGACATCTCAATAACTGTAAAAACACAAACATGCCTAAAATCATTCTGACATGCTTTTTAGCAAATCTCTTTTCTCCGTTACAATTTAAATGGCTCCCCAATCATAAGAAGATTCCTTAATTGAACTTTTGCCGGGGGGCTCATATTATGCATGAATAAGAAAATGAGTGTGTGGTTGTCATGCACTAAAAGGACAAAATGATGTCTGCTCCAGCTTTGCTCAGTCTCCTTTCACACAGCACTACAGATGAGCATTAAGAAGAGCACAGGGACAGAGACTGCAAGCTTTTAGATCCCACACATTTGCTTCACCTGTGTAAAGCCCCCAATATATTTAAAAATTAAAATCACACACTTAATCCATTTTCAAGTGCACATTAACATCTGCCATATGTTTAATATTGAGCAAACACATGCAAATTATTCCAGGAGCACAAGGACAAGTCCATTCGAATCTGCTGTCAGCCTTCTCCCATTCTCCCCAAAGAATAGTATTTCATCAAGTCCCCGAACACGCTCGCATGAGACTGCTACTCACTGGCTCTCAGAGCAAGTGTAAAGGCATCCCATTTTTAGAATGTGTTGCTGCAACAGCAAGAAGAAAAAGAAAACTGCCATCCAGCCAGAGAAACAAAGGCACTTGGGAACCCTTTGTTCCAGCTGGAGTTTCAGGCACAATCTATACAGTGCACTTCACTGTATGTATATCTCACAGCAAACACAAGTTGCCTGTGCCAGTTATGCTACAGGAATAAAAGTCGTGGTAAAAATATCCTGGTGGAATTTATAAAGATAATACCTTTCATAAGTAATACTTAAAAAATTGAGCTTTGTACCTTCTTCTCTGAAGAAATGTATTCAAACATTGAAAAGAAATTGTAAAATGAAAAATTCGGAACTATTTTCAGCCACTCCATTATTCTTTCCACCAACCGTGAACCGCACAAGATTCGGGGATATTTTAGACAGCAAAGGATCTAAATCTACACTGACTTCAAAAACCAACTTGGATAAAGGCACTGTTACTCATTGTTCCTTGATGCCTTCTTACCTCCGAATACTGCCTCCGAAGGCATCATTATTCAGTTTTCACAGCCAACCACTCCAGGAAGGCAACATGCTAAAGAATCATGATGCTGAGGCACAAATATACAGTGAGGTGGCTGGCAATCCTTTGTTCCATCAATAAGCCTGAGAGAAGGTATGAAAAATAAAAATACAATTCTAGTAGCTCACAGCTACACTAGGTCTTCCTGTGGCCTCCAATGCCTACAAACCATAAAAGAGACCTGGCACGTCCCTTTTTATTTAGAACAGGGAATCAAGCCATCTATCAATTTCAGCTGTGGAACAACATCAACATATTTATCAAAATATTAAGGTAGCTGGCATTAACCTATTAGCCTGCACATGATTACTCTGTGATAGAGAGCTGTGGCCTGATAAGGTTTCAAATGGGAAGCTGTTAGGAACAGCTGATCCTATCAACATACCCATTTTAAATAGCTCGCACTCTACATACTAATGTCCGGAAGATTGCGATAGTTAGTCTATCAATGTCTGTGACTATGCAATCCGCAGGTCATATTTATTCTGCAGGAGGACTAAATGAAGTTAAAAGGCTGCTTATGAAAGTAGAAACATATCATTAAACATTCATTTTATCTTTAGACACGTTCTCTGGCCTAATGATTTCATTTTGTCAGTACAAGGTTACTGCTAGATCACACATTTGATCAACTGCATTCATTATCAGTAATTTAAGACATCTGGAAGCATTTGACCTACGATAGACGTGTGCATTAAACCTCAAACAGAAATAGATTCACTTGAATATCCTGGTTAATTTGGACTGCAAAAATGTGCAGTTACTCTCCAACCACTAAACTCAAAGCAATGGGTTATGAATCTCTGTTAGACAGAAGCAAAAATGTTTTATAAATTGTTGGTTAACATAGTCCCATTAGCCTCTGCTGGTAGATGTTGTAACTACACCATCTGGCATTAAAAAACACCAAAAAAATGCAAATACATATAAACCCCAAATCGCTTTAGTACATAGTGTACTTTTTGAGGGCTCTCGAAAGCATTCTTTGACATCACACCTTAAGATACTTTCTAGTGAAGGTCTTTGGGACTGTTTGTATTCTTGTTTGAGCAAAAAAACGGATTCCAAATCTTGTACTACCACTTAGTGATGCACCAGCCGAGCAACTGCCATTGAGATGAATAGAAATGCTAACAGATAGCTTTCTGTAGATATTATGTCCTTGGTTATGATAGAGTATGATTGATTACTGAAATATGACACTCATGCTGTTCTATATAAGATGTAGTGGAAGAATTTCCCCTATCAGGCACAGCAATCGAGTCGTATACTGTTGTTTAAACCACAATTTAATCACTACAGTTGTGGAAAACCATAATATATGTACTGTAAAAGCATTCTCTGATTTAAAAAATGTTTTTTGTACCACTTTTCATTTGAGTCACCATCTACCACAAACATCTATCCAGCAATGAATAACCAGCTGTTTAAATCAAATAAAAGCACTTTGATTTAAATATTTTGTTTTCATCTCCGTATTGAAAAGTTCTTAAGGGAGGAAACATTTCCGCAAAATCCTGCCTCATCTTTAAAACCACCTTGTAATATCCATTCCTAAAATTAGTTGCTAAGCAGATTTTTTTTGTGCCTCACTTTTTGTCCCTATGAGGCAAAAGGCTCTATTTTAGAAAAACGGACTCTGAAGTGGATGCAGTAGCAGTCTGTCCTTTTCTAAAGTAAGTAGTTTGCATCAAGTCACCTCTATAAAAGCAATTCAGCAATGTGCTTTACAAGATCAAAATGACAGACTGGAATTTGAAGCATTCTCTTTGTTCCCCCAAGAGGAACAGCTTATTCCAGGTTGGTGGTTTTCTGAAGAGGACTGTCTAACCTGGAAATCAAAGCATCTGGACGGAGACGATGCATAAACTTTAAACAGTCTCCTTCAGTCACACTTCCCCTATCTCTCTGCAGTTTCTGATACAAACCTGTCAACTTATATATATATATTTTTTTTGTTTAGTTTATTTCCACAATTTTACACATTGCATTTGTTGCTACATCAGAACAGTTTTTGGGGGTAGCAATCACAGAGTAACAAGTTACAAAATATATTACTTTCCCTGCTGCCAGGACTACATACTTTGCCCACACAAAATATGATAATATATCATTCATCACAATACAAATAACTTAAGTTACAAACAATTATGATTGCACATGCCAACTCAAGCTGGATACTGTTGTACAAGATCTACAAGAGCTTATAGCCAACTTCGAAAAAACACAAGAGAATGGACAAAAGGAATCTTTAACTGCACCCCGGGTCGGATGACATCACTACCATTTCAGTCCATATCTTGCCAATGGTGTCCAGCAATTGAAATAGTTACTCAGTTACACAGCTACATTTTCGAAGGAGTGTAAAATTTACAGTACAAAACACATTACATTTCAACTGCAGCTACAACTAGTACCCACCATAGTTCAAGGTAGCTTGACCAACAGCTGTTCCGGAAAAACAATTGTGTTCTATTGTGAAAAAATGAACTCCCAAGAAGCAATAGCTTATAAATAGGGGTCCATCCCACCACCAATACCACCCCACCCACCTGTCAAAGATTATGTGACTGGTCCAACTTTTATGCCAGGACAACCATTCTTTAAATTATGGGTGTTTAGAATATAGTTACCTCAAGCAGAAACAAAGAAAGAAAAAAAAAAAAGAAAAAAGAAAAAAGAAAAAAACTGTGGGCACCTGTATACTGAATCTAGTGTTGACAGTAAGTGATTTTATTATATCACTTATAAGTCATGATATATTATGAACTTAAAGGGGTTATGACACATATTTTTTATTATTATAAAATGTTCCTTGAGGTTCATTTATAATGTTAATAAAGTTTTTTGCACAAAGAAAAGTAAATAGACATATGCAGGGAAAAAAAATATTATTTTCAACCTTCATTCTATCTCTAAGTCTGAAATGATCCGTTTTTAATGGGCGGCTCAAAAAACGGCCACTGTTATGATTGGCTTACGTCATTGTGAAGTGTGAATGCTTTAAAAACATTATTCAAATAAAACTGTCATTTACAGACAAAGCATTATCTTATTGTTTACTTACAGTTTGTGATGTAGCTACAGTCAGATCCAATACAATTGCGAACCTTCCATTATACTGTGCCTCATTTAGAAAACAATCTGCAGTCAAATGCTACGAACCAACATATAATCCTCCGACTCAATCCAGGACGCAATTAAAACTAAACCATCCACTTGTTCCTCATGTGGGTGTCTCTTCTGAAGTCTATACAGAGAGGCAAACGAGCCATTTAAACAGGACGCGTCAAGTGAACGTTTTTTTACTCTTCCATTTTTCCTGTTGTCAGCAGACACACGTGGAGTACGTCAGAAATTTAACGGGCACCTGTATACTGAATCTAGTGTTGACAGTCAGTGATTATAATGGGTTCTATTTGCTACTGACGCGATACTCGTGCCAGGTGTCAGTTGCACATTGACTGAATGCCAGTGGACTTGGCCAATACGATGACTTTTATTTGCCCACGTCACATCACAGATCCCACAATATTAAAACAAGCCATTTTTGGAGCTTGATTTTATAAATGCATTTTTTTTTATAATGAGTAGGACATTTTAATTTTAACTACTGTATTAGATACCAAATATACAGATTAACTGAAAAAAGTCATCCCCTATTGTGTGATCCACAGTTATATCTGTTGCAAGGCAAATGTGACCCTGGACCACAAAACCAGTCTTATGAGTAAATTTGTTTTAATTGAGATGTATACATCATATGAAAGCTGAATAAATAAGCTTTCCATTGATGTATGGTTTGTTAGGATAGGACAATATTTGGCTGGAATCTGAGGGTGCAAAAAAATCTAAATATTGAGAAAATGGCTAAAGTTGTCCATTTCTGTTGGCAATTTTGCTGCATCCACTCACAAAAATACATTTTTGATATATTTAAGGTAGGAAATTTACAAAACATCTTCATGGATCATGATCTTTTCTTAATATCCAAATGATTTACTTGATTTTTGGCATAAAAGAAAAATCTATCATTTTGACCCATACAATGTTTTGTTGGCTATTGCCACAAATATACCCGTGCTACTTATGACTGGTTTTGTGGTCCAGGGTCACAAATGATCTCCTGGATAACAGCCAAAAGTCGTCGAGCAGATTATCAAAAGCTTCCCTTTATCATCTCATTTTTTTTTATTTTTTTTTTATCTCTAAAAAATTACTTTGCTTTGTTGCACTAAAATATATGCTGATAAGTATCAGTTCTTTTTCACATTACAAAAAAAAAAATCTAAAATTAGCTATTCTAATCATTTGTACAAGTTCTTTCACAGTGAATATACTGCACTGGAATTGTGTCTTTTCAGAGAGGTCTAGACATTAGAGTTACACAGCAGGCACGGGCCATTAGCTAAAGTGCTTAGTCGTCAGTTGTTTCCAGGCCGCCTGGTGTTTAGGATAAGTTACGCTTGTATTGATCGCCGTTGTAATATTAATCACTTCCCTCTTAAAGGGTGTGACAAATTTTGTACCAAAATAACTAAGCTGTGAGAGACTCCTTGCCTGAACTCTTCTTAAACCCAGAAACTTCTAGAGTGAAAGTATTTGATGTAAATTCCTTTAATATCCCAAAATGTACAGCAAACAAAAACAGTGTAGAGTTTTAAATCTTTAACAATGAACACAAGTTAAAATGTTCCCTGAGCATGGGCCAGAATCATTTCCTACCCATGTTCTGGTCGGCTGTACTGTTCTGTGGCCCTAAAGGTACATGCAGTGCCAAGAGGCTTGACTATCATTCGACATTCTGAAATAAATAAAATATGTGCTTGGGTAAATAAACACTGGCAGGCTACCAGTAGCTCAGCATGAAATTTAACGAACCACAAGGTTTGCCTTTTTAATCCTTGCCACTATTGAAACAGTCTTACTAATGTGCTACCAAGGTGAGAGATAATACAGTCATTTTTTTAACATATGTATTTTGGAGTAAATAGCATACTTTATATTATGACGTAATTATATAACTCTGAACATGACAATAGCTAAATATAACAAAGATAATCAGATTCAAATGAATACACAAACTCTTTTTCTGCATGTCTTTGGGCAAAGCACTACAAATGAAGTATTTTAAGACAGTGTGTGTCTACTTAGATTAAATATGACCCACAGAAGTCTAAGTATCTTTACTAGACTGCCACTAATTACCATTAATTCCAGTTCAATAAGCCTTTTTGTGCAGAGGCAAAATATTCAGATTGAATAATGGTGACATAATCTATATGCAGGCTTTCCATGGCCAATTTAGTTCATTTGAAAGATAACATACAAATGACTTATTATCCCTTTTGTGAAGAGACCTCTTGATTTGTTTTTAAGATTACAGCTAATTATTTTGCACCATTTTGAGGTTGTTACTGGACACATTTGTTACAGAAACCCCAGGTATCATTTCCCTTCTTGAGAATGCACAGCCAGATTTAGTTTCCAATTCTTCAGAACCAGAATTATCAGCTCACTCTTTTTCTAACTCTCAGATGGAACAGATTACTAGCCTGATCAAATTCATCTGAATGATATGAATAATCATTTAGACAATGCCATATCATGAGCTTGAATAATGTTTTTTGTCTATGAAAGAAGATGAATCTAACCTTCATGAATTAATACAACACAACAGATGCATGTGCTGCGAAACAAACTGAAGTTTACAGTTTGAAAATGTTTACAATTTTCTGATAACCTGGACCAGTTAAAACGTTTGTCGTTTAATTATATGCATGCTTATTCAACCGCACGCACCCCACTGTGCTCCCCTGCACTTGAGATAATCTGAGCCAGTGTGAGTACTTTGTAATAGCTGTAATTGCCTCTTAATTACTCTGCTTACTATCTGATGAGCTGTCAAGGACTGCTTTTATCTTACCCAACTATAATATTTTCAGATCATAGCAATGCTACCATGTTTGGTTGTCGTCATAACCTTACACTCATGAAAAATGGGGTTGGCAATGCAATATTTAAGCAACTTCCCTGTGCTGGACATTAAATCAATAGAGATAGGCTAACCTAACATTTGATCAACAGAGCAGCATATTTATAACCTAAGCAGTGAATTAAAGCCAGAACTACCCCAAAGGGAGTAAAACTTATTATTTTTTCATACAAGTTCATAGTTTTTTCATAAGAGGAAAATTGGTTTTCAAACGTATCAGTAGCTAATGATCAGAGTTTGAATAAAATTAGGCATAGCCAAATACAACGTTAACAACAACAATAAAAGCTCGTTAGGCAGAGGTAATCATAAAAAAACAAAACGCAGGTTTGGGCGGTAGGCTACGTGCAAAGCATTACAAGTCGATCATTTTGTGATTGTTTTGTATTTAATGTTTTGATCAAATTGTATTTAAGATGTGACGATTTTGGTCGAGACGAACATCCAAATTACTTTTACATTTAATAATTTAGCACGTTTCATTTATTTTAAAAAAACAGAATTCATTATTTAAAAAAAAAAAGTCATGTATATAATTAGCATATTGATTGGGCAATTAAATGAAGATGAGAGATAACATCAGATAAATTGTAAAAAGAATTAGTATTAGGCTACATTAACACTATTCGTGCACCATAAACCACAAAAAATATTAGGCGGTTGTTCTTCAGTTCATGCCGTTCAAAAAGTTAATGTGCTTCAACGATGTGTCGCTTTCTATTTTACACGTTTGCCTTTGCTTGAAATCAGGGTTTAATTTCTGTGATAAATTAAGAAGCGACACATCGTTGAAGCACATTAACTTTTTGAACGGCGTGAACTGAAGAACAACCGCCTAATATATTTTCTGGTTTATGGTGCTTGAAAAGGTGTTGCTTCTTATTTCTGATCGGACGAAGTTGAGCATTGCCTACCAATAACTGGAAAACACTAACCCAGCACACACAAAACATTTATAAAGACCAAGCCTGTCTGTGGACAATTCCCTTATTTTACTAACTAAATGATCACCTGGAAACATAAATTAAACACCTGGCACGCCTGATTCATTCTTACATGGTTCAACAACGGGCGTCCATATGATTAATGAATATTGTATACGCGATAGCGACACAAACAATGTACAGCAGCGACACCACAGCAAACAGATACGAGCCTAAAAATTATGGCAGAAGAAGACATAGTTTACCTTCTGCGAGAAGGCGCATCGCGTGCACGAACGACGTGTCCAAGCTCTCCTTCTCGGCAATGAGCTCTGGCAGGTACTTGTCTTGATCCATCACTGGATTCCTCTCCTGAACACCGCGAGTGCAGGTGAGACGACCACAGAGGTGAGTGATGGAATGGGTGTGTGGTTGTTGAGTTTAAATAGACTGCGTAATATCTGGGAGGGATCGTGTGGTTTTCGCGCACAGCGTGGAAGATATCAATGCAGTGTACCCATCTCCTCGAGTCTCTCATGTAAAACCTCCCACCTCAGACTCCGAATCTGTACTCTCACTCCGCCCATCTACATCTGGATTGGTCATGGCAGAGAGCAAACTGCATGCAAATGTCAGATATTGTGTATAGGATTGAATTTGGGGACATTCCGTAAACTAACCGCTGATCTGTCGCCCCTGTCCATGGTGCTGAACACCTAATCTTCTGTGCAAATCTGTTTTGTTTTATTACTCTCCGCCAGTAGTTACACTGGATATCCTTTGCATATTTGCTTTGGAAAGACATCAGCCAACAAATGTATGTGAACAGGATATGCAAGTATTGATATGATTTGAATGCTACTGAAATCAACATGAAATGATGGAGATCATTCTTCATGCGGTTCATAGTAAAAATAGTGGTAAAATTTTGTTAATTAGAAATGCAAAATAATAAATATCCACGACCAACATAAGTTTTCCATTGCAGACGGCAGAGTTGGAAGGGAAATTTGGTAACGGCCATGAATACTAATCAGTGGATTTCCCATTTGCTTCAGTTTGCCAACATGGATTAAGCTGTTGTGACAGACAGTCACAGATAGTGCAAACACTCGCAAACACACACACTAACACTTAGCCAAGCAGCTAAGCACGTATGAGGGGGAAGGAGAGATAGCCACAGAGGAGAAGGGGAGAGAAGATGCAGAGAGAGAGAGAGAGAGAGAGGCAGTGAAAGGAGGAAGAGGGACAGGACCAGCTTGCCTAATTAATAACTGAATGGATTACAGTGCTGTTGGCAAACATCTGCACCCCAAGTGTCATATTTACTGCCTGCCTGTGAACTGTGAACATAATTACAGAATCCCGGTCCACACAGAGAGAGTGTTGAGCGGTAGCGCTACAAATAAAATAAAATAAAAACATTTGGAATAAGTAATCAAAAAGTAAAACATCAAAATGTCTCATGTGAATACTGATTTATCCAAAAATAATTCATAATATAAAATGGGTTTAAATAAAGAATGCTCATGCATATATAAAATATTTTATGTATGCACAAATAATATAGTGTAATATGTCACACAAAACAAGCCATGCAAGCTGAAAAATATATGGTCACAAAAAATAAACAAATTATATATATAAATTAAAGTAAAAATTTGTCATAATAAAGCTATATAGGGGCTATTTCTAACACCAAAGAGACACTTTCTGATTAGTTATACTACTATCAGGTACATTTATAAAACATTTTAAATGACAAAAATACCTGCAGACGTTTTTGGGTTCTCACATCTTAGTTTCCTCAAGTGACTTCCAATTCATGTATAGCTGACAGGTCCATGTTGTATTTTAGGATTTAACACTCCGGACGGAATCAGTTTGGCAATAGGATAATCAAATGGATTTGGGGGTTTTATATATTGATTCTGAGGGTAGAGAATGGGAAGGGATTAAGGAAAAAGAAATAAGGGTTTGTGGAGGATCAACACCTTCTATACATCACTCACCACTCAACATAATGAAACGCTTCTGAAGGGCAAAAGCTATCAGTTGCTATGATATACGCTTCTTTTGTCGCATTTCTACAAGATGAAAAAGAGTTTATTGCTTCATCAAAAGATCGTGATACATCAAAAGTCTCTCACTTAGGCTAATTTGTTGATTGTGTGTCCTCGTTTTTACAAAATGAGAGTCTTTCTTTTGATACAGGTTGGAGAGAACATCAGTGGATGTCAATTTGTGATGATATTGTGGTATTTATTATACAACACCACACCATCAATCATTTCCTATCACTTTTATGTTCATACCAGACACTGTAGAAATAAATAAATTAATTAATGCTGCTAATATTGAACTTCTGAGGCAACTGGTTAAGAAAATAATATTTCTTTAATTGTTAGATTTTTTTTAACTTTTTGCTTAATTTTGTGTGTGATTATTGTTTTATTGTTGTTAAAAAAGGCCTATCTGGAGCTGCAAATTAGCCTTTGGTTAGAAGCCTGTGTGTAGAGCATCGGCTGCTTGAAATTATAGCAATGTTTCTGTACTGTCCCTGTTAAATAAACTAATAAATAAAAAAATAAATAAAACAAAATACAATTAGAGCAACCTCTGTAGTTACACTTAAGACTTTGGCATAATTTACTCTTTTGCATCATGTATTCAACTAAAAAGAATGGCTTTCTGCAGCACTCTAGTGGCCAAAAATAACACAACAGGAGATAATACTGCTTCTAAACTGGTTTTGCTTCAAGACCCAGATTTTACATTGGATGAGCAGTGACTCAACACATCACCAAAAGTGTTAATCGTATAAAAGTAAAAAATAAATAAATAAAACATTTATAAAATAATAATAATAATAACATTATAAGGCCAAACATTATGCAAATGTATTAAACATGGCATAAGCTGAACAGGAACCTGATCATTTTGGATTCTAATTATCACTTGAAATTCAGAGGTTTCATCCTGTTGGCAGACAATAATTTACAGCACAAAACAAACAAACTGGCCAGCACACAATTTGTTGTTTGCAATTTAGTTTTTGTTCCCTTCTGTGACTTTGCCTTGTGTATCATCAACACTAGATGGGACCGTTTTTAATTGGCAAAGTGATGCATTTAACAAATATTAGCTTTCATAAATAATCTTTTAAAACCAAAATAAAAACATCTGTCATTAAAACTTTAGAGAAAGCCTTTATTATTCAAAATATGACTGTCAACCATCAAATATGTCTCCTGTGTTGTTTTTCTGGCACTTTTTTCAGCAAAATAAATAAATAAATAATTTAAACGATCCAGTCATTCATTGTGGATTGATGACACATTAAGCACTGAAGGATAATTAGACTTTAAAAATGCAGGGAAAAATACATGATGAATTGCAAGGCTGTGACAGCACCATGTGTTAGGAATAATCAATCTTTATTATATAGTCAAAATAGGTAGAGCTATGGTACATTGCCTTTACACCTCAGAGCAAGCTCCCTAACAACTAGTATAAACAAATCACATTTAGTAGTGAGCTGCACTTTCATGAAACACTTTTGTGCTTCTCAAACACTTGTGAGTGAATGTAACCAGCTTTGGTATTTTAGCAGAGTCTCAGATTGTGGAAATGCAATAGCCCACAGAGTGAATTATTAAGCAGCACTATTGGGAGAGAAATCGGGAGAGGGGAGGAAATGGGGTAATGGGATATTAAGTTTTGCTCAATTTGAGGATTAAGGGTTCACATGACATCTCAGGTCCTTGTGTCACATCAACCTCCTGCCTCTTCGCTTGAGATTTATGCATTTATTTATTTTTACAAGCTCTCTGCTTCACACAAGGCAATCCATTCTACCCAGATCCATGGAGAGAGCTAGAGACAATGCTATAAACAGCATATGCTGGTAACTGTCTTAGTTTGTAGGACATTCTAGTATAAAGCTTTCTTGTCACTAAAATTGATAGAGGTCAGGTGACAATCTTAAAAGGAGCCAATGCAATCAAACATTCATAAAATTCTAAAATTAAAATAAAATACATTTTGGTAAGAAAAGATCTCATGACAATCTAAAGACACAAGACCAATAAGTCAAGTTAAATATATTTGTAGAGTTTGATTCATTCTGGTTTACTTCAAAGCTGCATATGGCCCTGTGAACCCTTTGGAGGTTTTCGCAAGTGACAAAATTTTTTACATTTTAACATAATAAAGGTTATGAACTAAGCAAGCAAGAATTACAGTATATCAGAATTAACTGCCTGATATTACCACAATTCCAAATGTATATTTTGCAAATGTTAATGTGCGGCCACATTTACCGTTACTGTGCGGCCACATTTACCATTCCCATACGAATCTGCACAACTGTGAGTTTCACGTGAGGACTCATGTTCAAGTTAGTCATGCAAATTCACTGCACTGACCAACAACAAAAAAACTTGCTTGGTTTAAACGTGACTTCTGTGTGAAAGTTGCTTCATACATCTCTATGCAATTGTTTTGAAAATGAACCTTATTTTTGTGATCGCATCTTTAGTCAAGTGGCTGTCTGGCTGATAAAACTCAAATTGATGCAGGACTGCATTGTTAACTGAACACATTTAAGCACTGTTTTATCTATCAATTTTACTAAACCTTGTTTTCCCAGGTCAAAGCCTGTGGCAGTCAGGGGCCTAAAGGCACTGGTCATACTGGTTTTTCATTCATTTACACAGCACAATATGTTAGGCCAAAATCGAGCAGTAGAACATGTGTGAGTGGTGGGCACATGTTGTTCGGTAGTGTTCATTTAAAGACTATGATTCATTAAGTCCAGCGTTCAGGCAAAACGTGTTAAGGAAATGTTAGGACAGCGTGCACAGGCTTGTGATAGTGAAGGCCAGAGCAGATAATGGCTGGCACTGCCCCTGGCCATAAGAGTCCACGCAGCCAGCAGGGTTAAAAAGTGAGTCTGCAGTATCCTGACAAGCCCAAACCCTTTGTCATCCACAATAATTTCCCTTATAAAGGAAAGTTTAACAAGAGCCTCTGGGCAAAAAAAAAAAGTGGATGTAAAAGACCTTACTAATTGAAATAGCTTTTTTGACCCACAGGGCATCCTAATATGAGCAGTTATTACAGTTTGCCTATTCTACTGAGGGCGCTCTCCATGATCAATTAATATTCATTCATTTTATTGCTCCTCAGGCTACTTGTAAACAGTGCTGGACGTGTCTTGTCTTTAAGGACCACTACTGAGAAAAAGAAAAACAGTACCCCAATAGCTGAAAGTTTGCTGTATATGAAACAATTTGTGTTTCAAAGAGACCTAATCATCTGTCATGGAAAAAAGATATACACTACCATTCAAATATTTAGTGCTGGTATGATTTTTTAATTTTTAAATAGAAATCTTTTGTAATATTATAAATGCCTTTACTGTCACTCTTGATCAATTTAATCCATCTTGATTTATTTATAAAAAATAAAATAAAAACTTACTGACCCCAAACTTTTGAATTGTAGCATACAGTTTCAAAATGTAAATTTACAATATTAAAATATTAAAACATAAAAGGACTGATCTAGCTGTATGAGTATATTTACAAAATTATAAAGAAAAGCATTTCCTAATAATATTAGATGTTATAATTGAGGCTGTAATAGTTGAAAATGGTGATAAGGAGCACATCTGTTTAGTGTGGACACCTGTTAAGAGGAATGAGAATTATAAAACGTAGATGAACTCCATCAGACCCTTCAGCTGAGGCTTCAGGCTTCATCATCACTAGTCATAAGTACAGTTTGTGACATATTGGGTGCTACACATGGAATAATGCCCAGGGAAAATGACGAATGGACTATACTGTAAAATAACAGTGAAATTTACTGCACGAAGAGGTCGAAAAAATGATGAATGGACATAATCAATGCAACGACATTACAAATCACAGCAGCTTAAACCAATGGAGTCAAGAAGTGGTACGGTAAGCCATTTTTTCTCATTCGCTTGTGGTGGGGGGATCTAATACATTTAATTGCCACAAATGCACAACATACAGAATGTTTGTAGAAATATGTGCCATTGATTTTAAGAAACAAATGGTTCTAATGTGCAAATGAAAGTGCAAGTGGAGGAGAGCAATGCATCACATAGTCTATCCCTCCACATATATCATAGTGCAAGTCATTGGGAGTGTCTGGCATTAGTTTTGCAGTGTGGCAGGAAAGGAAATGAGCTTTCTCAGGGACAAACAACAGCTAGTATTTCGCTACTCATTAGTCGCAAACCACATCTAAATAAAGAATCCATAGCTTAAGTGTTTGATCTCCCAGTTGTCTTCTTAAATGCATGAGCAATGCTCAGATCAATATGCAAAGGCCCACTAGGAGAAATATGATACGTTAATTCATCATTAACCCAATGAGATTGGGTTAATACCTGCCCTTTGGCTCTAAAATGCATTTTCTTTCATTTTTTTCTTCTTCACTAGAGAAATCTGTCAAGCTCAATCTGAAAGACGTGAATTGCCTGATGATTCACTTCTAGACATGAAAAATAGATCACAATAATGTTTTCGTTTTCCTCATGCCACCGCTTGTAATGAACACATCTGTTCAACTCAGTCACCATTTGTTATCACACACAATAATCTTGGATTCTTGAAGAATTTTTCAGTCAGTTAAGAAATGAGTTATGGTGCATATTGTATTGGTTGAGAGATTAAAACATTATATTGAGTTCTATTTAGTAAAATACTAAAATAGTTCACTCTTTACAATAAAATGACAGGATTAACCTATAGTGTAGACATTTTATCAAATCCAAATAATGCTGCATGGGTAAATGAGGATATGAAAAAAATATTTAAATATCTGATTTAAATATCAGATGAAAAAATAATATTTCCTGCTGGACTAGATTTAACAGAAAAGACATCTGATATGAGGGAATAGTTATTTTCCTTACCAGACTTATTTCCACTGTTCTTAACACAAACAGTTAACATTGTTTTATTCACTGGATATTTTTTAAATGCCTGATCTCTGGGTTATTTACAGCCTCCTTGCATTATGTAAAAAAATAAATAATTTGTCCTTTCCAACTTTTCAAACTTATGTAGCCTACTTGTCTACAACAATTATGGTGTGCCTGTGCCAAATAGAAACTCATGAATGAACAGTATTAAATAGATAAATCATTTACACCAGCCCTTTAATGAATGTCTCAGACCAGACTTGGCCTTTGTCCACAATATTATATAACACAACGGCACAATAAAAGACAAGCAGATAACGTTAAATCTGTTTGGTCATCCTAAGAACAGATAATACAAAAGACTTGCAGCCAACGACGACCCGAACAGTGAGTATACATTTAATTTAATGTTTAAATGTTCGTAGTCTGTAAAAAATATTTGACAGCGCCACACAATTAATTCAGATTAGCCAATAGCCTATTTGAAAGGAAACTGGCCAGAACCGGTCTGTTATATAACGATTAGCGGTAGTCTGCATTTATTTCGTTTTAATGTTTTAAAAACAGCGATTGTTGAACTTTAAAGTAGCCTACTGGCAATAATAAACAAGTGTAAATAAGTTTTGTTCTAGTTTGTTTGGTCTAGTTGAAAGAGCTATTTGACTGATTTACAGTCAAATGAATTGAATGGATCTTTTGTTTGAGTAAAAGCTTTTTTGAAAATACAGTATGGTACAAAGATATAAGTAGCCTGCATTTATCCTGCCCTTCGAAGGCAAAACACAGTGTAGGCTAAAATAAAAAAAGTGACACTTTTAAATATTTTGATACATTTTTCACATATTGTCCAGTTGTCACAGAACATGTGAGAGAAACCTTTGGTCATAACTCATTTTAACCTATTGTGCTTTGCCTTACATGAAAGTGCACATAACAGAGCTGCCTGCCAACTCTCACGCATTCACCGTGAGACTCGCGCAATTGACACTTTTCACACGCTCTCACGCGGCACGACACACATCCATTTTCTCTCGCACAGAAAAATCGCGAAGCAAAGAGGACACGGAGACCGACAGACTAGACAGAGCAGGTTACTAATGATATAAAAAAAATCTCAGCTCTCAGATTCTGTCAATTTTATTACGAAATTCAAACAATAAATACCGTTTTGGCGCTTGTAAATGTGACGTGACAGATCCCTAGCAGCACGTGAACCGATCATCTCTAGCTAATAGTAAATAAACACGAATGAACAATGTTGAAAGAAACAGTATTTACCGAAATGTATATTCCTCATACATAATAATATAGATCAATCAGTGTTTTTCAACCGTGGAAAGGTTCAATAAAACAGCTACAGAAAAATGATGTCACATAACATTTACCTCAGGAAAGCCATTTAATGACCATAATATAGGCTATAGCAGTTAGTTGGCTAGAAAAAGAGAGCTAGCCTATAGAGAGTATTTTGCTAAATATGTGTAAGGCTACTATATTATATATATACATATTTATTATATTTTTACTTATATCATTAAATAAAGTTGTTACTATAATAAAAAACGCATTATATTTAATTTGAGTTATTTTTAACCTTAAATAATACTACCAGCTGATAGGGCTCTCTGTATGTTTACTAAAATTTATAAAATTCAGTTTAGTTACTAAAATGTTTTGACAATCACAATACACTTATTATGATGCAAGATTATTATTTTTAAGATTAACTCTGTCCTCATTCGTTGTTTGAGCTGTTTAATATTAGGATTTTGTTTAAAATACTCTACCACAATATCAAGTTATTAGTCTTTTTATTATAGGCCTAATTAAAGGGTTAAAGGGGTGGTTTAATCCGTTTTTCACAAGATGTAAAATAAATCTCTGATGTCCGCAGAGTGTGTGTGTGAAGTTTTAGCTCAAAATACCCCACAGGTATTTTTTATTTAGCATGTTAAAGTTGTCACTTTTTGAGGGTGAGCAAAAATGCATGGTTTTTGTGTCTGTCCCTTTAAATGCAAAAGAGCTGCTGCTCCCAGCACTGAGGGCGGAGGGTACTTCATCAGCTTGTGTCCTTTTACCTCACACAGACATGCACTGAAAATTTCAAAACCTTTTAGCCTTTTATGTTCAAACCGGAGTCAGACAATGATGGAGAGACTAAAGAAGAAGTGACAACATGTAGACAACATTTCTGAATGGTTAGTTGATGAATTTATGTAGTTTATGTGTAGTTATCTTCTAGTCATTGATTAGCATATTCTGTCTTGATCATCTATAAATCGTGTTCCGGGGGCGGGGTTTATGTAAATTTTAGGGTTGGTGATGTCACTAACCCAGGAGGAATGTCATGTAGTCCCTACCAGCCATTTGTTGTAGGCAAGCCCTTAAAAGGCAATTTCTTTAAAAGAAAATATCTCCCTTTGCTTTGAACTTTGAGCGTTGTAACTTTGCAGATGTTGTTTATGCTCAAACAGCAACTTTAGCCTACACACTAACTAAAGTTAAAAAAAGTGAAATCATAATCAACCACACCTTTAAAATGGATTTAAGGGAATAAAGAAAGATAAATGAGAACGTAGTTATTAAGTAATCAATTTAAACTATTTACAAATAATATACTTTTTTATTTTATTTACTCTTATTCCTATGTCTTATATGTAAATATGTAATATTCTCTCTTCACATCCAGTTATTAAAGGGTAACTCTAGCCAAAATGCAACCTATGCTCTTTTTGTTAATCTACCCCGGGCAAATTTTCGTTTAAAAGCATAATTTGAATGGAAACGCCACTTTTAAGTTTGACCGTATTTTCGTTTTAGGTTAAAATGCCTCACTATTTTTTAAAACACTAAGGAGGCTCGATACAACATGAAACTTTGCTCAAAGTATCACCAGGGGCTCTACACATGAAGTCGAGCATTGAGAACATTGTTTGTGTGTATACAGAGTTTACTAAAAAGAAAGATTTTGAACAACTCACTGAAGCTGTGTCCTCCGGCATTTTGTCAGTCAAAAATAGTCGATCTCCGAATGCGAATGAAATGACTCTGAATTTTAGTATTGTTTCTTATATGAGGATCCTTTTTCAAATACAAGGTCAATATTGATTTTGACTAACGAGAAAACAACAAATTATCCGTGAATTTATATTGAACTAAGCTAGGAGCTTAGCAACTTTACTCTCCTCCCTGTTACGGAGATCGACTATTTTTGACTGACAAAATGCCGGCGGACAGAAACACAGTGAGTTGTTCAAAATCTTTCTTTGTTCAAAATCTTTCTTTTTAGTAAACTGTTCTCAATGCTCGAGTTCATGTGTAGAGCCCCTGGTGATACTTCGAGCAAAGTTTCATGTTGTGTCGAACCATCTTAGTGTTTTAAAAATAGCGATTTTTGATGCTTTCATAAAAGTTCCCCATTCACAAGGCATTTAACCTAAAACGAAAATACGGTCAAACTTAAAAGTGGCGTTTCCATTCTTAACGAAAGTTTGCCTCGAGTAGATTAACTAAAAGACCCTAGGTTGCATTTTGGCGAGAGTTACCCTTTAATTATGCACTAAATTTGCTGACCAGACCAGAGCCAGTTGTGATTTTGTGCTAATAATAAAAAACAATATTAGAAGAATTAATATTTTCTTCCACATTCCTCAAATAAGTCTATAAGAGTGTTGTAACTGTTTTTCAACGGCTCTGGCCTAGGCAAGCACAACAAATAACACGCATAACAAAAAACACTCCTGAATATTATATCTTGCAAGTTATTTTATTTGCGTTATTTTACCAGTATTTACCGCCAAAATGGCAAACAGCACTAAAAAATAAATAAAACTAAAAATTATGGGTTAACTTTTTTTTTACAGTGTGCTGCAGCTGTTTCTATTAAAATAGGTGAAAATTTAATTTGATTAAAAAATATATACTATAAGCATTCAGAATCTTTATGCATTTTTCCATTCTTTTTTGATGACAGTGATGGACAGTGATGATTTTGGCAAAGGGTGGTTACCATGGTACATTTTTGGAGTGGTGTTCATTTTAGTCATGGCGTGGTTTTGGTTAGTAGAACGTATGAAAGTTGTTTCAGGTAAACCAAATGGAATTGCTCCTTTCATCTCACAGAGCCCTCACTTTAATAGAGCTTGAGTAAACATGACAGGAGCCTGAGAACCTGGTTCCTGTAAACAACCCCAGACACCCTTCTCATGGAGATGAGCTGTGAAAGTTGCATTTACCCACTCTGTCAGTGTTCATCTGAATAAATTACACACTCACAGCTCAGTAAAGTTCAAGGGCAATATATAAAAATGTTAGCTCTCAGTAATATCCTCTCTCCTGACACCACACACGTTTGTTTCCTTTGGGCTAGAGGAAGACCGAGGATGAAGACTGTGATTGTGGTGCATGGTGGCGCGTGGGCCATTCCGGATGAATTAGCCGAAGCATCCGTGGCTGGAGTCAAGAATGCTGTGCGGGCAGGAGATACTGTTCTGAAGAATGGGGGGAGTGCACTTGATGCTGTAGAAAAAGCTGTGAGGTCTTTGGAAGATGACCCAACGTTTGATGCAGGTATACATATACACACACTGCCCGGCCCAAAAAAAGTCACTGTTTTGATTTAAAGTGTATGACTGGATCATTATTGCAGTGATTATTATGTTTATAGCATGTTATATGTGTGGCAACAGTCCTTCTGACCCTAACTGATGGAGAGTGTAGCTTTTCATTTCTTAAACAACCATGTAGGAAGACACATCATGGCCATATTCAAAGATGACAATATCAAGATTCCTCAGGCTCAAATTGTGAAAGAATGGTTGGAAGGGAGCATGAAGAATAATTTTCACACGTGAATTGGCACCTCTGGGTCCAGACCTTAAATTCATTGAAAGTATTTGGGATGTGCTAGAGTAGACTTTACAGAGTGCTTGACTCTTGCGTTGTCAATACAAATTATTGACCAAAAATGTATGCACCTCTTTCATTTCCATCAAGAATTTTTGGTCACACATACAAACATTTGTAATACTACGATTTTTTAAAAATGTTTCACATAAAACATATGTTATGTTTATTCTTCCCTTTTTATGTTGTCAAAAGAAGTCTCTTCTGCTCACCACCAAGGCTGCATTTATTGGATAAAAAAATACAGTAAAACAGTAATATTGTGAAATATTATTACAATTTAAAATGTGTTTTCTATTTTTATTCAAATGTAATTATTCATGTGATGGCAAAGCTGAATTTTCAGCATCATTACTCAAGTCTCAGTGTCACATGATCCTTCAGAAATCATTCTATATGCTGATTTGGTGACATTCATATGTGTGGGTTAAGTAAGATTTAAAAAACATATTCAAAATAAATAGATAAGAAATTAATACTTTTATTTAGCAAGGATGCATTAAATGATCAAAAGTGACATTAAAGACATTTGTAATGTTACAAAAGATTTCTATTTCATATAAAAGCTGTTCTTTTTCATTTTCAATTCATCAAAAAAATCCTGAAAAATGTATCTTAATACATTTAAATTTAATTACAGAGAACACAATATTTCACAATATTATTTACTGTATTTGTATTCAAATAAATTCAGTATTTGTGAACATAAGAGACTTCTTTCAAAAACATTATTCCAAACTTTTGACTGGTAGTGTTTTTGTCTTATTTTTTATCTTGACTGACTTTTTCTATTCAAGACTTCAAGCAGAGGAAGTACAGATTCAGTAGTTCGTGAGAGACTTCATCTGTGCTCTGAATGGGACAGTATTTCAGCACATACCCTTGACACTTTGTTAATAATCACCTCGAGAGTAAAGTGAGAGGTTCTCCAATAATTATCAGATTACAAGGAGGAATGCGGGGTAAAACAAGACACTTCATTAACACACCCGGCCTGTCGGTGCCAATCTCATTTGTGATGGCTAACTGCCACCATGAGTGAAATGGCTAATCCTCCTCATATCAGAGCTGCACATTCAGCGGCTCATCAGGATCATTTTATACACTGGGGTAGCCAGAGGCACAGTCTGATCAATAGATGACTAATGCAATCCTCTTTAGAGAACTGAGAGCTAGACATAAGAGTGGATAACAGTCTGGAGTATGTCAGGGTGCCATGACAGAGATAAGAATGAGATCATGTTGTATTAAACAGGGGTATCCAATCTTGCTCTTGGACTGTCCTGCAGAGTTCAGCTCCAACCCCAATGAAACACACATAAAGCAGGTAATCAAGCTCTTCCTGGGCATACTAGAAACTTCAAGGAAGTTGTGTTGAGGCAAGTTGGAGCTAAACTCTGCAGGACAGTGGAAAAAGTCAAAAGGTTATTTTTTTACAAAGATCATACTTAATCAATATTTTCTTTAGACATATATCCTTTTTTTTAGACCAAAATGTTATTTAATGTAGGTCAATATAATATTTCCCTTGGCTTTAAAAAATATATTTTCACCATAAAACAAATGCTAAATCACCTTAAAGGTGACATATCATGAAAATCTGACTTTTTCCGTGTTTAAGTGCTATAATTGGGTCCCCTGTGCATCTACCAACCCAGAAAATGTGAAAAGTGACAACCCACTGAACCCAGTAACTTTGTTTTGGTAAGCCTTTCTCTGCAAGCATGTAAAAAAATAAGCCGATCAGATTTCCCCCCCCTTCTGACGTAGGAATGGGATCTTATTATAATATTATCGCCCCTTAATCTACGTTTTGTTCTACGTTTCCAACCACGGCGCCGTAATTTGGTTTTTGCATGCGACAACAGTGTTAACCTGTTCTAAAGCAATGGCAAAAGTTCAAGTTTTGCAAAAGACAAAAGTGTCTTATTTGCACTCTTGATGTTTTAGAGTGTCACCCCTTCATTGCTGTGCACTTTTTTTCTGCACAGTGGCTGATCTGTAGTTTGTACCACCAAAAGTTTCTCTGAGTTTTCCTATTTTTTCCTATTTCCCATTCATTTCCTATGGTCGGTCATTTTTGCACGAAGGAAGCTAAGTGTGACTTTTTTTTTTACGACCCTTTAACATATCTGAATCATCTCCTTGATTTTTGTGTGTGTTCACATAGGTAATATAACAAAAGTCACCAAGTTTCATCCCCCTCCGATGAAGCAAAACATTTGAAAAATTCAAAACGTAAACGTTTTCGTGCATTTTTGCACGAAGAAGCCCAGAGGGTTAAAAAATGCATCATATTTTCTGATCTAGGCCTTTCTATCACTCTTTACGGGAAATGTGGTCTTTTCAGACACGTGGACTTCGTGATGGGACTGTAAAATGTTTCATGTGCAGGTCATGGTGCAGTGCTGAATTCTGATGGAGAGGTGGAGCTGGACAGTATCATCATGGATGGGGAAACACTTGCCGCTGGAGCTGTGGCCTGTGTTAGAAACATTGCTAATCCTGTTAGTCTTGCTCGTGCTGTGATGGAAAAGGTATGTTCTTCGCTTCACAATTTGTCATTAACTATTACAGCAAATCTCAAATTCAAATATCACTTAATTTGAGTACAGTGTTCTCTCTGGTGAATATATCTCTCCTCCAACCCATTTAATTCAAGCCATTTTTCTGTATATAAAAGTGAATATTTTACTGAAGTGTTTATGTGCACTAAAAAGTGTAGGGGATGTGATACAAAAACTGAATTTCACACACAATTGACATACATTCAATACATTTCTATATACGGCACTGCAATACATAATTTCAAATTCAACAACCATTTCTCAATCATAAAGGCTTGTTTCATTTAGGGTTCGTGTTAGGGTTAGGGTTATTTCAATTTTTTCTGTCATAAAGACTTGTCCAACTCACTAATTCTCCAGTGTATAAGAATATCACATAGTTGCTATAAAATATGTCCGGTATGCATCTGAAATTGGTATTCAAAATTATTAAGGTTAAGGAAATGATCTGAGTGCTAGTTCGTAATGCCTGCCCTTATCAAGGAAGTCTATATGTGGATCACTTTGAAGATTATTGTAAAACTCAGAATTGGGCGATTTGAATTGGACCCAATTTTTTATATTCTTGTAAAAGGATATTAGGAAAATTAGCCATAGTGTTGACTTCAAAGGTGAAATTATATGACACCATAAATTCAGGATTTTCCAATGACCGCAAAGCTTTCATTGGTCATTTCATCAGCAGCTTTGTAATGACAGGCAGGCTCAAAGGGAAATAAATGCTAGATGATTTTCTGATTGATTTCAATCAGTGCTCTTTGTAATGACATAGCAGTCTTATATAATGATTTATCTCCACATGTCTAAAAGACAAAAGCCTAGCCAGTATTTTCTACTTATTTCTCAGGTTTAGAAGGTATGTTTATTTTTAAAAATTAATGTAGACACAAACCTTAAAATCTTAGCTACAAACATATATATCCTATGTTAAACATTGAACAGCTATTATTGCCCAAATAAGGAATAGGTTATTGAACATTAACCTACTATATATGGAGCAAGTTATTACATTGAAATCGACAATGATCCAACAATCCAATCAATTTCTAATGGACAAAAACAGGTCTTGTCTGCATTTTTTTCTTGTTTGAGAAGCTGTTTTACATGTATCGAAATAGACGATCAATAGGCAAACCTTACCGGCCAAAAGTCGACTACAACCTTAATACAGATATGAGCAAGATACCTTTATTCACTCTGTTTTAAGATCAGCTTAAGAGAGAAAGCAAACTACAGTAAAACATAAATGGCGATTAGCAACGTTAGCCATTTTAGACTTCCACCAGATTTAGCTGAATTAAGGACTGTTCACATTGATAACTATAAAGATAATGGTATATAATGATAACTATATTAGCATGCACACCAACAGATGCTAATGTTCAGTTTATTATAAGTGCACACTGATTGGATTCTGATTGGCTGTCAATATTTTTATCCTTCATCAACTAGAAAAAAAAAGAAAATTGTAAAAGTGATTCCAACGATATCGTTCCTTCTTTATTCGCATACAATTAGAACATTTATTAAAACTTTATAGTAAAAAAATATTGTTAGTTATCATTCTTGGTGTTAAAGTAGGCATTAAATGAAAAAATGTAGGGCGGACTTGATTTTGTCCATCGGGAATTGCTTTGATCATTGGATGGTTGTGGTTTGCTATTGCTATGATATCATGTGAGTGACAGGTTGTCCCGCCCTCACGCCAGTAAACACATCATCAGAAAAAAGATGACTTTGCAAGAGCGGGGAACTTATTTTGATTAAGACTACGAGGGCCCATGAATTAAAAAAATAATAATGATGTGCACGGTTAAATCATTTATATACTGCAATATTAAAAAATGTTTTAAAATTATGTCCATTTTGATTTCATGGTAACTTCAAGGCATTCAGACACCCCGACTGGATCATGCAAAGGATTATTACTTGCTCCACCAAGTGGAGCAAAAGCTGCAGTAAAACTCGCTGTGAACGCAAAATGTTTAGCAAAAATCGCCACAAAAGACCTCTGATTGGCTAAACAATAATAACAAAAAAATAAATCTATATTTAACTTAACAGAGAATGAGGCTGTCGCTGAGATCGGCCTGATATCTCAGGTCAGTTATTTCAGAGATATCCAGGAGATTGTTTTCTGCATACCATTTCATAAAGAAATCTCTTACAGCACATTTAACTAACAGCATTAGATTTAAATAATGATCCACACAAAGAAAAAAATATTAATAAACACATAGCTTCGGTCATAATCTTTTAGATTGTAGACAGCTGCTGATATACAAATGATATATGGTAGGATATATGCTATATCAAATAATTATTATGTCCAAGAGATTTTCCCTTTCACTGAGTTCACCTTGCAAGGCGTTGGACATGGAGGAAACAAAACCCAAAGAGAATACATGATAATCGATTAGCTGCAGCACCTGTCTTGACTGCCCCAAAAGACCTTGGCCTTACAGTGGATTGGCAGATCTCCTTAATAGCCAGTATTAAAAATTCATCAGGTCTTGATCAATGCTGCTATCAAGCTTCACTGACCTCATGCTCTTGCTTTGCAATCTAGTATTTGACAAAGAAAAATGACATTAATAACGTGTTAATATTTAAAAGTTTCCTAAGTCAGAGTTATGGTTTAATCCATTGTGATGTTGTACAGAAAGTTACACAGAGAAATAAAATTGCATTATTATTGAGACAGCAGGGTATTGTCTCAATATATTATAGCAGTTCCACATGGAGATGTGCACAGTAAATATGGAAATAATGCAAAAGTGTACAGGTTGTAGTGCATTTTATGCTGTAATCATGTCATCATGATAAATCATTTTTGTCGTGGTGTTTATGTGGGAGATTAACACATGATGGCACACCCAAGGAAATCAGAATACAACAGAAAGACTAGTACTAATCTAGACAACACAAAGAACTAACCATGACAAAACATGTCACATGTCAAACAAGGCTAAACTCAATTTGAATCATGTGCATTAAGGCACTGCTGGACACTTGCTATAGAGATGTTTTGTAGGTCAGCCCTAAGGGTTATTTTCCTTGGGTTTCCTCTGGAATACTGAATGGATTTTTAGACTCAATTATGCCTTCGAAACATGATTTATGAGTAAAATAAGGTGCGTGGTTACATTATATGATGACAAGACTTCGACATGAAAGTTACATTATATGACAATGTTACTTCTTATGACAAGAAGCCCTGTTCTACAACATAAGTCATACCTCAAACATAAATTTTTTATAGAGAACCCATAATTTGAAAAAGCTAGCATGTAAGCTGCTTTCTAAGTCATGATTTATTGAATACTCTTTCGAGGTCCATGTCTCTATTCCAGTGCTTCTCAACTCTGGCCCTCAAAGTCCACTTTCCTGCACAGTTTATCTCTAACCCTAATCAAACACACATGGACAAGCTAATCAAGGTCTTCAGGATTACTAGATAGCTACAGGCTGATGAGTTCAGTCGAGGTTTGATCTAAACTCTGCAGGAAAGTGTATCTCAAGAACCCCTGCTCTACTGTTTCAACTGAGAATAATAACCCAGCAGCTGTTTATGAGCAGAAGCTTTTAAAAACTCATGGCTTCCCCGACACCAAGATTTAAACTATTCATAAAAAATGAATCATTGTCTGTCCAACTGAGATTTAAGTAAGGAGATAAAGGTTAGGATCATGATTCTTCAGTAATACAGCACACTATGAGTGCATATTAGCACCATTTGTTGTATGTTTTTGGGATCTGATGCAGCGTTTGGACCCGGAAATGGTGACATGTGATGTCAGACTTAACTGGATTGGTTAAAGTAAACATTTAGACTACTAATTATCTTTTTGAAACTTTTTTTTGTGCTTTTTATTCAGACAGATCATGTCATGTTGACAGACAGAGGCGCGAACATGTTTGCAGAGCGCATTGGTACTCCAGTAGCTCATGATTTGGTGACTGAGCCAGAACGTAAAGAGTGGGAACACGGCAAAAGCTATAACGACGGAGTCAAAATGCTCTTCAACACACAATGGTGGGTAATTTCATGTTTGTTGCCAAATTGAGTTGTTTTTTCCCCCTCTTAATGCGCCAAAATGTTTTTAATTTCCTGATTTCTTGGCATACTTGATTTCAGAGATTTTGATGTCCATATAGTAACAGAGTGGTCACATTAGTGCAATTTCAGTGACATTGAATAAAAGGTCTGTTTTCCATGGTCAGTAATGTATCGATGAATGAAGCTCTGCTCACACAGCAGTCACTTTCAAACCACAGCAGATTTCTTTTGGTAATAATATTTAAATGTATAACATTCTACATAAATAACATTTCAACCTATAACATTTTTATCTCACAATTTTGACTTTTTTTTTCCGCACAATTGCAAGTTTATATCTCCCAATTCAGACTTTATAACTCACAATTGAGAGTTTATATCACAAATATGAAAAATAGTCAGAATTGCAGGAGAATTTGCTGCCACCATATAACACTTCATCACTGTTTGCAAACACCCAAATGGTCTATTGACAACAACATCTTTGGAAAGAAGTGTTTTGTTTGCTTGGAGAGAAAGATAAAATGACTGTTTCTCTTGAATATACTCTCTTGAAAACACTAAAGTTGGCATGAAACGAAAGTTGCGATAGTCTTTTCTTTCCTTTTTGAAACTGCTTCTCAAACAAGAAAACGTGTAGCTTGGGACTTGATTTTGTCTAACAGGAGTCGATTGGATCGTTTAGTGACAGGTTGTCCCGCCCTCTTGCCAGTAAACGCATCATCACAGAAGAAATGAGATGATGTTGCAGGAAGGAGGGGAAGTTTTTAGGATCACAAGGGCATATGAATTAAAAAAAGAATGATGTGCATAGATACATAATGTATAATAAATCCTGCAATATTCCATGAAAAAAATAAGAATAGTAGATTTTGATTTCATGGTGATTTTGACTGATGATTCACGAGTTCGCCTGCCCATCCATCCAGTCTTAATAGTAGTTGTAGTTGACTTAGTAGATGACTTGCTGTCCAATTTACCTAATTTTGTGACCATTTTGCATGAATATATTGTGGAATGTATACTGTGATAAATCATTATCTACCCTCTTTATTCTTTTACCTTTATTTTATTATACTGATTCTAATGATGTCTTGATATATAACGTTCTTAATCGTTTAGTTTTAAGGGGACAGTGGTTCTCCTTGGCATTGAGGCCATGAGTTGATAATGGCAACATATTCTCATGCTGGCCTGCACAGAGCTCAGGTCATTCACTGAGGCCTTCAGGCAGTGCAGATAGAGCTGTGTGGGCTCCAGCAAAGCAGCCTTACCTGCCACCTCCACTTCCCCAGGCTGAGTGTTGAGAAGTAGTGGAGTCAGGGCCATGGCGGGGTGTAACCTCAGCCCCTGAGGGAGTCTGTAAAAATAGTGCTGTGGAGGTGCTAAGTGACAGTTGGCTGAGCTACTGCCTTTCATCCCACCCCGCTGTGGCTTCATTATTGATAGCCTCCCTCTGCTCGCCCTGTACCACCATCACTGGGCTTTTTAACATACAGGCCCTAGAATTCAATTACCCGCCACCTTTATTTACCATTACATGGCATACCTCTGCCCTGCTGGTTTGACCAGGCTTTTATAAAACCATAGATGTGCCAGTACTTCCTATTCATGCCATGGTGATCACATGGTGGTTACAAATGTAAAAAAAAATAGCAAATTTCTATACTTAAAGGTAGGGTAGGCACTTTTGGAGAGGCTAGTAATAGCAAGCTAGCTTTGAAAACATAAGATCCCGCCCTCCCTTCAAAGCGTTCTCCAAAGCAACACCTCCTTCAAAAAACATTAACGCATTCTGCAAAGTGTCACGAGAGACGGCGTTAAATGACCTCATGTCAAAAAGCACATAACATTTTCTATGTACACAAAAGGCCTATTTCTCTCAAATATTGTTCACAAATCTGTCTAAATCTGTGTTAGTGAGCACTTCTCCTTTGCCGAGATAATCCATCCACCTCACAGGTGTGGCATATCAAGATGTTGATTAGACAGTATGATTATTGCACAGGTGTGCCTTAGGCTGGCCACAATAAAAGGCCGCTCTAAAATACTGTATTGGAGGTTGATTGTGGCCTGTGGAATGTAGGTCCACTCCTCTTCAATGGCTGTGCGAAGTTGCTGGATATTGGCAGGACCTGGAGCACGCTGTCATATACGCCGATCCAGAGCATCCTTAACATGCTCAATGGGTGACATGTTCGGTGAGTATGCTGGCCATGCAAGAACTGGGATGTTTTCAGCTTCCAGGAATTGAGTACAGATCCTTGCAACATGGGGCCATGCATTATCATGCTGCAACATTAGGTCATGGTCGTGGATGAATGGCACAACAATGGGCCTCAGGATCTCATCATGGTATCTCTGTGCATTCAAAATGCCATCAATAAAATGCACCTGTGTTCGTTGTCCATAACATATGCCTGCCCATACCATAACCCCACCGCCACCATGGGTCACTTGATCCACAATGCTGACATTAGCAAACTGCTCACCCACACGACGCCATACACGCTGTCTGCCATCTGCCCTGTACAGTGAAAACCAGGATTCATCCGTGAAGAGAACACCTGGTTCCACGTGGTGTGGTTACACTGGTGTGGTTACACGTGGTCTGTGGTTGTGACATTCAATTCATGGGCAACAGCTCTGGTGGACATTCCTGCAGTCAGCATGAATGAATGTGTTTGGGATGCTCTGGGTCGACGTATACGACAGCGTGTTCCAGGTCCTGCCAATATCCAGCAACTTCGCACAGCCATTGAAGAGGAGTGGACCAACATTCCACAGCACACAATCAACAACCTATTTTTTTTGTTTTTTTTTTGCCTTTATTGCCTTTTATTGTGGCCAGCCCAAGGCACACCTGTGCAATAATCATACTGTCTAATCAGCATCTTGCTATGCCACATCTGTGAGGTGGATGGATTATCTCGGCTCACTAACACAGATTTAGACAGACTTGTGAACAATATTTGAGAGAAATAGGCCTTTTGTTTACATAGAAAAAGTCTTATATCTTTGAGTTTGCAAAAACAAAAACAAAAGTGTTGCGTTTATAATTTTGTCCAGTGTATGTGTATTTAAATGTCTGAAACCTAAAATAAACCTTATGTGGTAGAAAACACTGAATAGTGGTGATATAATATGACAGCGCTGAGAGCGTCTGTCTCTGGCTCAGTGCCAGCCAACGCGTGAACGCAAATTTAGAAGTTGATGATCATGCGAGCTGAACGTTGTAATCACACCGGTGTGAACGATCGTACATGTCAAAGGGTTAACTAGCGATCACATGCGGTGATGATGTTTCTTACGTCCGTTTCGGAGAATCAGAGTGCAAATATTTCAACCGACAGCTGAGGCATTTAAGTGGCACCGAAATGAGGCACCGAAATCTGCGTTTTGATTCGGTCTGGTTACACACTGGTTACTTAGGTACCGGTTCCATATCGGTGCCCGGTTTCGGTACCCAACCCTAGTTTTACCTGACTACTTCAGATTCATTTCGGCGTTGATGTGGTGGCAAAGAAACGCAAAATCTGAGTCTGAGGACATGAATAGCTCCGAGTAGAACGTCACAACGGGTTGCCATCTTGTAATTATGGTTAGGACATGGCATGAATGCAGCATAAGCTTGTTGTTTTGGTTTGTTAATTTGGCCCCACCCCAAACTCACGCTATTGTCTGAGCCAGTGTTGCTATGCTGTGCTGGGGTGGTTAGTATTCTCATACAAACAGCAGATCATAATAGAGTAATGCAGGTATGACATCACTTTGTAGGCCAATCGGCAATAGGATTTTCCATTAGGCTTTTGGATGATCTAATTATGATAATTATGGATACAATTTTATGATACTTGCACGTTTTGTCCATCAAGATAATTATCACAGATGAACACAACTTTTATGAATTCTGAAGCCTATGTGCAGTCGTCAGAAGTAAAAAGCTAAAGGTAGGCTATAAACGAACTACACCACGGTCCCACAACTTCAACGTCACCATCATTAAGCTTCTAATAACTCTTTCAGTTTTTATCTAAAAACATTTTCCCAGAACTTTTGAGTTAGAATAGTTTGTAAGAGCACAATTATTAGCATAACGATGGTGTAAAAGCGGACTGAGCTTACCTTTTCGGCATGATGACGTTTAATCTCATCTGTAGTCCCATTTAGCCACTTGTTGGCATCCACTTTTTTCAAGACACGTAACAGCTTAAAAAAACCACGAGTGGGGTAATATTGATGTATTTTATGTCATAGAATGAAATGTGAAAGTGTCTTGAGCTTGTGTTCACCACAGACCTTATTTCAGCCATTTAACCAAAACTCTTTGACTTCGGGACGATGCAACTGAAAGTGCTAAAATGCTAACTCGCTTCCGTGGTTTGGCCTACAAAGTGATGTCATACCTGCACCACTCTATGCCACAGTGTTTTTTTTTTTTGTGTGTGTGTCATAATCAGCTTATAATGGCTTACTGATATCTCTGAATATTAACATGGGATAGATAGGAGAGAGAATTTTAATATTGAAAAACTGACAAATTTATGGAAGCCCTATTGTATCTCAAAAAAACAATTTCAACTTCGAATTTTCTATATATATTTCCCAATGTGATTTTATGTTTTGCAATATGACTTCTCGAATCTTGAAATTGTGATTTTATATCACATTGTGAATATTTTTCAACAGCGTGACTATGTCTCACGGTGTGACTTTCTTATTTGAAACTTCTAACAATTACCTTTATTTTTGACACTCAGACAGAAACTAGCTTCAATATACAAATGTATTCTGTCATTTAGTTTTAGTGATTAGTATGTAGAAAATACATTTGCAACAAAAAGTTAAGACAACCACTTGTTCTTCATAATGAGAACTCTATTGGAACTTTTGTTCCAATATCTGCACACTTCATTAGGCTGTTTATGGATGTGTGAAGATTTACTGCAAAACTCTGTGATCACTTTGAAGTGTGAAATACAGTCCTCCGTCAAGCTGCTTTTAAAAGCCATTTTCACCTGAACCGATGAGCAAGATCCAGCCATCGCCGGTGATTTAAAAGAGCAATCAAGCGCCTGCCAAAAATGATTGATGCCTCGAATCTGGAGCCTGCAAGTGATTCTTCGCCAGCTGCTTCAGACAAATATTCTCCACGAGGACCATGTTTGCTCTCCCATTTCTGGGGAGAAAGACATGGAGGCTGTTTTCTTTCATTTAACCTTGAAGCATTGTCCTCCATGTGACTTCAAACTCATAACACACGCTTGTTTTCCACAGCACTGCTGCCTTAATCAGAGTTTCATGGGATATGAAGCCTGTGAAATACAAGGGTCTCTGTTCATCCCACTTTCTGCATGCTCTCTATTCTATTTCTTTTAAAGTGATCTAGCAGGGAAGACTGATGTGCACATCATAAGAATTGTGTTTTGTTTTGTTTGTTTTTTGAAGAAGAATGCATACTTTCTCATGTGTCTACAGAAATATCACGACTGATATAACACTTTCCCTGCAATCTCTCTGAGTGTACTTTGCTAGACTAGCGGCTGTGATTCAGAGTGGCGAAGGGCACTTATTCTCACTCTCTTCCTTTGTTGACAGGCAGATGATGATGAGTCATTTTCAGGTGTGCTGGCACTCTTAAAAGCATGTGAGAGATTGTCATTAGCACGCTCCCTTTCAGACATCTCTCACATCACCAGAACAGAACTACATGCATTTGTTTCGGGACTGAAGTTCACAACAATAGTAATTGCACAGAGGCTAAATTTAAAAGGGAGGGAGGCTTATGAATGTAGCGTATTAAGTTGAATTCCGGGACAAAAGTCTGTTTGATGAAGAGGAGCTAATAGAGGCACATCTCTGAGTGTGATGAATAATAATGCTCTCTCTTCAAAGCACCTTTTTAAAATACCATGTCTGAAACCATAAAATTAAAGATCTGAGAAAAGAAAATATCAGAGCTAATCTTTATTATTTAAGGTTATAGAACTTTTTTTTTTTTGTATAATTGTAGGGGCCATGATACTGTTGGAGCGGTGGCTCTGGATTCTTTCGGTAATGTGGCGTGCGCTACATCCACTGGAGGAATCAGAAACAAAATGGTGGGAAGAGTTGGAGATTCTCCTATTATAGGTGAGTCCGATCAGAGATAGAGGACAGAGATAATCTCAGTGTCACACCAACATTCATTTTGAAGCAGTGCCTCGATTGAATGAGCCATTTCGGTTTGAAGGTGTCAGCTCTGATCAATACTCAATTGTCAGAGGGTTTTCTCCTGAGGTAACACACATTAACGTCCGACTCTCTCTGCGCTGCTGTCTTTTCCTGTGCGATAAGGATCTGGTGGATATGCAGACAATAGAAGTGGCGCGGTCTCCTGTACTGGTCATGGAGAGTCTATTCTCAAAGTCACCTTAGCCAGATTAATCCTCTTTCATATGGAGCAAGGTATGAGACTTTTACACTAATCCTGATGAGTGTGTGAGTGTGCATGCGTGCTCGTTTTCCTTTTAAGGGCTACAAAAGTGTCCATATTTGCTTAATTAATTTTGTGCCTAATCCATTTTGCAGGAGAAGTCTCTTCTCCAAGAAGAGACTTCTTTCAAAAACATGAACAAATCTGACAGGCCTCAAACTTTTGAACAGTAAATTATTATTTTTTTATATGGGTGCTAACATGTCTTTTTCTACCAATTTTAGGTTAATATTTTATATGAATGTATAAGGGATCGTGTATATTTTAGGTCTTGTAACTAATCAGCAAGTGTCAGCATTTGCAATCTTCAATTTTTGTCTTCACTATTTATACTTTATACCTTATCAAGACAGAAGTCACAGAAGCTGTGTGCAAAACAATTGTAAAATAATTATAGCTATTAAAATCAAAATAGGTGTAGATGGAGTTTGTATTGTCACACTGATGTCAATTATAATATTTGAATACTCCAGTCAGATGCCAGGTTAATCAATATAACTTTTATTATTACATAAAATGACATAAAAATAATTATACAACGATGGCTAAATAAGTATTCATTTGCAATATTTTTTACTTGTATATTTTGAATGAAAAATCTTGTTTTACCCCAGCTATACAGTATGTCATTCCCTTTTTAGTTTTTTTCTATAATGCAATTTGTTCATATTGTTTTGTCTTGCAAGGTCTCGATCATCTCTACTCCTTTACCCTCACCCACATGTTGCTATTATTATCAGATTGTGCATAACCAAGCAGAAAGAATGTCCAGACGCACAAAAACTGGATGCTGCTGTTGCCAGTCATTTTAATTGGTGTGTGTGTGTGTGTGTGTGTGTGTGTGCGCGTGCGTACGTGTGTACGTGTGTGCGTGCGTACGAGCGAGCGAGACAGGAAGGATCGGATGCGCTGCCACAGTAGGCAGATGATAATGAGGTGTGTGTTTGTCTGTGGAATGTGAAGGGGTCAGCAGGCTATTGTTCGCTTCGGCATTCTGCGGTAATGATACTGCAAGTACAGCCACTCTGTTTATATTATATCCATTATTTTATTAATTATTAGGCTTGCCATTAGGGTCTTGACTTGTTGTCCAACATTTCTGTAGTTGTTTACTGAGGTTGACAAATTTATTTAGATTTTTTCATATGAAAAATATATTTTTTAATATCAATGCAAGTTAGAATAAATAATTGGCACATTTGGCACTCATTACCATTACTTCATTATTAATAAATATAGTGAGTATAAAAGCTTTGATAGGTTGCTAGAAGCCCATGAGTCCCCAGTTAAAGCAAGAAATGAATTCACTGCTCTGAAGAACAAGGAGTGAGGTGAATGAAATATTGAACTAAAAATAGATATTACATTGTAGCTAACAGTTATTTCTAGACCATATAGTAAAAGTAATGTGCTACATAATAATGCTAGTAAAAATTATATATGTTAATACTGTTGCAGTGTTGTTGCTAGACTGATGTTTTCTATGTTAGGCTTTTTTTTACCGCATAGTTGCAACACTAAGACTGATGGAATGAGCAAACCATGAGAGAAACATATATTGTTCACTGTGTGACCTGGACAGGGTCACCAAGGACACATACACTGTGGGTGCAGTGTTTCATTATACGGCACACAGAGATCAAATGCTCTTGATTTTGTTTTTTTCCTGTTCTGTTGGAAAATACCAGGAAAATAAGAGCACAATGGAAAATGTTGTATGGAAAAAGTCTTTTTTGCTCACCATTGCTACATTTATTTGATTTTCTTTTTTGTAATATTATGAAATATAATTACAATTTAAGACAACATTATTCTGTTTTAATATATTTTAAAATATAATTTATTCCTGTTATAAATTATAGTTGGTTTAACTTAAAAAAGTAAGTTACCTTGTTGTCTTAAAATTTAATTAAAACTTGAGTTAATACACTGAAGTAAATAGAAACTCAAAATATTATGATATCTGAACCACATCAATTATCTAAGTTGATTTGCCAAAAGAAAATAAGTTGTGGTAAATCATGAAAACAATTTTTTTACAGTGATGGCAAAGCTGTATTTCCAGCAGCCAATATTCAAAAATCATTCAAATGTGCTGATTTGATGCTCAGAAATATTTATTTTTATTATCAATATTGAAAACAGTTAATATTGCTTAATATATTTGTGGAAATCACAATCTATTTTATTTTAGGATTCTTTGATGAATAGAAAGTTCAAATGAACAGCATTTATTTGAAGTATATATTTTTTGCAACCATGTGAAAGTCTTTATTGTCTTTTTTGAGCAATTTAATGCGTTCTTGCTGAATTTAAGAGAATATAGTCAAACTTTAGAAGGATGGAAAATAATACATTGTGTATGATAATAGCAGGTGTTAGATTAATAGATGTTCACAGACTTGAGTAACCTTGAAGATTTTACAGTTAATGCAGTTAATGCAAGTTAATGCAATGCAGTTTACTATTAATGCAATTCACATTGTACAACAACATTGACAGAATTAGCTTCTGATGAACTACAGCAAAAATAAATGTTCAGCTGATCCCAGCTAGATAAACTTGTGCCTCATACTTGAGTGCTGTCTTTGTGTGATGCAGGGAAATCCTCCACCGCGGCCACCGCCGCCTCACTCCAGTACATGTGTGAGAGAGTGAAGGGATGTGGAGGTGCCATTGTTCTGTCCTCCACCGGGGACTGGGCCGCCAGCTTCACCACACCACGCATGGCTTGGGCCTCCATTAAAGAGGACGTCCTGCACTATGGGTTGAATCCGAAAGAAGAGTTTACAGAGATGCTGAAATAATGCCGTTTTCTTTTCTTTTTTTGTAGTTTAATTATATTTTTAATTGAACTGACATTCAGCTAGTTCATTAGTTTGTCTTGTTTGCTTTGGTCAGTTAGTCCGGTTAAATTTCAGTTATCCTTTATATAAACCTAAAAGTTATTTTACCTCAGTAGTAATGAGCTCTTTTTCACATCAAGGAAACGAATACTCCTCGATTCATTGATTTAAAAAAAAAGTTATCTTTCACTATTGACGTATGAAAACATTTTACATTTTAGTACCATTTAGCTCTTACTCAGGGTTAGTTCACCCAAAAATGAAAATTCTGTCATCCTTTACTCCCCCTCAAGTTCCAAGCCTGTATAAATGTCTTTGTTCTGCTGAACAAAAAAGAAGATATTTGGGAGAATGTTTGTAACCAAGCAGATCTCTGGCCCCATTGACGACCATAGTATTTTTTTCCTAATATGGAAGTCAATGGGGCCCGAGATCTGTTTGGTTACCAACATTCTTCAAAATATCTTTATTTGTGTACAACATATTTATACAGGTTTGGAACAACTTGAGGGGGAGTAAAGGATGACAGAATTTTCATTTTTGGGTGAACTATCCCTTTAATAACATTTATACAAGTTGTCACCTACTGTTATAACAGTATCCGTATAACAAACAATAGAAATAAAATATAGTGTTGAAACATGAAACATGTATAGTGTAAGTGACTACATGTAGAAATTATCTGAGTGTTCTGATAAGCTTAACCCACAATTAATGAATAATGATAAGAGTTATCTAATATGTATGTATGTTTCCACAAATTAGTGCATGGACATCAGATATATCGTGAAAAATATAACAGACAAATGTATAACAGCCAGTGTTGTTGAAAGTTACTTTTAAAAGTAATGTGTTACAATATTGCATTACCCCCTTAAAGTAACTAATTGCATTACTTAGTTACATTTTATGGAAAGTAATGCATTTACTTTGGGCAAATGTAAAGGCCATTTCCCTCCAAAAGTGAAATGAATAAGCCTCAGGCTGAAGGAAACGCACACCTGAATAGTTGACAAACAAACCTTTCAGCTGTGCTCCCATTCTGGATCTCAACAGGAGAAGAAAGTTCAACACTGTTATTTCAATGGTTATTTCAGCAATGAAAAAAAATTAATAAAACAGTGTGTTTGAGTAAAAGTCATTTTTCTTATTGGTATGATTGAATTGGATCATCAAATGCCAGCAGCAAAGACATCGGTTAATAAAGTAAGAATAAATACATGTAGGCTATTTGTATTATTTTACATAATTAATTATAGCAGGTTTTCTTAATATTCTGAGTTTGCATTTCACTGTTTTTATTCATTTTAAGGAATACTGAATCTGTTTTTGTGCTAGTGAGATGAGTAAATGCATGCTCACATTATTGTAGTCTACAATAAGCACCATGTTTACACAGTGCACACAAGTAATCTGATTACATAACTCGCGTTACTTGTAATGCATACCCCCAACATGGATGTATTAATATAATGTTGATAGTGCTGTTTTTACTTTATTAAAGTTGGATATCAGCTACCCCTTCATGTCTTCAGTCGCTTTCTTTCAGATTTTTATGTGAAGGGTAATTGGTGGATCTTGAAGATAAAAAAAATTACAGACCTATTTATGTACGTTTTAAAAAGTTCATAATACTCCCACTGATTTGTGAATAATATGCTTGAATTTTTGTTTGCTTCTCTTATGTTTGTGAATAAAGTATAGCGGCGATATTATGAAATGGAAATGAGGCGGAAGCTGTTCAATTACTCCAGCCATGGGAATGGATGCATGAGTAATAAAATTAGAAATGTTTTTGCAACTGCTCCTAGTTAGTGTCTCCTTAGTTGTCCTCCTCTCCTTTATATATTTATTTATTTGTACATTTTGTTTCAAATTAAGGTCTGGCTGTCTAGGCCTACAGTATAAAGAACTATACATGCTATCCACCTTATTTTTCAACACGGAAGTGTTTACTGTGAATTGGAGAGTCTATTAGCCGCTATGGGAACGAGAAGAATATAGTGCAGTATACTGTAAAACTGTTTGCACCACAAACCAGCGAGTTTATTAATAAGGCAATAGGCTACATTCAAATAATATGGTAAGAAATACCAGTTTGCAATATGAAGCAGCATAAATAGCTGTTTTTTACAGCTAAAAAGAAGCGAATGAAACCAGAAGCCAGACATTAAAATTAAATGGTTGCGCCCACTCTACCTGAAAAATGAGCTGAATGAGTAGAAATTTGCACACTTTCAACAATTTTATTTGAACCACCATTAATTTTAAACATCATCAAAAGCTTCCAAGATTGATGTATCCTCAAATATAATAAATTAGCCTACTGTAGTTCTTCTGCATTAGCAGTAAAAACCCATTGTAACAAAGCAAAGGTATGGAGGAATCTCACGGACAGAGTTTTCTGCCTCTCCAAAAAAGCAAAAGTTTCTCTCCTCTTTTTATCATGGAGGGAGCTGATTATTCCATGGTGATTCCCGAACCCCCGCTGAGTGCAGCACCTCTACAGCAATTAACATTTTGACATGTTTGATCAATCATTCAGACTACAAAAGAAAAAAATAAATAATTAAGTTAAGATTATTAGCCTGGATGCATTCTCTGTATTTGATCAGCATATTGCTGTTAGATCAAAGCATCGCACAAAGTGTGGAGAGATAGCACCATAACACAAATGTGTGCTTCCTCAACTGAAAAAGATAAACATTATGCAGAGAGCAACCCCTCTGAGGTTTAAATGAACATTTCTGACTCCAGCAGAGCTGAAGTAGGTCAGTATTTGGGATTCCTTGTTAAAACTTGACAAGTGAACATTTTTCCAAGATGCTGAGACGTAGCCTAGGCTAGCCCATAGGCGGATTAACCATTTGGGCAATTGGGCAAGTGTCCAGGGGCACCACGTCTAGGGGGGCACCACGCAAATATTTATTTCTCTTTTAAAACAAGCGATTCATTCTCAAACGTATTTCTAGCCTAGGCCTATTTAAATCATTTAAATCAAAAATTTTAATCTTTGGAAGATACCAAAGTCTCCGGCACGGACACCACTGGAACGGACACCACCGTCTCTGGCACGGACACCACTGTCTCCGGCACGGACACCAACGTCTCCGGAATGGACACCACCGTCTCCGGAACGGACACTAACATCTCCGGCACGGACACCAACGTCTCCGGAAAGGACACCACCGTCTCCGGCACGGACACCACCATATCCGGAACAGACACCACCGTCTCTGGAAAGGACACCACCGTCTCAGGCACGGACACCACCCTCTCCGGCACAAACACCAACGTCTCCGACACAGACACCAACGT
This sequence comes from Leuciscus leuciscus, assembly GCF_965113295.1. Lineage (NCBI taxonomy): Eukaryota > Metazoa > Chordata > Actinopteri > Cypriniformes > Leuciscidae > Leuciscus > Leuciscus leuciscus. The sequence continues at coordinate 12,992,806 of NC_138746.1, read as the reverse complement.
CTCCGGCACGGACACCAAGGTCTCCAGAATGGACACCAATGTGATTGACCGTCTCCGGCACGGACACCAGTGTCTTTGGAATGGACACCAACGTCTCCAGCATGGACACCGGCACGGACACCACAGTCTCCGACACGGACACCAACGTCTCTGGCACGGTCACCGCCGTCTCCGGAACAGACATCACCGTCTCCGGCATGGACACCAACATCTCCGGAAAGGACACCACCACCGGACACCAACGTCTCCAGAAAGGACACCAACGACTCCGGTACGGACACCAACGTCTCCGGAAAGGACACCACCACCGGACACCAACGTCTCCAGAAAGGACACCAACGACTCCGGTACGGACACCAACGTCTCCGGAAAGGACACCACCACCGGACACCAACGTCTCCAGAAAGGACACCAACGACTCCGGCATGGACACCAACGTCTCCGGAAAGGACACCACCACCGGACACCAACGTCTCCAGAAAGGACACCAACGACTCCGGTACGGACACCAACGTCTCCGGAAAGGACACCACCACCGGACACCAACGTCTCCAGAAAGGACACCAACGACTCCGGTACGGACACCAACGTCTCCGGAAAGGACACCACCACCGGACACCAACGTCTCCAGAAAGGACACCAACGACTCCGGCATGGACACCAACGTCTCCGGAAAGGACACCACCACCGGACACCAACGACTCCAGTACGGACACCAACGTCTCCGGCACGGACACCGGCACGGACACCAGCACGATCAACACTGTCTCCGGAATGGACACCACCATCTACGGCACGGACACCACAATCTCCGGAACGGACACCACCCACCGTCTCTGACACAGACACCAACGTCTCCGGCACGAACACCAGTGCCCAGGGAGAGTCTTTGCCCACCAAAGAGTCTTAATCCGCCACTGGGCTAGTCTACTCTGTTAAAGGGGACCTATTATGCAAAATTCACTGTTATTAGGTGTTTGAACACCTGTGTGTGTAAACAACCAGCCTATAATGGTAAAAATCCACCCAATACTTTTTTTTTAAATCCCCATATATCATTATCAATCTCTCACAACAAGCTGTTTAAAAAAATGTCTTAAGAGTAGGGAAACCCCATCTATGACTGGTGACTATCTTCACTAGATCCCGCACTAAGCTTAGTGCTTCTCAATATCCCTCCTCGTTTCCTCGCTCCTCCGTCCTCCATCCTCCATCCTATGACTCGGAAACCGATCGAGCTCAGCCATCGTGAAGGACATCTCAATTCTCTAATTGCACCGCGAGGAGGCGAGGAGTGAGGAGGCTTTCAGAGGAGTTATGAGCAAGGATACACGGGTGTATCCTTTGCGGAAGTGTTTTATCGACTAAACGTGACGCACGTATCAATTCTCCTCCACCTTCACATCGGTCACAATAATTTTTATTTATACTTTACCTTTGCAGTTTATATAAACCACACATCACACATATTTCAACAGGGTATCTTGCTTTATTATTATTCATTATGAATTTCTTGACAGGTTGCTCACGTCATCAAGCTTAGTTTGAGTCTGCGCCTCAGGAACGGAAGTGCTAAAAAATCGCTAAAAACGGGCTTCACTTGTCTCAATTGAGTTCCAATGAGATGGCTCTGTCCACTTCTTATACTGTCTATGGTTGAAACCTATGGGGTCGCTGTGTCCAGTTTATATACTGTCTATGGTTGCTGTATCCAAAGCACGTGTAAAGGATCGACCATCTTGTGAACAGGGAGGGGAGCAGAAGCTCATTTGCATTTAAAGGGACACAGTTTTCCCTCAGACTCAAAAAGGGGCAACTTTGACAAACTATAATATAAAATCTGGGTGGTATTTTGAGCTGAAACTTCACAGACACATTCTAGGGACACCAGAGATGTATATTACATCATGTGAAAATGGCCATAATAGGTCACTATGCTCGAGACTTGATTAAGCTTTATGTAAAAATAGATTTGGTCTTTTTTTATTTAAACGATTTATTGACTTAATCACTCATTTACTTTTTTTATATATATAAAATGCCTGAATATGCATAAGGAATAAAACACCACTCAAATAATGTTGTCTTTTCAACAAGTGTGTTAAATGTAGAATTGCAAAAAAGAAGAGAAAAGTCGCCTTATATGACTGTTAGGTCAGTAGCTAACAGTTCACTAGTTTATAACCAACATAAGGTTTATACAGGTTGCCTCCTACTGTTTCGACAGAATCATTCGTTAACAAACAATAGAAACACAACTAGAGTTAAATGGCTAAATTAAACAAACAGAATTTACCTTCTGTGGTTTGGGAAAATTAGTTGCTATAGTGTTTCAGTGTCACATAATCAACGTCCTACTGAGTGTTTTTTCCCTCATCTCAATTTACTTTTTCAAGTAGATCTATAATTGCAAACATCTTAGACCGCGGGTGCTTTTACAGTAGGCTATAGCATCGTAACTCGTGTTTATGGTTTATTTGGATCGACTTATTGTGTTATTGGTAGCCTAATGCATTATTGTGTTTTGATGGTGTTGTTGTGTTTCTATTAGATTGTAATTTGTGTGATTTTCATTAGAATGTTTTCGCTGGCCTATATGACAGGTAGTGAGATGAGCTTGTTTTTGCACTGTTGGTGCATTTTAACCGATTTTAACGAAGGACAAAAGATTTTCCCTTACCTGTGCTGCCACTTAGTGGTACTACGTGGTATTGCAATAAATGTCTAAAAATAGGTGGCGAGTGGAGCAAGTTAGTCTGTGGGCTTTGCATATTTATTCATTTTTAGAAATATATTGATTGAAAACATGGGATTCAAAATCCATTTAAGTTTTATATTTATCATTATTATTTTGGAAAAACGTTCACATACATTCTAAGAAACTTTGTGACATTGACCCGGATATTGTGGCAACACTTTACAATAAGATTCCATTTGTTAACATAAATTAGCAATAAAAAAATAGCATTTATGAATCTTAGTTAATGTTAATTTCAACTTTTACTAGTACATTATTCAAATTTAAAAAGTTGTATCATTTAATATTATTTAGTGGACTTGAGCTAACATTGAACTAACAATGAACAGTTGTACTTTTATTAACTAACATTAATAAAGAAGTACTGTAACAAATGTATTGATCGTTTTTAGAAAATTATTGTAAAGTGTTTCGTTGTGAACTGATGAGAAGATTGTTAGGTAGGCCTATAACGGAAATATTAGATTATTATTTCATTAATAAATAACAGTGTCCACATGAAATGATCACGGCTGGCATTTGCACAGGCAGCACATCATGACAATAAACAAACAGGGTCAGGCAAAAGCTGTAATATTGTTTATTAAATATTGCATAATGAGGCAATCACAGCAGTAATAGTGTTTTAAATTTATTGTAATTGTAACAGCACTGCAAATAAACAAAAACAAACCAAAAAAATGCAAAATTCGCCTCTGCATACAGACCACAAAGTAATAATTAAACATTACACATCTCAGGTGTCATCTCACACTCTTCAATCAATCATGTGATTGCGGTAAAGAACTCAGTAATTGTCTTGTGTGACACTTGGGCCAAAAATGGTACTCTTTAAACGTCCTTAAAAAGTAACATGTTTACCTCAAGGCAAAATAATAATAATAATAATAAAATGAGGCACAGTTCAATGAAGCCATGAGACAGAAAGGCATTTCAATCCCAACACAGTGTCAGAATCACTCGTTCATTCATATGAGACGGCCTGTGTTACGCAAGTCTCTGTGCTTTCCTAATATTCTTCATTTAATATAAACTGTAATATTTATAGAGGTTGCTGTAACTTCAATCACTTTCATTCATTTATACTTTACATATTTACAACTTAGAATAGGAAAACTGTGTGTGAATTTCGACTTTGTTCACATCCAAGTTAAAAGTTTCTCAGAGCACTACATTCAGATATGCTACGCTATTTATTATATAATGGTTCAAAAGGCCAAAACATATATCTTCAAGTTCATATTCCATATAGAGATCGCATCTATTTCAATTCCTCATTGATCTTCTATGTGATTACTTCTTGACAAAAGTTTTAGCAACAGCCACCGGTTTAAAAAATGAAAAATATGTCATCTAGATACTTTTAATTACTCATTTGTGTCCAAATGATCTTTTCCTAATTCTTGTTTTGAGGGAAGGCTGGTAAAGCGAGTCGCAGACGAGGCGACCCTCATGCTCTCTAGCAGCACGTTCTCTGGCATTATATGGAATGGACCGTATAAAACTAAAGGGGAGATTCAAAAAGACACAATTTTCATCGGAAGAAATTCAAACATATATCTTCAAATTTGCCGTTCTACTTCTCAAACGGAAGCAAAAGCTAGTCTACAACCTGGAGTAGATGTAAACTACATTCAGTTAAGGAAGACCACAAGCTAATGAAATGAACACAACGGTCCACGTGTAACGTAGCATCCTCTACTGTGAATGGCACTTTGAAAATGAGGTACGGCAATCTTATATACGGATCATCCATTCCCAACACGCAACCATTTTACCTGTCATAAATGTCACTGTCAAATGGTACCTGGGTTAAGATGTTATCGAGGCTCATGTTAATGGAGGTAAATACTGCGCCTCAGACTAATAATACACTCTTCAGAACAACCGATTCAAAAATGGATGACTGAAAGAGAAAAATATGCATCACTCAAGCAAATAAATAGTACATTTTGAGTCAAAGCATCAAAGTAAGTTCTGATCCGTTTAGTGGGGTTTAGCTGTAGCCCTTCACCTCACTGCGAAGCGTTCAAACAAAGCTCGTTTCTTTTCGCTACTACCAATTAAAAAGCTTGTTAGATCTGGAGTTTCTTGAGTTGGTCACTCAATCGTAATTCTATTACCAGAAATGTTGGTAACACTTTACAACAAGGTATCATTTGTTAACAAATGATATGATAAACAATACTTCAGCGGAATTGATTAACCTTAGTTAATGTTCATTTCTACATTTACTAATGCATTATTAAAATCAAAAGTTGTATCTGTTAACATTAGTTAATGCAATGTGAATTAACACGAACAAACAAAGAACATTAATAAATACTGAAAAAATATATTGCCCAGTTAGTTCATGTTAACTAATGCATTAACTAATGTTAACAAATTAGAGCTTATTGTAAAATGTAAAAAATCTGAGAGTACAGTAAGTGCTGTGAAGATATCCTCCCGAACACGACTAACACTAACCTTAACATTTACATCATTTTGATGTCTACAAATGGCTTTGCAAATACTAATGTTGCTGTCTCATCGTTTAAGCCCTCATTGGATAGAAACTGAAATCATACTCTTTATAAGAGTGCTCCATAAATCAGCATTTCCTTTTAAACGAAACGGGAGTGTAAATGGTAATATAAACACTTTTTAAAATGGCTAAACTTAACTTTTAGGATCCTTTCACAGTTTCTCTGACCTGTAACCCTTAACACAGACACCTTCGGGTGCTTCCAATAAACTGTCGTCTCTTACTGCCACACTGAAAGTCCATCAAACATTTATAGCAAAAATAAATTGTAGAATCTCATGTTTTTCAGTAATGTCAGGTATGTGATGAAGTTAAAGTATTTTGCGCTGTACTTCAGTACAATTCGCAGCTGTAAACTTAAACACCTTTTCCCAGTCTGATATTATATATTAATGGCTTTTAGCATTTTCAAAAACAATATGAAATAATAAATGGTAAAGACCTTAATTCTTCCTTTAAATCCTTCAGTGATTCAACAAATGCTGCCACTGTAGTACAGCTTCACTGACATGCCTCACACCTTACTGATCACATACCTGGACATTTATCTGGGAAAGACCACATTTTGGAGGGGAGGAAAAGTCTTAAGGAGGACTTAAGCATAGTGCGAGAATCTCTTCATATAAACCTCATTTCTTTAACTGTATTATGTCACAAATTAACAGCTTTCACATAATTTCCTGGGAACGTGCCGAACTGTTTCGTCCTCTTAGATGTACCTGCACAGAGAAACCAATACATGCATAAGAGTCTGGATACAAATAAAAGGAAAACTCCAGAACAACAGAGCTCTGTAACACTAGCTGAGAATAGACTGATTTAGTAGCGCTGTAGTTTTGTATATATGGATTTAGTATGAGAGAGATGACTTTATGGAGAATCAACACATTGATCAATAACACATACCCACAAACCAGCCATCATCGCATTTCTCCATGACATTGACCAGGTCTCCTTCATGTAGCTCCAGCTCATCTTCATTCTGAGGCATGTAATTGTACAGAGCCTGAAATCTACACAAGAACACAAAACATCATTACACATGGAGGAGGAAGCGACAGCACAAATCACATTGTATTGACTAAATGTAAAAACATATTTCAGTTCAGTTTAAATGGAAATAAAGTTAATGGCCTTAACTTAAAAGCACTACACACAATTTTGTCTGTCTGACACAATTATATATGTCACACTGCACATCTGGCAGAGCACCATAGTTAGGGTTCAGTGTGCCTGCAGTCAGACACCCTCCACAGTAACATGAAATACAGTTATTGTGTGTGCTGCAGTGATGGAGTACTCGAGTCCTGGACTCCGACTCGAGTCCCTATTCTCTGGACTCGAGTCCGACTCGAGACTCTATTCTCTGGACTCGTGACTTGACTTGGACTCGCGGACTGATGACTCGTGCTTGGACTCGGACTCGAGGATATATAAAATCGGACTTGAGCATTCATCAAATGAATGACGTTGGATGAAGTTTCTGACCAAATAGGTAATAAAATTTTGATGTAAGATGTTACACTTTTCCTGTTTCGGGCTCCAAGACCGGTCGGGATCTCTTTTTCGAACAGAGAGAAAGCCCTGGCCGCGCGCGCACTCACCATCTTCAAACAACACGAGCGCTGTCTTGCATTTAACATTTAAAGAATGAAGTTTCACGTAGAGAATTCTGAGATTTTTTCTCCTGAATTACCGCGGGGTGTGAATTGTTCTAAAAAAAAAACGTTTGCATTGTCTTCTCTGAAAAGCGTTCCGCACATTCAGCTGACATAAACAACAATTTCAATAAATGAAAAAACCTATCCAGTGATGAAATGTTTTATGTGTTGACACAAATCTTGTGCGATGTCCTAAACTGCCGAGATAATCTCATAACGCGTGCCGTAGGCTACAGGTCCATTAATGACACGTCCGATTCGCGAACTAATGACTCCTTTGAACCGACTCACTTTAATGGAATGGTTAAAACAACTGTCCATCTGTTCAACAGTGAATTCACGAGACGTCTGAATCGGTGTATAACAAATCTGTAACACTTTACAATAATGTTCCATTTATTAAACTCTAGTTAACTACATTAGTTAACATTTACTATTAATAAACTGCACTTCTACAGCATTGTTAAAGTTTATTTCAACATTTAGGCTAATAATAGCCTACATTATTGAAATCAAAAGTTTTTAACACAGTGGTGTCATTTTTGTTTAATGTAGACTTTCTTTTACAATTATGTCAGCTCTTTAAAGGTGCCAGAGTGGAGAAATGTAGGCAGTCTTGAAATATAACACAGACTTGATGACTCGACTTGGACTCGAACACTGGGGACTCGAGACTCGACTCGGACTCAGGTAATGGTGACTCGACTCGGACTCTTTGGTGACTCGGACTTGGACTCGGACTCGAACACTGGGGACTCGAGACTCGACTCGGACTCTGACTCGACTACAACACTAGTGTGCTGTATGAAAGCTTCATAGATATAAGTGTGTGGTAGATATAAGATATAAGAATAAGTGTGTGTGTGTGTGTGTGTGTGTGTGTGTGTGTGTGTGTGTGTATATATATATATATACATATATACATACATACACACACACTGTATATATAGTTGTGTACAATTTTCAAGCTTTTTATTCCTCAAAGAATCCTGAAAAAAAATAATTTGTACACAACTGTACATTAATAATAATAAATGTTTCTTGAGCAGCAAATCGGCATATTAGAATGATTTCTGAAGGATCATGTGACACTGAAGACTATGAAGTAATGATGCTGAAAATTCAGCTTTGCCATCACAGGAATACATTACATTTAAAAAAAGATTCAAATAGAAAAGTTATTTTAAATTGTACAAATATTTCGCAATATTATTGTTTTTGCCATATTTTACATCAAAGAAATGCAGCCTTGGTGAGCAAAAGAGACTTCTTTTAAAAACATAAAAAAATCGTATCGATCCAAAACTTGAACGGTAGTGTATATATATATTAAGCAAGGCTGCATTAAATTGATCAAAACTGACAGTAAATAAGACTTCTATTTCAATGAGATGCTGAACTTTCCATTTATCACAGAATCCTGAAAAAAATCCCAAAGACAGGAGTAATGACTGCTGAAAAAATTCAGCTTTGCCATCACAGGAATACATTTCATATAAAATATATGATATTTATGGTATATGGTATTTTAAAATGTAATACCGTTTCACAATATTTCTGATTTTACTGTATTTTTGATCAAATAAATGCAGCCTTGGTGAGCATAGTACAATTATTTGAGAGAATTGTATTTTTTCAATGGGAGATTGAAATTAACATGAACAAGTACTTTGAAGACTATAATGCTTAAAGTCGACATGAAATCAAAATTGAACCTATTTACTTTCTTAGCGCATATTACTAGTCTTGTGGTTAACAATTAATCCGTGCAAGTTAAGACACAGAAAAAAATTGTTTGCCGTGGTAATCTTTAATCAAAGTCTGAAAAGTTACTTCCGGTCTGGAATGGCGGTCCCTCTCTGATGACATAGGCTTGACGGCTTGGGTTGAAAAACGCTTAACCACTCCCCTCAAACCGTTAGTCTGCTATGAGCAGAGATGGAGAGGAGGAGCGCTAAAGTAAAACTCTGCCCTCTGTTCAATATTCCGTTTCACTGGGAAATGCGTCACAACACTGGAGAAAAGTCGTTTGCAACTTCCGGTTCACGGGGACTTTAACATTTAGCATCATTCAAAACTCAGTGTTATGCATCTGTAAATATGGTTTCATAGTGCAGTCATGTAAGGGATGTCCTGCCTATTTTTTAGGTGCATGTCAGTGAAAAGCACAGGTGCATCCACACAGAAATACACAGAGGTTCTGTAGATCATACTTACATCCCACAGCTCATGCGTCCAGGCTCAGGACTGCTGCTCTGGGACAGGGGTTGCTGGGAAATGATGAGAGAGTGTTTACTGGGAGGAGGCAGGAGTCGGTGGGCGGAGTCTATAGGCCGTGACAAAGTGCTGCAGTACCTCACTGAGGTCTCTGCAATATTCATGATCTCATTACATACTGCCTCCTATTGGTGGAAGTGGGTCGGCACAAGATGTAGCCACAAACCAGGAAGTAGGGTCAGTCATTCAGATGGAAATTGAGTTTGAGGAAGGGGCAGTGTGGTTAGAGAAGATAGTAACAGGACAGAAAGGAGGGAATGTCCATTAATACCAGGAAAGCCGGAAGGGATGGTAGTGTCCAGAGGATAAGCATGGAAGAGTGAGACAACAGAGTGAGTGCATGTGGAAGGAGTGAAACATACGCCACAATCATATAGGACAGGTTCACTTGCAGGGTACAGAGGTGTCATGCATTATGTGGGTGAGTTTCAGGATTAGATATCACATAAAATAAAACATTGAGGTGAGCCTAATGATTGACTGTGATGCGTCTCATAAGGGTCTGATAATCAGTACAGAATATTAAACTGCACATATTCACCATTCAAAATCAATACAAATGACATTTAAAAAAAAGTATGGAGCAGTATGTGCATCTAAGAGTAATTATAATGTCACGAAAATGTATTTACCGTAAATGAATTGGCATTCATGTTGTTGTCTTGGATGTCAAACAGCATGACAGGACTTCTTGAAGATCGCCCGTAATATTCTACATCATTTCTTAATGGCTGTGGGGGAAAAAAGAACATGAATTAAATAATCTGCCTCTTTTTAAAACATGTCAGTGCACAACGGTTCATGGTCATCCCTGAGGTCTGGGTTCAAGTTTGAAATAAGTATGCACAAACAACAGTACAGTTGGCATTTGATCCGTCCATTTCTATTTTCCTCTGTGCAGAGGACGCCAGTAAAACCTTACAGTACATCAAACACATAATGAACGGGAAAGAGACTGTGAGTTAGTAGCAGTCGCCACATTTCCTATAAAATATCAAACAATCATTAAAACAGTGTCACATCATGCTCGGATGCTCCTTCTATAATTCTAAACGTAACTTATACACTAGCATTCAAAAGTTTGGAGAATTGGTAAGCTTTAAAAAAATTTATAAAAAATTTTTTTTTTTTTTTTTTTTACTTTTGTCTTTGCTCAATAAAAGTGTTCATTTCTTTAAAAAATTTAATAAAATCTCCCCAAAATTTTGAATGGTACTTTAAACATAACTTTTTATAAGCTAGCACATATTTTCACTTGAACATAGATAAAAAACTGGAATTCTTCAAGCAGTTACATAGAATTAACCAAATACTATTAATATAAATTAGGGCTGTCAATCAATTTGATTAATTAATTAATCATTTAATCAAGTAAAACCGCAATTAATCACATATATCAATATTTGCTAAGAAAAACCTCCAAATAAATCACCAAATAGACATTATAGAAAGAGGCTTTAGAAGTCAAAGTATCATTTATTTTCTTATCAATGAATATAAAACTTTCACTGGCCTACAGTCCACAGCAATGCATCCTTCTAAGTGTAGGGAGGCACGATTAAATTCAAATTATTTTTTTATTTAATTAATTTGACTAAATTAACAAGTTACATTGACTGTCTTAATAAATCTGTTATTTTTACATTTCTCTCTTAAATTTTAATTAATTTCAACATGCCGTTTGGGTTTGACAGGGTAATCAAGTCGGTATACACACTGTGTAATCTCTAGATTTGTATCAGCCATGCATCATTTGAAGAAAAAAAAATCAACAACCAAGCTTCATGCTAATCATGTTAGAGGTTCATGCAGCGGTTTCTTTTTTAACTGTGTTTCTCTCAACAGTGTGAAAGCCTCAAGTATAACTCAATAGCATAACCAGATGGGTCAGATATTGTCCCCTATTGCAGCCTGCTAGATCTATAACTCGTGCCAATGGAAACGGAACTTAGTCATCTTATGATGGGCACCTTGAACAAACACACCACACCATGCAGAAGATACCTCTGCTGGGCTATAGTTCCTGTTGTAAGGAGCCTTGCGGAGGCTGCCAGCCCTGTCTATTTCAGACCCATCCCCTTCCTGAAACTCCTGATCCAGCCTGTTGCCCCTAGTAAGCCAACCCTCAAGCCCAGCACCCCCACAGGGACTCAGGCTGCGGGAGAGGCGGGGAGATGGTGGAGAAAGAAGGAAGTCCTCGCCTTGAGGTGGAGTGAAGGTGAGGAACGGGGTGGCCGAGCAGGGCCGGGGTGGATATGGCGGGGGTAAAGGAGACGAGGAAGGAGAGGCCATGGGGGAGATGCAGTAGGGGCTGCCGCTGATGGGAGGCACAGGACTGGCTGACATGGAAGGGGGCAGATATTCGCCCAAGCGGTAGGAAGTGCTTGGCAGAGGGGGGAGGGGTGGAGTGGGGGCGGCTGGGGGGCTGCTGCTGGTTCCGCCCACAGTGAGAGAAATCCACTCATTGGAGATGGCATGGACCTCGGGGGAGATCGAGCGGCGGGGAGACCGGGGGAGAGGGAGAGGGGAGGTGGTGAGCCGATTACGAATGGGCTTTTTGGAGGGCAAGGCCGGGTGTCAGGAGGAATAATAGAAAACAATAAAGAGGAAGGAGGAAAGGGAGAGGTGAAATGATGAAAACACTGTATGAGATAATCAATAAATAAAAACAAAAACAAATGGGAAAATGAAAGCGATAAGTTGAATAAAAATGATCTAAGGGACACGGATTTTGTCAGGTTTTTACCTGTGGAGAGGCATTTGTGCTCCGATGAGGTGACTGGCTGATAGGGGGATCAGGGTAGTCCACTCCATTTTTCACTCGGGGTCTTTTGTGCACCTCTATGTAGGTGACCGGGAAGATTCCCTGCCGGTTAGTGCCAGAAACTTTGCCTTCATACCAGTTCTCATCTACTCTGCGAATTAGTGTTATTCGCTCCCCCTACAGGCAGACAAAATATTTTGAATTAGCTCCTGCAGTCATAACATAGACAACAAACACACACACTTATTTATTTAAAAATAAGTTTTATTTTATTTTATTTTTTTCTGACATTGACTTTCATAATCTCTATTATTAATTTACATGTAACAAAATTGGCAAAGCAAAGTCTGATGCAGACATACATATGTGAATCCACCTGAATCTATAATAATTGTATTGATTAATTACTTATATTCACTGCAGTTTTAGCATATTTAACTCTACTGGCTGATGAATTTAGTTTTTTATTTTCAGTGTTTAAAAACCTTTTCAGCAAACTTTTCCTTAATACATTTTTTTTCTGTTTTTATTTTCTTCTTCTGAAAGCTTTCTACTTGTTTTGTTTCCTCACACTTTTAAAAGCGTTTGGCTTGACATTCAGCTCATAAATACATAAAACAGGCTGCTGGACAATGAATGATTTTTCCATATTTCTAAAATAAAAAGCTAAATAAAACATGTACTGTAATACTGATTTCTCTATCTCTTGTTGTTTGCATATCAACAGTGTTGACCGCTGGACTTAAGCGTAATCTTCATTAAATTACAGAAACAGTGTGAATTACCTTTCTGAAAGACATTTCAACACCAGTGTCGCCAGTGAAATTAAATCGAGCCATAGCCTCTCCATATTCCAACACCTGGACCGGAGCACTTTTTTGGGGCTGAGCCTTTTCTGTTGGCGGCAAGAGCTGGAAAAACAGCATAACAGAAGTAAAACATGTTACTTCACACCTGAAAACTCTTTTAGATACAAAAAAATGTAATACTAAGTGATAAAAATAATGTACCTCAACGTAGCTGCGTGGAAAAATCCCAACTCTTCCATGATGTTCTCCCTCAAACCAGTTCTGATCAACTTGCCGGTAGATGTATACAATATCTCCCTTTTGAAATGGTAGTTCCCTGATTAAGGGGAAACAGAATGTGGTTAGACTTGTATAATGTAGAACTCTACATGTCAAGAGACATGCTGATATTTACAAACACATGATGATCTCATTAGCCTCCTTAGAACTGAATTGTGAGACACTTACTTTAAACTTTCTGCTCTGAAGTCAAATCGCGCCAAAGCAGGAGTTCTCTGCAGACAATAAGAGGCCATTAGCATCATTTCTACAGTAATGAATCTTTTATAATCACAGCAACTCTCTTTGTCACATAAAAAGGCAGTCAGCATCAAACAAGATCGTTTGAAGCATAACGAGAGAAAATATGTCACCTCTATGGTTTTTCTCTTCTCTTTCTCATTAATAACCAGCAGGTCGCCGAAGCGGTCATTAGTAATGAACTGCTGATGAGTCACAACCAGCCCAGCGTGTCTCCGAGCGGCTGTGTCTGCCTCTTCCTGCTCTCGCTTCAACCGTCTCTGCTCTTCCAGAATTTTCTTTAAAAAGAAACAGGCTTTTAATTCACTCATTATGCCTATTACAAATTCACCACATTGTACAGCAGCAAAATCAGTCTCCAAAAAACATGCTTTAAAATCCACTACATGTCTGTTAAATTACTCATGACCAGAGGACCCATAGATCAGCACTTGTATTTATTCAGAAGATTATATTATATTATATATTACATTATATTATTTAAATTTACAAATGAATAAATATTTATCTATTTTGTTAATGTTAATACATTAGGGATATACACACATTAATTTTTTCTATTTTTCTCCAGTAAAAATATCTAAACAAAAATTGTGTAAAATAATAAGACGTTTTATTATGAAATATTTTGAATATTACATTTTTTTATTGTTTTATTAACAAACCTAAATAATTTAGTGTTAGATATATGCTTAAAAAACTATGTCCAAGGGGCAGAAAATGTAATTTATTAAGATAAGATATACTCTCTGAAAACAAGACAAGTCATATTATAATTTTTCCTTCTCAAGTAAATTTATCTTGTTTTAAGGATGTTTATAGAATGTTCCTGGAAAACAACATAAACATAGCAATTAAGAAAATGATTTGTTTGCAGTGTGAAGAAAATGTCAAAACAGATATGGCACCTCTTTATCTCCATAGCGTTTCCGGACAGTCTCGTCTGGGTTCTCTCCATGATCCCCGTGGCCTAATGGATGTGAGGAATCGGAGTCTGTTTAAAAAAAACATAGGATTCACTTTCTGTTGCCAAAATTACATAAAGTAAGAGTAAGTGCAATGATTCAAGTCAGTCTTGGCACAACACTTCATATCTCTGAAATTTCCATTTATAGAGCATGTCAATGGGATGATATAGACACATAGACATTCTGACATTCAAATATAACATAAGATGTTATATAAAAATATATAAATAAAATTACATGAACATAAAATGGCTTACACATCTTACAGTTTAACATTAGAATAGTTTATGCATAAAGCAAGTATTTTGAGATCTGCAGGATAAGTATAAGCCATGGTCAGTCAAAATTAAAAAGTTGCATGCATCAAAACTTAACATCATGAAAAAGTATGGTCAAAATACACATTTTGACATTCCTTTCAAAAATGTCTAGTGTAATATGTATAATGCAGATAAAAAAATAGAAAATTAAGTGACAACCACATAATAATAAACAAAACAAAAAACAATAGCCATTTGAATGCACTGGTCCTGATCCTTAGAGTAAAAACTGACTCTTGTTTCCACTATTCTATGAAATGTCTTCTAATTTCAGATCAAATCTGTGAAAGGCCTTGCAGTATGATGGAAGTTGTATGTGCATGAAACAATTTTAAATGTCTGTTTAATGTACCAAATGTATCTGTTCAATGACATTTGAGGCCTGAAATATTTTCTCAAGCTGACAAGAAGCTAAATGACCAAAAATTCCTCTCAGTTTCAACTCTTATCATTATTCTATGGTAGGGTGAAAACAGAACATCTGGTATGTAGTAATACTTGATAATGAATTAATGGAATCTGGCTTTTACAAAAGTAACATTATAGAGAAAGATAAAGGGATAGTCACCCCAAAATCAAAGTTCTGTTATATTTCCTCACCCTCATGTCATTTCAAACTTGTTTGACTTTCTTTCTTAAGTGGAACACAAAAGACAATATTTTGAAAAGTGGTAACACATTTCTCAAAAACTCTTCTTTTATGCTCCAAAGAAGAAATTTTAATGAATGACATGAGGGTGAGGAAATTATGACATTTTTGGGTGAACTGTCCTTTAAATTTTTGTAATAAACTTGAATAAAATTGTTTATACTGCATATATATCTAAACTTGTTTTATATATACATGATTATATATGTATATAATCTGACTGCAAGTCAATCATTTTATATTATACCACTGTTTATGATTCGATTAGATAATTCTCAACGTTTCATGGAATGCGTAGAAGATCATTCCCTCACAAAACAACTTAAGTGCGGTACCTTTGTTGTTTTGACTTAAATTTCAAATACACTTTTGCTTAAAATTAAGCATTAAAAATAAACACATAAGAATTGCTTATACTTTATTGAAGAATGCCTTGAAATCCCTTTGGAACAACAATTTCAGAACCCAGGCAGCTGAAAGGTTCAGTCACTGTTGCACTCGATGGGTGGTACTTTTTACCATGACTTTGTTCTGTTCTATGTCTGGTCATCGTTATCTGGACAATGTATTACAAAGGCAATAAAAAAATAATACTAAATGGCTGAAGTGAAAGTCTGAAAAAAAAATGAAAAAAAAGTGAAATAACACACTTAAACACAACACAACAGAAATATGCCAATCTGGTTACAAACCACACAAAGTTGGCCACACAGTGCACACGGAAGAAATGGAAAAAATAAAGTCACTCAGTGATGACAGAAGAGCAGACAAGAGAGAGAAAGGCTGGAGGAAGATGAGTGATCACAGACATAGTCATGCCCGAACATGAGTGTGGACAATCTGACACTCATGACACTCTCAATATAGCCACCTTCAGAGTGATCTTTACTGGCTTCTGAGCCCTCCACATCCATGAGGTCATCCGAGTTGCACCCCTCACAGGGAGAGCTCTCTCCGTTACTCAGCCTCTCCAGCACCTCCAAAGAGGACAGGCGTTGGGGAATCACAGGCTTCGGCCTGGCCGAGAAGAGGTCTCCGGCCACGGGCTTCATGGCGGAGAGAGCGCAAGTCTTTTTGGCCTGTTGACTGTGTAAGGACCTCCGTAAGGAGAAAGGGGCTGGTCCCATCAAAAGCAAGTTTCTTGGGGGAGAACATCTCTTCTCCTGCAGGGTGTTGGCCTGTTGCCGCTCGTGCCTGAGGATTGTGGTGAAACGTGTGTAGGAGGCCGGGCAGGTGCCTTTACACTTGCTTTGTTTGGTGTGGAAGGGGAAGTGATCATGGTGATGGTTACCTGTGGGTTCTGAGGTACAGCTGGAGGGCGTCTCTTTGGCAGCATCATGAATGCAACTGGTTTTTTTCTCCGATTTGCCCTCATTTTCCAAAGGTAAGTCAATTCTTGAGGTGTTCAGGAACTCGTCTGACATAGAAGCTTCCTCTTTGGGTGTTTGGGCCTCTGTATTCATGGTTGGACAGTCCTCAGTATGTGCAGGCTCTGGCATGACTAGAGTCTCAGCTGACAGAGCGGACTGGAGAAAGCAGGCCGGCACAGGGCTGTGGGAAGGGCTTGGGTTACTAGGGAGTATGGGCATCGAGGCAGAGCGAGTGGGCGCACAGTTCGAACGCTGAATGATGCGCTCAAACTCCATCACCCGAAAAGTGACGGCATCCCGGGGGATGAACTCAGTCCTATCCAGGGTAATGTCGCCCCCCGGCTTCTCGAAAAATGAAGCCAGGCAGCGGACACTACCGTTGGGGCTAGAGCCCAAAGAGCTCGGCCTCTGAATGTTATGCATGTTTCGATAGAGGGCAGAGAACTCAGCAGTGCTCCTCACAGATCCCACAACAGGTCCATTTTTATGAAGGTTCCTGCTCTCAGGTGAACCATTGCCCTTGCAGGCTGAATTTAACCTGTGATCGCCATTCTGTGTATCTCCATTCTGTGAGCCACAGGCCTCCGGATGCAGATCCTCGCAGCTGTGCGCTTTGGGCCGCTGTTGTGTCTGCTCGGTCCGTCTTTCCAGGCTCTCATCGGTAGAGGGCGATAACTTGGGCTTAAACTTGGAAGGAAGGATTTGAGGGATGCAGGCTTTGGTGGCCGACAAGGACTTTTTAGTCTTGTATTGAGAAGCTAATGCATTAGTGGCAAGAACTGAGTGAGTATTTACAGAAGAGCAGGGTGAAATCATACAGCCATTCCCACCTTTATAATCCACTGGCAGGCATGCAGGGTAATAGAACAAAGAGTGCATTAGATTACACTTGCAACAAGCACGAACACAACAGTATCACACAACTGGCAAATAATATAAGAAATGTTACATTAATTACTAAATAAATACTCCAACTTAAGTCTATTTTGTCAGTCCATTTTATCGAGAGCATTCAAGCAGGTTCAACTCTGAGTTTAACTAAACTTGAAGGCAATACATTGCCTTAATTTATATTTGGAGGAATCACGGCAGTACATCAAGTACTTATAAAACATCACTATTACAATGAAGCATGAAACTAAATATTAACTTTAATTAGCTAGTTTCATCATTTAACAGCTAATATAGAAACTATAAAAACTAAAAATATTAAATATAAATAATCTAATAATTTTTATCATTTGATTTTTTTAATATATATATATATATATATATATATATAAAATCAAATGATAAAAACTAAACTTAATTACTTGTACTAAAAAGAACATTTAAAAGAATAGTATGTTTGTAATACTTTATTGTGGTAATTCAGATTCAAATCTATCAGTATTAAATGGTGGAGACTGTTAAAGTCATTAATAAATCATATAACAACTAAAATATTTTACTCCTGGCAAACTGCAAAACAAAACAAAAATATTCAATGAGTCCTGTGTGAGCAGAGTTTCAAATCCATAAATGCTAGTATAGGCCTTGTTAAAAAAAAAGAAAGACTTTTTTTTTTTGCTGCTTTAACTTACAACTGACAATGAATCAAAATACTGTACCACTAAACTGCTAATTGGAACGTCTCCTCCAATATGCATGTGACATCCATAGTAATTCATTTGACCTGCTCAGTTACTCTTTTATGTTTAAAAACTATTTTAAAGAGTCATATGCGCTGAAGGACAATGCATCTCAAATTTAGGATTTCCTTTACTTGTGTTCTGACTTCCAATATGTTTTTTGGTCCAACCAATTGCACCATTTGTTTCCTATTGTGAAGGTTTGTCCAAATGTGCCGATATGCTTTTCTTTTTGATCTATCGCAGACTCCCCCAAACCGCTCCAAGACAGGCACTTGCTCCCGTTGTGGTCATTTACTTATGTAAGCACTACAAGTCTTGGGAATTCTCACCAAAGAAACCTGTAGTGTGCTGTGAAGTTACCAGCTGCTATCCACAGGAATTACAGGCAGATTGTTAATAGATATTTACAGTATACTGCCAAAAATGCAGCAGAAGCATGGTATAGATAGTAATGATTACTTAAAAGCAGGGGGGAAACTCACATAATTTGGATTAAACAAAATTTTGCAATGTGCTTTAATTCATATTTTTGTCTTTAATGATTTCTTTATACTCAATTATGCATTTAGAAGCATAACTTTATGAAGTCACAACAAGATACACTGCATTGTATATTCTGTATGCAAAACATGTTGCCTTGGAAAGTCAAAGCAGACAGAAACAAGAGTTAAAATAAGATCTTCACACAGTGGTCAACAAAGCCTTTGTCTAAACATGTGGGTCATGTTAACTATTAACGGATACAGTCATCATCCTCAACCCTTGTGCGTTCCGCTTTCCACCCCCTGCCGTCCCGAGCGGCCCATCCTCCGGGTCAAATGTGCTAGCATTCCATTCATGACCTCACTCTGACAGCTGACCCCCTCATACCTGACCACCCCTGAACATGCTGCATGTTTATCTCCTCTGCAGGGTGAGTGTCTACCATCAGATCCTCCTATTAATCTCTACGTCCACCCCCTTTCCGCACACCATGGCCCACTTCTAAAGCAGTTGGACACCCAACTGAGCCGAACCTCATGTGCCCATTCTGTCTAACAGGCCGGCGTCGAGTGAATGACTAAAGGTCAAACCGGACATCTGTTATGTGTCAACTGTGAAAAATGGCCAGCTTTAACAAAACACAGAAAGACAAATGAGCTGTGTTATTTGTGTGGTATTGTGAAGGAAGGAATGTAGAAAATGCTGATGAAGAGGGCTCAACGGGCAACAAATGGGCCAGCTTTACAATAATGTGGTATGATTTTAATCATATTTCGATTAGAAATCCTTAAACCAAAATCATTTCAAACCTGAATTAAACTTATTTAAAAACAGAGTGGAGGCCTACCTTTAGAAGAAGTGCTGGGGTGGCGCTTGTTAAGCGCTCTCAGGCCCTGCAGTGGGATGTCGCCGCCCTCCAGGACACTCTTGTAAGTGTGTCGATCACATTCTGGAGCTGCCTGCCCGCTGGCAGACAAGCTGTCCTTCTCTGCTTCACTGTCGCCTGCTTTACAGGTCGAGCTGGGCACAAATAGAGATATGAGGCTGTGACTTACATAAATCATCACATTCACGTGACATGTCTGAACAGAATTCTAGTGTCGTGTTTATACGTTTTTTTTTTGTTTTTTTATTAAAAGCAGATATGGAAAACATAAAATACAATGGAAAAACAATACTATAGAAAATACTTTGCCTTGGATTACTTTTAAAAACTGTAAATTGAAGATTTATTGAGCACACTAACTAAACCTGCTCATACTTTTGAAATATCTGGTGGAAAAAAAAGTGTTTATTTTTGTTATTATTTTTATATGCTTTAAAGTGATATATATTTACATTATTTTACTTATTACAAAAAAAAGAATGAATACATGATAAAAAAAATGATAATATTCAATTTACTTTTAATGTTGCTAAACAATTTAAAACTTGGACGTTTTTAGTCAGCCAGTGTTTGCTCTTTGATATAAATGGGACAGCGCCAGCTGCTCTGGCCCTTATCAGAACATTCCTCAAAGGCCTGTGTGGCATCCTTTAAAAAACATGCTTGAAGATTTCCACATGTAGCAGTTAGTCATATATACCTAAAGTATGTGCTTACATGAAAGTAAGTTGTTCTTTAAGGATGCACACCTTTAATAAGTTGTCTTTTGTTAGGTCTTCCGATATAATGAGCTGTAGTCTATGTTGGTATAGGGAAAATGAAAGTATATCATGCTTTCTTATCATTATGACTCTTTGCTGTATGCAATAAAGCAATAATATTGAGTCCATGCTATGTTTTCAGCAGACTATTCCCTACTGAAAAATAAAAATGCATGATGGTCTTAGTTGTTTTAAATTGGTCTAGCTGGTCTGACCAGCTTACAAGTGCCCAAAACCCCAAACCAGCCCAGTCTGACCAGAATGAGACTGTTTTTCCAACAGGGTTAACACACCAAACTCACATGGCCAACATGCTAAGTGATTTGAGAGGGAATTTATCCATCAGACAATGGTCCTATACATCGGCGGCTCTTTTTCGGAGGGAATCATATTAACAGTAACAGTTATAGTTTTGGGCTGTAACAGCCAACTCGCCAATAAAATATTAAGGGCCCCAGAATACTTTCTTGGAAACAATAAAATACCCATTATTCAACAAAAATTATGTGTGCATACAAGACACTGTTCTTGTGACTCCAGCTTTATGAATTATTCCATTGTACTGTACACCTAATAAAGTCCCCAAGAATGACATGACCATTGGGATGCTTTCCACTGGAGAAGAAGTGAGCACACGTCATTCCAGACGCCACTGGCTCCAAACTCAGGAACCTGAGCAGCTGCCTGACAACTGCTGGAGCGGAGATGGTCTTACCAGATTTATCTGACCATCAGTAAAGCTGAAGTATTTTCATGCTGTTCAGCTCCTTTTCAAGGATCTGTTAGCCATAAGGCAAAACTATGTTTCTCTCAGGATTACACTTACACAGGGCTTGTCTCTCAGACATTCCTCAAGTCATGAGAGCATATTTTTGGTTTAGTGTTTTGGCTGAACACTAGTTGGCCTCCTGGTTTATCACTAAACCATGTGGCTTTTGATAAAACAATAAAGACCACATCCAAACATCACAAAGATCCTCACACCAAAGTGAAGACCGCTAGGCTAAAAGATGCCACAGATTCTTAAGAGAGATGTAAATACCACAAAAGATTCATTCTTTTGTATGTTTTACTGTTACATTTTTGGCAAAGGAAGCATGGAAAACATTTTAAACTGATTTAACTAATGAATACGTTTATTTACTGTTTAAAAAACGAGTTATGTTAAAGAATGCTTTTAAAGAAAGCTTACATGACATTAAATTTATTCTATTTTTGTTGCGCATGCTTTAGACGATACTTCAGATGTTTTTCTGAATCAAAATAATACAAAATAAATCAATGTTTTTTTTTTTTATTCTTCTATGCTTTCACTATATCTATATTTCTCCCTGTTCTAGCTTGTACTATTCTGGAAACTTTGTATCATATTGGCTCCTTAAGAAGAATCGCTTGTTGTATTCCTTATTATTTGCTTTGGATAAAAGTATCTGCTAAATCAATAAATGTAAGTTAATAAATGTTTTCTTTGTAAATTATATATTTATTTTTAAATCATATAATTAAATAATAATAAATGAAATAAATGAATAAATGAAAAAACATTTTGTTCAAATGTAAATTTCTTCAAATTTAAAGACATAATATGACTGTTATGTCAGTATTGTGAAGGCATGATCACGTAAATGCCACAGTGAAAGCTGTCAGTAAAAAATGACACTTTACTGTGTGCTTCACTAACAGCACATTCAAATTTGGGGGATTTCTGCTAACAGAATGGGTGGATGTTCGAGGTCTCTTATCTCTCTTAAAAACACATCCAGGCTTTATTTTCAGACACTAGTTTCACTAACATATCATCACAACCATCCGTGGCCTCTCCTCCACAAACGCACGCACACATGCTTACAAACATACATCACACGAGCGCCTACGCTGGACAGCCTGCATTGCAAATGGTCGTTCAGGAAACAGAAAAAGGAAACGAGGGAAATCTCCAGAGCCCCGTGACAGCTCTGCCTGATAATAGATGGCTGGAGAGCAAGACAGGCGCACAAACACACCCACATACAACAAGGCATACACCATCAGAAAATGGTGGAAAGGAACATTTGTGAGGGGAAAAAGAAGCATGGACTTACTATTGCTGGAGGTCGGAAGATGTTTCCAATGGGCTGAAAGAGGGGGCACTCTGCAACAAACCAAACAAAGAAGTCATTGATAGCTCCAAAGGCTTGACTCTCTGGCAGCTGGAAAGGGAGAAGGCGCATTAGTCAGTCAGGCTTGCGAACGTCTGCCGTGTCCAAAGCTCTGAAACTCTTAAGTCCTCTGGACGAAGCGTAGCGTGGAGAAGTAAGCAAGTATTTTGGCCTGCATGCAAGTTAGGGGGGAAAACAAGCGACTGGGAGCGAGGGGTGGGATTAGCAGGGGCTGTGAGGGGCGCCCATTTTGGGAGGGGGCTGTCAGCGCTTCCACCAATCAGCTGCTGTCTCTCACCGAGGCTCTCTTTTGTCTTCTATTGAGTCACTCTCATTACTGGCCGGCCAGACAGGGAGACAATTAACCAGCTGGTGCGGGAAGTGGGCCAAATTACATGGGCAGACAGAGACACACACACACATACACATACACACACACAAACGGATCTACACACGTATATTAAGAATATCATGAGCATCGGATCGGACATGCTGTACAAAATCACAGGACTGATATTATTAGTACGTCAAAGGAAGTTCACATAACGTGCGTCCAGTGCTGGGTAGTAACTGATTACATGTAATCTGGATTATGTAATCAGATTCCAAAAAGGAAGTCTTTGTAAGTATAGTACATTTTAAAACGCTTTTAATCACATTAAAGTTAGCTTTTAATTAATTATTTGATTAAATATCATTCACATATTATTTTAAACTAAAATATCTACTTGAAGTCTCCCTGAGATTCTCACTACGCAGGCAAACAAATGAAGTTTCTAGTGTTCAGGTATTGTTTTGTGTTTTTAAAAGTAATTATGTTTTCATTAAGCTTACATTTTTTATTATTTAATTAATTCGATTTCCACTCAACTCGCATATCCACTGCAGTTCCTTCACAACACCAGTTTGGGAAACCCTGACATTTAATGCACTTAATGTTTTTGATAATAAACAATAGAATACATTTTCTTTCTCTTTGTATTTTTTTATATCAATGCGCTGCACAATAATCTAATTAAAATTGATGTGATAAACGAGTTAGGTCTAAAGTAACCTAAAAGTAATAAAAAAGTTAGATTCCATAAAATGTGTAATCCAATAGATTTCGTAACTAATTACCAATTTTCATCATGTAATTTGTAATCAGTAACAGACTACAATTTGTAAGTAAATACCCAGCACTGCAAGCATTGAGTCAATAAGGAGCTGTTATTGCCAGGCAGCAACTCCCGACGGCAGATCAGAAAGAGCCATTCACTGCGACGGCTTGTACCCCCCCTTGCATTTGGAATGGTTTAGAGAAGTTTAATTTTAGGCTGCTGTTTCTGTTGCTTTTCCCAAAGTGCACGTCACAGATGGTAAAAATAGCATGACAGCACACCTCCAAAGACAAAAAAAAGCACAAGTGGTGTTTGCAAATACGATTGCACAATCCCAGCCTGCTGCTGTCCCTTTAGAGGTATGCCACATGCGTGCCAGCACCCCACGGCCCCCTCATCTGACCGACAGAAGAAAAGTTCAGCTCCTGACCGCAACATGCTCATCCCATTGGTTGCTGGGTAAAGAGGATCACGAATAACCTTCGCGAATGAATACAGGCTTTGTGTGAGAATATCGCTCTATTTATACAGCGTCATGTTCTAGAAGTTTTGTTTCCTGAGGAACACCCAGTGACATAAGCTGCTGTTACGTCTGCACAGCGACCTCTAGTATTTTTGTCCCTTTTTTCCATTCATACCATTTTTTTTCTCTCAAGAAAACAGCCGGCACAGCATCCCAAGAGGCTTTCGCACCAGACTTGGCTCAGATGCGAAGAATAAGCAAACAGGAAGCATGCATGAAAGCCTTATCTGAAGTGCCACGCATCTTAATCTAAATACTTGTGACAGCCAGTACAATACCTTAGTGTGATGCAGCTGTTAAAATGAGGAGATAAGAAAGTGAAATAATGCAATGAATTTAGAACACTGTTGCTGGCATTATAAAGTACAGGAAGCTTCATATACTACATCTGACAGAAGAAGAAAGTATATGGTGTAAAAAATAGTGTAAACAGACTAAAAAGATGATTTTGTTATGTCTATCATTAACTGTCTGTCAGAAGGACTAAAGGGCCCTTGAGTTTACAGAAAATACACTTACAAACAGCTACCGCAGTAAAGTCAGGACTGTTGCAAGTGAGATTTAAGCTGGGTATTTGAGATTCTTGACATGACCCATGGAGACGGTGGGTGAAAGTGACGTGCACAGTATGTCACAGAGGATACCGTTTCAAAGCCTTACGTTATATGACATGCCAACCAAAATAGAATTTCTCATATAAGGTGATTAACTTTAAAGGAAATGACATCTCAGTCTTAAAAGTAATAATGCTGAGACAGTATTCCTAGAAAATTTCCCATCGTCTCGTCTGGTACACGTCCATTTGTCACATCAGGGTTTACAGGGTCTAATTTCAGCACATAGGACCATTATGTCATTATGTGACTTTCTTTTATTTTTGAAACAAAAATGAAGATATGAAGAATGTTGAGGTAATAAAATAAAATAAAATAAAATAAAATAAAATAAAATAAAATAAAATAAAATAAAATAAATCATTCAGGTTTGGAATGATAAGGCTGAGTAAATGTAAATTTTTGGGTGAACTTTCCCTTTAAGATAAGTCACAATGTGCTAAATGCTCTTCCTAAAGAGGCCACCATAAAGATCAAGAGATGTTTACCACAGTATTTCCTAGGATGTAAATTCCTTTCCCCTGATTGTTAAGGCTAGTCAGTGGAACAGTGTGTTAATAATGTTTGCTCATTTTCATGTGCTAGTTTCCTAACAGGTGCAGGAGATGACTCAAGAAAATTTACAACTTTTCTATTATATAAATAGCATACAATGTGAGTGAGGGTGCTGTGCAACTTAACCACATGAGCAAATGGGGCTTATGTGCTCATTTACGAAAGTCTTATGAAAGTACTTTATATGCAACCTTTTTCTTTTGTTCTTTGATAAACTGCTATAATCAAAAAACTGATTCTACTGTACACAGGAACATTGTTGTGTCTAATTGAAACAAACACATAATGGATATGGACAGCTAGGCCAGTACATATGTCTCATTCCATACACAGGATATAGGAGATGGGCTGATTGTGTTTGTCACTGTCATAGAGTATGGCGTGTTAATCACTGAGGAAGCCAGGTCACATGCAGTCTCTAATAACCTTCGACCCACTTAGACACGGACACACACACGCAGCTTCATACTTAAAGTTGCTCCCAGATAGGAGTCAACAAGCACAACAAGTCTATTACTGGAACTTTTTGTGACAGTCTCATAACTTAAGATGGTATATAAGAAGAAGAAGAAGAAGACATTTTATTTATATAGCGCCTTTCCGTAACTCAAGGACGCTTTACATTGTACATTACAATACATTTACACACCCGCACACACATTACAATCCCATAAGGACACATATAGTCACATTATCCAAAATACATGTTATATGTTTTTAGCTGAGTCTTGAATGTAGCCACAGATGAGATATTACGAAGTTTAAGGGGTAGTGAATTCCATAATTTAGGAGCATTAACCTTCCACCTTCAGTAGACAACCGGAAACGAGGGATGGACAATAAACCAAGTTCAGCTGATCTAAGGGTCCGGGCAGGGCGGTAAGAGTACAGTAGATCAGACAGATATGGAGGTGCAAGACCATTTAATGCCTTAAACGTTAGAAGTAATACCTTAAAGTGAATATGGGATGCCACGGGTAGCCAATGAAGGTCATGAAGCAGAGGAGTAATGTGAGCAGAACGCCTGGTGGAGGTGAGAACTCTTGCTGCTGAGTTTTGAACATACTGTATTTTTTGGGGGGGCAGACCAAGAAATAGAGCAATGCAATAATCCAGACGTGATGTGATTAATGCATGAATTAAGGTTTCAGCATCAGCTAAAGTGAGAGAAGATCGAAGATGTACAATATTAAGAAGATGGAAAAAAGAGTTTTTAACAAGAGAAGAAATATGAGAGCCAAAAGATAGAGTTGAGTCGATTAGGACACCAAGGTTACGAATAGATGACGAAGGCTTAACATGAACTCCATCAATATCAAAGAACAGGTCCATCCTTTTGACTGAGGCAGCAGAGCCAATCACCAATATCTCAGTTTTTTTATTATTTAATTTGAGGAAATTCAGGGACATCCAATGCTTGATGTCCCTTATACAAGCAGTGAGTGAGTCAGGCAGGAATGGCCTATCGGAGTTGGTGGTAAGATAAATTTGAATGTCATCAGCATAGCAATGAAATTGAAGTCCATGCCTGCGTATGATGTCACCAAGTGTATATATATATAGATGATAAACAATAGTGGGCCAAGAACTGAACCTTGAGGAACACCTTGTGTAAGCGAAGCAGTGGCAGATCTATACCCTTGTATGGTGATATAGTACTTTCTGTCGCTGATGTAAGATATGAGCCAGGAAAGAGAGGGACCAGTGATGCCGATATCACAGAGCCGAGAGATCAGTATTTCTTGGCAAACTGTCAAATGCAGCACTTAGATCGAGAAGCATCAAGATGTTTATTAACTCTGAATCCACGGACAAAAGAATGTCATTAACCACCCGAAGAACAGCAGTTTCAGTGCTATGAGATGGGCGAAATCCTGACTGAAAAGGTTCAAAAAGACCATTAACATATAAATATGATCGCATTTGCGAAGCCACAACCTTTTCAAAGATTTTGCTTAAGAATGTTAAATTAGATATTGGCCTATAATTGTCCATATTTAGATGGTCAAGGCCTGTTTTTTTAGGAATGGGGGTCACCGCAGCCATTTTTAATTCTGCTGGGACAATGGTGGAAGCCAAACTACAGTTTGTGTTATGAAGGGTGCAACCTCGAGGACACATGTGGAATTCCTAATGGTAGAGGAGAAATAAGAGGATCTTGCATCGTTGAGGGCTGTACGGTAGTTGAGCAAATGTTCTTTAAAAGCCAGAGAGTGCACAATGAGTCCAGTTTTCCTCTATAGTCTTTCTAGGCGGCGACCCTCAGTTTTCATCGTTCGAAGTTCAGGAGTGAACCAGGGTGAGGCACGAGTAGATGGAACCAGTCTAGTTTTAACAGGAGCATGACTCTCAAGTATTTGAGAAAAAGCATTATTGTAAATACAGCAGATTTCTGACGGACAGTTAGATAGTAAACATTCTGACAAGGTTGAAGGCCTTATTGAAACAGAGAAAGAAGATGGATTCACAGAATTGATTTTATGATAGGTGAGCATTTTCTTCAGTGGTGATATAGATATTGGAAAACTAAAACCAGAAGTTTATGAGTTTGTGATCTGAGAAAGCAAAATCAGAGCCACTAACAAGAAAATTATATAAGCCAGATGTACACATGACTAGCACTAGGTATTCAAATGCTGCAACATCATGAAACTCGATCTTGGATATTTTAATAGTCTCAAGGCAAACTACAGCCAGCCCTCCACCTCTACGATGAAGACGCGGATGAGAGAAATAGATGTACCCAGGTGGTGTTAAAAGGTTTAAGTAGAAAATTGTAAAGCCATCTCGGGAAAAGTAATTTGATTATCGTCATCCAAAAAGACCAAAAAACAAAACCAAAAGTGGATACGCAACGACATGACCAGTTATGACCAATGTGACCCATACAACAATTTATTGGTTTAACTACGTTAGCCAGAACTACCTGTATATCGGATCCACAATCCACAGAAGGGAAGGCTACCCAACCATACCAAGGATTGACACCACAAAAAGATAAAGACAGTGGAGACTCACTGTATCAGATGTCGAGAGGGATATAAGGATAGGAATGGAGAGGACTCGCAGCCGATCTGTGTGACAGGATCACTGAGACTGCCGGGTCAGTTATCGAAAACTTTTTGAGTGTGTAAAGTAGTCCAGGAAATAATCCAAGAATGTCGATTCCCAGAAAAAACATATCCAAAAACAAGTCAACAACAGTCAACAATAGCAGACAGACAGGTACCAACGTGAAGCGGTAGCACAAGCACACCTAGCGTTCTCACACCGAGTCGCAGGTATGACAGTATGCATCAGTCTACACAAAGCAGGATGGATATATGATGGATACTATTGTTAATATTTCTAACACAAACAAAATATCTCAACCCTTTTTGCAAGAGTGTTTACATAGCTTTAGAAATGTGTTTAATTTTACTTTTTGCATCTGACTTTTTATGGGAATCTTACTAAGCCAATGAGAATTTCACACTGGCTCCTGAAACTAGAACTCCATGAGTATGTCATCATTGCCTTATCAACACAGCGAGAGGGCCGCATCAGTTGACTCAATACACCCGCTCTAAAGGGAGATGACTCCTCACTTTCATCTCTAAACAAGGAAATCTGGAAAGAGACAGGGACCTTCTATTAACTTGAGCCATGACGTTGATGTTCAGATTTATGAGTCTACCCATGAGGAATGCAGCCTGTGACTCAGTGACTCACACTCAAGGGTTTGGTTTCACTGTCAGAAGAACTAATTCTAAAGACTTGTCATACACAAAAGCCATGCATAGGCAGTAAGTGTAGGACTGGGTCATATATTGAATATTTGTGAAGATTTTTCTGGTGATCATTTTATTGTGCTTTTTTTCCTCTAGAGAGCATGTCATTAGACTAGTTTTGAGAAACCTTCTTGACCTGCAACAATGTCTTACGAGAAATTGCAATATAGTATCATATAGTATCATAGTATCATAAAATGATATTTTACACTATATTATATATTATACAACCTCTGATATTATACTATATATACACTACCAGATTTTTTGAATATGTTGAATATTCACTCCAGTGTCACATGATCCTCTAGAAATCATTCTAATATGCTGATTTGTTACTCAAGAAATATTTGTAATTATTATCAATGTTGAAAACAGTTTAATATTTATGTGGAAACCATGATAAAGTTTTTTTCAGGATTGAAAGTTCAAAAGTAACATTTATTTAAACAATTTTTTGTAACAATGTCTACTTTCACTTTTGATTAATTTAATGCGTCCTTGCTGAATAAAAGTTTTAATTTAACAATTTTACTAATTTGACTACTGTCACCCATGGAAGCAAATCACAGTGAGTTTCAAAAAAGAAAGGTGAAACAACCCGATCACCCTAGGGTGTATCATGGTACATGTCTCTAGGAAAATAAGTGTGAACGAATGTGCTATTTACTCACAGGTGTTGAGTTGATGACAACACTGCACAGGCTCTGTGCCACAGATAACATAGTGACGGCCTTCCTATCCCTCACTGAACCTAGTGACGGGAGGCCAGTGGTACTTTCCAGTGCTTTACTTAGTTAATGCGTCAAGGTCAGACAAAACAAGTTTACACTGCAAAAATGTAATCGCCATGACTGGATAGATACCAGCAGGATGTTATGCACTTTCGCATTAATTAAGGTGGATGTAGCAAATCTGACAACCAAGAAGCGGATGATGCTGAGGCCAATTTTTCAGTCAATATTGCCAGGCAATGCTGCTGAAAACAGGCAACAGCACAGGAGAAACAGTTTGGCTAATGTTGAGCATTATCTTTACCAAACTAGTTGCATCATCACAGCTTGCTGTCTGTTTCCAGTCTGGGCACTACATAAAAATGAATACTTTCTCAAAGTCATCTGTGTCAACACCTAGAATGAGTGGCAGATTCTCAACAAAAAAAGACTAAAAAAAAATGAGCGCTTTCTCAAGGCACAGACTTTTTTGTCAGACGAACCCCAACTACAAATCAGATGGCAATTCATTGTTTAATCACAGTGCAAAAGATAATATATTGAGATTCAAACTGAATTACAGTCAGAAAAAAACAAATATGAGATGGAAAAGTTGGTGAAAAAGGGCTTCAGAAGATGATCAGGAAGCATCTGGGAAATTGAGAGGTGGTGCTTGCACCATTTTATCACCTATCGCTCTCTGATGTGGCTTCTGATGCACATTTAGAAGAATTCTACCACTCACTATAATGTTACTTTCTGTATTGCTTTTGTATTGCTATGCACTGAGCTAAAATGGGATGGATAAGGAACATACATATGAAAGGTCAGTGCAGAAAGGAAGTGACATAACAATGGTTCTAACAGACAGACATAAAAATATATATATATTTAGGGTCCTAAACACAAAAAAAAGGATGACATGCATTTTTTTAATATACTGCCAACTTACCGCTTTGCCAAAATCCATCTCGGAAAAGAACCTATACCAAGGCTCATTCACTAAATCTACATCTTCTGGACTTACGTCCTGAGTCTACAGAAATATGGCAACAAGGAAAGGAGGACAAAGAGAGAGAGAAAGAGAAAGAGAAAGAGGAAGTTTCAGAATACAAAGACAATGAGACTGAATGATGATGTTACATGAACTCTCTCTTAATGTCATGATCTCAGACAGTAAAGTAAAAAAAGGCTCCAGGCTGAGACAGCAGAGGAAACATGAATTGGATTTGTTTCCAGCTTGATGACTTATTGCAAGAGCGTCTAGTTGATCTCAGCAAAGGAACAGGAATTAGAAAATAAAGATCTCATAAAGACAAAGTAATGATGATGGAAAGGGATCCATAGATCATAGGTCTTATATATTAATGTATATAACAAGCGAACAAGGAAAATAAACACATATTCATATACTCAAAATCCATACTTTCACACTTCTGATATGAATATCAAACTTTTTGCATTATTGTTTGCTTATAAAATCCTACCAAATATTTTATATTAATATCAATTCAATAACAATAATTATGCTATATTTAACATGATATTACACTATTGTACAAAAGTTTGGGTCGGTAAGATTTTTTTTTTTAAATAAATGAATACTATTTTTGAGAAATAATAATTTTATTTAGCAAGAATCCACTAAATTGATCAAAAGTGACAATAAAGACTTTTTTCCTTTTTAACTTTCTATTCTTTAAAGAATCCTGAAAAATGTATCATATTCAATGCATCATATCAAAATATTAAGCTGCACAACTGTTTTCAACATTGATAATAAGAAATGTTTCTTGAGCACAAATCAGCATATTGAATGATTTCTGAAGGATCATGTGACACTGAAGACTGGAGTAATGTTGTTGAAAATTCAGCTTTGCCATCACAGGAATAAATTACATTTTAAATTATATTTAATTAGAAATCAATTTAAATTGTAATAATATTTTACAATATTACTGTTTTTACTGTATATTTGATCAAATAAATGCAGTCTTCGTAAGAAACAAAGAAACTTCTTTCAAAAACATTAAAAAAATCTTTCCGACCCCAAACTTTTGAACAGTAGTGTACATATCATTTAAAAATAATTGAAATATTCCACGATACAAAATTTTCCAAAAGAAAAGGACTGTTTCTGCAGAGCTAAATCAATGAAGAGACACAGGCAGCACATTATCTTCTGCCCTAGATAGGACCTGACCTGGAGCCAATTTAATTACTTTCTCTAACAATTAGCAGAAAATGAAAGAACTAATGCAGCTCGCACTTTTTCTGCTTCAGTTGTTTCACTGACAGGATCCAACGTGCTTTGCTTGGCTTCTACAATAAACCTATTTCAGCGGTATGTCATCAGAAAGACATTATGTAATACCAGCAGCTCCCAGAATGAGTCATGCTAAAAAGATTGAATCACTGAATGTCATGGTAACAAACCTCCCATGAAAATGACCAGACTGCAGACACACTCAAGCCCCAGCAGGAGTCTCTATTCTTAACTGGGTCTGGACACTGCAAGTGTCACTTATTGATGATCTTTTTATAGCTGAGTAAAAGGTCCTCCTACTTTCTATCTTCTATACTTAACCTTACTGTAGTGCGTGCACTGCTATGAACACACGCTATGATCATGTCATATATGCTATGCACAGTACGGTATATCACAACATCACTAGCACAAGTCACCTACCGAGGTCACTTAAGACTACCAAGCTGTGAGTGTGCTGTGTCCTTTTAAGTGAAACAGGCAGAAACCAGCTCTTGCAGCATCAAACGGCATGCACAGCAACAGCACTCAGAAAACATGCGTGTATAAAGAGCATCATACCTTTCTCTCCTGCTTCAGCACTGAAGACTTTCCTGGCTCGTACTCAAATATGCTCTTGGGCTCAGCACGGTACTTCCTGGTGTCTACTTTCTTGTCAGGGGGCTCCCACTCATTCCTGCAGGGATGCATGGGGGGAGAGATGGAGTGATACAGCAAGGGAGGTGGAGAGTCGCCATGGCAACCAACAAGGGCAAGTTTTAGTTAAGCGTTCCCATACATGCAGCTTGAATATATATAAAATCTCATATAAAAGCACTTTAATCATCTAATTGGAGAAGTGTATTCTGCAGTGTTATACATACATATTCAGAAACCTGTTTTGCATCATTTTGATAAATTTTTCATTACAAATTATTGTAACACTTTACAATTAGGCTCAAATCTTTGACTGTAATTATCCAATAAATAATACCAAAGATTTTTATAACATTTATTAATCTCCGTAAATGTATACAACTATTATAATGATATTGTTATTATAATATACTATTGTTCATAGTATTAATTCATGTTCATAATAAACTAATTACCTGCATTAAAGGAATTGTTCATAGTATTAATTCATGTTCATAATAAACTAATTACCTGCATTAAAGGAAATAAAAATTCACCTGGATAAATAAATGCTGTAAGTACAGAAACTTGTTAGTTCAAGTTCAATTCTTATTCATTAAATGTCATAAAAGCCAGTTTTGATTTACATTTTAAATCCCTTATTTCTAGTGTGAACTCAGTCTTTTCGGCTGTATATTTATATGTATATTTAAAACCTAAAATGATCTACAAGGACACAAAGTAAAGGCACTTCATTTATTTTCTGCTGGTGAACACTGATGGCTGGAAAAAAAAAACAGGTCTCCATTATGATTTCTAGCAGCAAACAGCAACATCTCGAACCCAACACATGCTTGTTAAGCAGCATGACAAATGCTAAAATACAGGGTTTCACATATTGAGGTCCTGTGAAGAAATGTCATCATCTCTATGTTGAGCAACACTAGCAATGTGCAAGAATTCGCACTCTAATATGAAAGTTTCAGAATTCAGTCAATAAATGTGCTAGAATCTCCTCCATAAATCATAATATTTGTTTCATTCATAGTGTCATGGCTCACCTCTGAGGTTTTAGGGAAGATGTGCGTGTTGGCACAGGCAGCTGTCCTCTTGAGCTCCCCATGTCTACTGCACTCCTGGAGCGAGGGACTGGCCGCACTTCAGGATAAATGCAAATAACAGACACTAACCGAACTGAAACACAGCTTTCCTTTAAATAAGAATGCATAATGTCGTTTTTATCCCTTAGCTAAATTAAAGGGATTGTTCACCCAAAAATGAAAATTCTGTCATCATTTACTCACCCTCAAGTTCTGACAAACCTGAATGAATTTCTTTCTTCCGGTTTAGAACAACTTGAGGGTGAGTAAATGACAGAATTTTAAAAAAATGTAACGCACAAACACTTACCATCCTCACCACCATGTGCCGGCCTGTCATCTGAAAGAGTCAGAAAATACTTATTAGATGCAAATAGTTAATAATAATAATCAGTGATGAAGCAATACAGCTGACATATTTTTGTGAAACTATTAGAAAACAGTGGAACTTACAACATATTGCATTTATTTCACATATCAAATGTATTCCTACGGTAGTTTGTAAACTATTTTCTTATTGTGCCCTACTTAGTGTAGCCTGTGCTCTAAAGCAGCAACTCCATGGGGGATTCTAAACATCTAATGTATAGAAGGTGAAAATTACAGGGATTAGATTAGTGTGACATAGCAGTCATGATCAACTAAATAGCAGCTCCAAGACCAGTAGATGGCGCTATAACAACAGCAGTGAGTTCTTCTGATGCTGGAATATTCTACCTAGCTGGTAAATTACAGTACAAATAAAACATTTTCACCACAATCTACAGAAATTAGGCATTTCAGTGGTTATGCAACAAATAAATGCTGAAATAAATACTTCAGAGTCAGACCAGCCCATGGCATTGCTAACTTTGCATTCTTAAGAATCCAATGGATACACAAAGCCCATTAGTTGTGTTGTGGCTGCTTTAATAATTCAGCAGAATCATTCTCTAAAAGCACAGCCATGAAACACATCACAGAGGTATGAAAGCTTTTAAAATGGAGGTAATCAATCTATGAGTTTTAAATACATGGTGGTGTGGTCTTGGAAATAGCTTCTTTACCACAGCTCACCTTGAGTGTTATGATTTCCTCTTTAGGACAATCAATGTGTTGACACTGTGTGCATATAAAGCAGCATCTATTGCACATTGAGATTTGTGAAAGAATTGACTTGTAGATGGCGCGAACTACCCCGCATATTTAACACCTTATATTATATACACTCTATAACGGGTGTACATTCTATACACCCGTTAAAAGTTTGGGGTCAGTACAATCAGATTTAAAAAAAAGAAATTAATACTTTTATTCAGCGAGGATGCATTAAAGTGATAAAAAGTGACAGCAAAGACATTTATATTGTTAAAAGATTTCTATTTCAAATAAATAAAATGCTGTTCTTTTGAGCATTCATCAAAGTTTCCACAAAAATATTAAGTAGCACAACTGTGTTCAACATTGATAATAATTAGAAATGTTTATTGAGCAGCAAATCATCATATTAGAATGATCATGTGATGCTGAAAACTGGAGTAATAATGCTGAAAATTCAGCTTTGCATCACAGGAATAAATTACATTGTAAAATATATTCAAATAGAACCGTTATTTTGATCAAATAAATGCAGCCTTTGTAAACATTAGAGACTTCTTTCCAAAACATTTTAAAAATTCTTACCGACCCCAATCTTTTCATTGGTAGTGCATATCCATTTTATTTGATATTCATGAACTGGATATAAAATGAACTAACACATACAAAAGGTTAAAAGGTGTTGCTGAAGGACATAGACAGAAAAGAGTGGCACGGAGGAATGTTTAATTAAATATCTGATTATAACTATAACCATGGTACCTCTGGCTCTCAGTGGCCTGTCATTGCTCTCTGGAAATATGTAGGTGGGACGATATGGATTTTCTTCGACAGTCTCTGAGTATAAGGTGGGTGAAAGACAAAACACACTGACAAAGATGAATACACACATATACTGTAGTGAGATGTGATCTGGACATATTCAGATTTGGAATCGATACACAAAAAGATGGCATAGAAAAGTGTTGAATGCATGTAATTCTCAAGCAGCATCTTTACCTGGGATTTTGTGAATCTGTTTGAACATGTTTCTGTACCAGTCCTTTGATAGCTCTGTGTTCTAGAAGAGAAAAAAATGCAGATGGTCTTTTATTTATATACGTTTTTGGATGTACTTATTTTAGTCAAAGTAAACACAGGTGAATCTTGAGAACAACCCATTTCTTTACCCGTACTGGGACTCTGGGTACCGGGACAGCTGAATATTCAGACAGTCTCATTGTCTTTCCTTCCATGTCTGCTGGACTCTCAGAGAAAGATCTATTCTGGCTGACAGCAGGGCTCCGATTAGGGCCACTGCCCTGCTCCGCAACAGCTTCTGAAACACACGACCACAAAGTCAGATCATAGAACACAAGATGAAAAACACACTGATCTGGTACTTTCAGACGACACTTATCTAGGACAATACCTTCAAAGGGATCACTAAACGATTTAATGTTTAAATTTAAATGACTAAGTCATGGCTACAAATCTATTAGAAAAGACCATTTTCCTAGGAAGGTCAGATACATTTACATTTCTTGCAACACTTCTCTTTTATTTTAACCATAGTTGAATACCGTAAATGTTTCTCGTGGCACTGACTGATGCACCTTTATTATGGATTTAGACCGTTTGGCCAATTTTCAGGGTAAAATGACAGTTGATGCTTCAAGTACTTCTGACAAGTGCATGCTATCTGACAGACAAGGACTGACAAAGTCCAATCTCAAAAGCTGCTGCTAATCTTTGTGGGAGCAGTTATGCTGGTTCATATTTTTGTAGAAACTGTGATAAATTTTTTCAGGATTCTTTGATGAATAGAATATACTGTCACTTTTGATCAATTTAATGTGTCTTGCTGAATAAAGGTATTTATTTCTTAAATAAAAAAATAAAATAAAAAATCATACTAAGGTTAAACTTTTGAATGGTAACTTTTGACAGACACTCCCACCTTAAAGTGCCCCCTATTATGCAATTTTAAATGTTCTTAATTTTGTTTTGTAGGTCTCCTACAATAGGTTTACATGCATCCAAGAGTAAAAAAACACTTTAATTTTCTCATAACATACACTGCTGTGTCACCTCTTTTCTCACAGTGTCTGAAACAGTTCGATGAAGGTTTCAGTCTCTTTAAACGAAACTAAAGCAAAGTTTTGTTCTCTAAAGCAAATTTGTTATAAACCTACATAGGTTTGTTCATGAAATAAGCCAATCGATTCTGGCAGTTCAGAATCGACTCTT
Organism: Leuciscus leuciscus; assembly: GCF_965113295.1. Classification (NCBI taxonomy): domain Eukaryota; kingdom Metazoa; phylum Chordata; class Actinopteri; order Cypriniformes; family Leuciscidae; genus Leuciscus; species Leuciscus leuciscus. The sequence continues at coordinate 12,955,720 of NC_138746.1, read as the reverse complement.
GAAATCATAAACGTCTGATATTAATTTGAACTCAAACATAACTTTGGAAACTAATCGCATGTGAAAGTAAGTGAATATTCTATATAGTTTTTCTTTCTATATCATGAAAGCTTTTTGCTTTTTAATTAGCTTGATACTCGATTCTACTTTTGATGCCACCTGAAATATTAAGAGGCTGGTATTTACCTCTGCTGTGCTGCAGCAAGACGATTGTTGGGTTCACACTGCTGGTGCGGGGATATGAAGAGGACACTTTGGCTGATGAGGTAATAGCACTCGGTTGATCAAGGCAGGATGTGAGCTGAGACTGACTCTCACTTACAGGCGAGTCCACCTAAGGAGGACACACAAAAGCACTGACTCTGGTGTCACATTTTGGTTGTGAAATACAGACAACTTTGAATTTCTCAGAAAATGGCATGGAATTTGCATTCACTTAACATCTCTCTCAAGCAAATGATTATTCCAAAGATTCCTCTGTGATGCTGCTGAACACAGTGACAATTACAACAATACCGCACTTTTTTTTGGTTTCTTCTAATTACTGTGTCTTCGGTCTTGAAGAGGCCATCTAAACCAGGAGTATTCAACCCATACTTTATAATAACTTTTATTAAGAATATTTATACAATGCTTGCAGTGTTTTAGTATTTTTAGGTTTGGAATTCATTCAAGTTTAAGTGTTATAATAATAATAATAATAATAATAATACTTTGTGCATTTTTCGGTTTATAAGCTTAAAATTATTTTAGAATTTTGTTTAGGTTTTATTTATTTTATTTCAGTTTTAGTAAATCGGTTTTAAAGTTTTAAAGTTTTAAAAAATAGATCTACAAATGTCATCTTGCTTGTGAAATACTGACAACATTTCAGTCGTTACAATCACTTAAGAGTGAAGTGTTCAGAATTTTCCTCACTGTTGTCTCCAGAGATCTTCGGATCGAGCTGTTTAATTAGCACTGATATAGATCTCTAAATTATATTTTCGCAAGAAAGCAAAGCATTGCTAAAAAGTAATGAGCTTCAAACATGGTGACTCACCTTTGTTGGTGTCTCATTGACTTGAGTTGAATTTAAATCAGCTCTGGTGTTGTTTACACTTCTCTCGGTTGTTTCTGTGGCATCTCCATTGACCGCACCAAGCCATCCACCTGTAACAAATCCAAACAGTTTAGATTCTCAAAGGATCAGGGAATCTCCATGGAATTTTTTAAAACCTAAAAAGGCATAAACATGAAACAGAGCTGCAACCATTTGGCAGCAGACCTGTTTGTTTCCAGCGCTAACCACAATTTATGCCACAACAGATTCCTTAATCCTCCATTAAACGAATCACCAGCCAGAATCTGTCAGAACTGAACCCCACAGAAAGTCTTCATCCACAGAGATGCTAATTTATGACTGGGAAAAAAACCATTCTCTGAACTTTGTCATGAGAACAAGGAGACCATTGAACCCACTGTAAGAAGTGTTTGTTCCAATGGCCTTTTTATTCAGGCACAACAACAATTAAGGCATCTCTCCCAAGTGCTGGCAGTTAGCCAGGATAGTTCCAACATGGAGATGGTGAAAACGTCCACGCTGAAGGTCTCCGTTTCCAGAGCTCAAAGTGGGTGTGAACAAAAGACGTCTTTGATTATCCTCTGTAAGTATGAGCATTCACTGAAAGCTATTTGAGCAATGAAGTTGACTGTCAGACAATGCTGTATAAGTTCCTCACAAAAACACAAGTTTTTTTCCTTATAATTTACTAGCAACTAACCACATCATACACATTGACGGTCAAAATAACATGTGAAGAGGAAACTCAAGAACACACCATTCCTGTAAACAGAGATCTTTCCAGGTAATGATCGCTCAGAAAAAACAAGAACACTTTTTAGTGTACATTAGCTACACATATCATTAGTAACATTAGCACACAACAATTAATCTGGCACTGTACTGCTTGGTGCAATATATTCAGAGCACTCTCCTATTGACACATCCTCCATTTCCAACTCACTTTTGGCAGAGTTCACGGATAGCTCTTGGCCCGTGCCGTCCTCATCATCGATGTGCACTAGCGTGGCCCTCAAAGTAACAGCACCCTTGCCCTTGCAAACGCGGGTAGGGTCCAACTCTGCAAAAATACAAAGCAACTAAATTGATCATCTTTTCAAAGCACTAAATAAAGTACATGTACATGAGTACATGATGCCAACAACCATATTCGTTTTACATTATTCAAACGTTAGACCCCCAAATCCTAAAAATACTGGTCTTACCAGTAGGCATGAGATCAGGTGAACTTTTCATGATCCTCAATGGTGTTACTCGCACAGCAGATACAGTGCGCCGACAGGGTGGGCGTGCTTCAAGACACATACAACCATAAGTGAGATGGGAGAACAGAAGAAAAAAAAAGATTATAATTGCATATTTGCAGTTTTTCACATCGTCTGTGACATTTTGGGTTGCGACATACTGAGTTATTGTTAGAAATTGAGAACAGCTCTAATAATGGTCACATAGAGACCCGAGGGCTTTTTAAATTCTAGGAAGATTATAATCACACTGTTCTCTGTTGGCTGGCACAAATATCAAGGAAAGATGGATGAACGGAAGGAAATAGGGGGCCTGGCAATAAGAATACTGATTCAACAATGACTCAAGCCAGAGAGGAAAACAGAGGGAGTCTGTTTGTGATTGCTTACTCATGAGCTTCCTGCATCAAGACATTAGACTGCTATTATTCCTATGTAGTACTTACTACAGTGTTTTGATTAGGCTAGGTGATTTGACAGGTTTAAACAATATCATATAGTTGTGCATTATATGAGGCTGTAAGCACAGATTTAAAACTGGCATGCTGAGAAAATGGCTGTCTTTTGCAGTTTTATCTTAATTGATGTTGTTGTCTATATCTGTGTTGCAAACTTGCAATTGTTTTGTAAGTTTCATTCATACCCATGTAACTGTAAATAAAGGCTAGCCAGGCCGGTGTAACCTCCAAAAACTTGATGGAGATGGGAGATACTGAAAGTGTGGCATGCTTACCAGGGCCTGCATCAAATTTCCCTGTGCCCTCTGCTGGAGAGCCCTGCAAATGAGAATGGGTGAAAGGAGAGATAAAGGGAGATGCTAAGACATAATGTTGCTCAGCATGTCATTAGGAAAGAGAACAAAGAATAGGCAAATGGTTGGCAATCAAGACAACTCAACAACACATCCTACTTACCTCTATTACATGTTCCTAAGCATGTTTACAACTGTAAAAAATTGCAAAAAAACTGGTGCAAAAAGTAGGAGTGGGTGATAGATACGGTTACTGTGTATAGGAAATCAGTACCAGCTGATTAAAGTATAATAGAGCCTATATCTGAATAAATCCTACCATCCAACCTTAGTCACCAACATAAAAGAAAAAAAAACTGGCCTATTTGTTTATTTGCCTGCTAGGCTTGGCTTTGGTATAAGTATATTTAGACCTGATCTCATATTTAAGATCTGACAAAGATCTGATAACTGGATTGTGAAATTTTGACTGGAATAATGTTACAAACAATCCTTCTAATATGGTAAGCGTGAGGGTGCTGATGCATGAGGAGACTCAATACCCCTCTAACTAATGTGTCACACCTTTGGCTGTGGTTCACACTGAAACAAGATACAAAGTGACCTGTTATAGAACATTGACTAAGTAAGAAAATATGGGTCAATGAAAATGTATATGTTTCAGTAGCAGCCAATGGATATCTCCCTTGAACAGATGTTTCTGCCCAGTAATAAGTAAGTCACGTTAGATAAAAGTATCTGCCAAATAACTAATTTGATAGTGATTACCCAGCAAGCAATAGCCGTCATTTCACCGTCTAGGTTAACTATAGACCTAATATAGTCCGGCTATGAGTAACCCACTTCTAGCTAAGATAACCTTGAATTTGGTTACATGATTGCTTGTGTTTGGTTTCATTTCTTTGACATGTCACGTAGCCTGTGAGTCTATTCTTGGGCTAGTTAGATGTCTATTATATTTTCACTGACAGCCCAAATTTTGCCTTATTTTAGCCTAGACGTCAGGGCTGTGTTTGGACACCTATTAGACATCTTTTAAATGCAAAATTGCTTGCTGGGTAGTATTTTAAATGCTAGTTACTATTTGCCAAGTGGAGGGACTTTAAAGCAGAATTTTCTTTAGAGATACAAAATAGCATCAAAGTGGATAATTGCAGATATTTCTGTTGCATTTCTAATGGATCTCAGTGTAAACATTAACCATCTGTCTATATGCAATGGCTCCTGTCTCATTGACTTATTTTAGCCAACAGTTACAATCTATACAAATCAGAACCCGCTAATTAGCCAGCTAAGTAAACTTAGAACATTTAACAGAGCCTATATCTGAATTAAAGTATGTGAGGAGATATATAAATAATATTGATAAAGTCCTGAAACATATACAGAAACATAACTGTTAGCATTGGATTTATCCCCTTGAAAATGGATATCCTTCTAAATTTAGAAGACTTGTGCAGTTGTGGAACGGCAATTTTGTAATTCTATCATACACAAATATGCTGTTTATAATAAACATTTATACCACATACTGAATTAGATAAGTGGGAATCATTTTCCATTGTAAAATTAAAAACAGGTCCAGCAATAACAGCTGCACGCATCACTACATCAGTCAAGAGTCACACGGTTTGAGGATCCTTAATTCTCTGGATTGCTCAACATGTAGCCTGTGTTGAAGTTATGCTACTAATCCTGATTTAGCTTGAGCTTTGTGGCGTTTTAGTAAATACATCCAAAGCCAAATTAATAAATAAACATATGCAACTGATTTATTTCTGCATATTAATCTTAATAATATTATACCGAATCAAATTTTGCAGCTTACCTTGTGAGGACCTTCAGCTGAGCTTAACTTGGTTTAAAGTCCTAACAAACACCTAAACAGGGAGGGTGCCCTTTTAAATGTCCTTTGTTGTGGCCTATCATACAAATCCAGACTATTATGTCCTGTTCTCTTCAAAGAACTGAACCTTAACCATGCTTTACCTCTTTCAACTACCAAGATGGACCTGTCAGCACCAGCAACCTGGGAATGTTGCACCCACTTAGCATTGTGATGAACGAATTACACCATCCTGCTTTCCATCCCTGTCTGGCATGACAAGCACCTCATGAGGCTATAAACTATATTAAGATAACTAAGATAATAGACCAAAAATGTTATAAATCTGGTGTCATACAAATTTGACAGACTATTGATTGTGGTTTATTTTAAGATTAAGCATCAGAACAGGGCATGGGCCATATGGGTTGGACCAGACACATTTTTTCTCACAGTAAACAGTCACCTGAGTGGTCTTATCATGGTCAAGGGCATGAACACTGACCGTTCAGGCCACTCTAGTGTATTAGAGACACTTATGATGATTACAGTCTTCTTCATCATGCTAAAAATAAAATACTTCTAACAAAGTAATTCAAAAGACTTAAATGGCATGCTAGAAATGTCCTACGAAATAACCACAAACTTTTAAAGTTCATCAAAATACAGCCTCAAATCCGAATTACACCAAAAAACAATAAAAATCGAAATCTTAATATTTGTCCAAGCCAGCTATGACCTCACTATTAGTCCAAAATCTTCATCTTTAACCGGCTGTAATTTTGTCATTTCGTGCAGCCGTTTTGTGCAAAAAAAAAAAGGCAAATCATGTGAACAAACAAATTGCTGGAATCTTGTTGCATTGTGCCTAGTAACTGCTGTACTCAGTCCAGCAGGCCTTCTCCAGGCAAAGCTGTAAAACTGAGCAACAGTGGAAAGGCTCATGTCAGACATGGGTCCAAATCTTTGTTTCAAAATCAAAACACTGGCTTAAACCTCAGTCGAGGCCAGGCTATAAATCTCAGGTCTACAACTTTGGCTCATGTAGTGAGAAAAGGGGCCTCCTGCAGGGGCACTTGATAGCTCAATAAATCAATTCATCCACAGAGTCTCTTACATTTCTGAACAATTTAGCTCACTGAAAGCCCAATACAAAACATTAGTGTTTAATTTATAAAAACAAACTTGTTTGACAATAATGAAAATCCTTCTTTACAGTTATTGTACACTGTAAAAACAGCATCATTTTAAACAGTAAAACATGACGCAGTAAAAACATTTAATGGAATTTTAAAGTAAAATGAAATACTTTTAAATACAGCTTTTTAAAGTGAAAAACAAGTTATCTTATAATTTACAGTGAAAGGCCATAAATTGACATATCCAGAATTCCCTATAACACTAAACATTTGATGGTTTGTCATTTAAATAATATGTTTCTTCATCTTATTTGTTATCAGTTATGTACTGGATTTTATGCAAACATCGCTTCTGTTTATAGTATAAAATGATTTAATAAAATCCCTCATGCTGTCAACACACATTTTGTGCGCTTTTTTATATTATCTATAAAACACTTTATTTTAATATTATATATATCAAACTGTAATAAAAAGTGTCAACTTATTACTTTTTCTAACTGACCTAACCCTTAAATTTTTTGTTTTGTAATGTACTTAGGTTAATTCAGCAATGTTAAATTAAATATTATTAAATATAACATTACATTTACATATGTTGGACACACATATACATATATATATATGACAACACAGTAAAAGTAATTTCAATAAAATCATAATAGCATTTATAATATATAATTATTTTATTAATAATAAAATGTTTACACAAAAACTGTATAAAAAGCAATGTGGTAAATTGTAACTGTTGTTGCTGGTTGATTCAGCAATGTGTGTGTGTGTGTGTGTGTGTTGGGTCCTTAACGCAAACTGATGATATTCACAGAGTTAACTACTTGGCACAAGCTGCAGCCAATGAGCTTGTAGCTCAACATTTAAATGGCTGGCTAGCATTCACTATAGCAGTTTGCAGCACATTTTCAGAGTTACTCTGAAACCCTCCAACTTCCCCAGCTCCACCTGTGTAGATTTACAATGGGTGATTCATTTATATGCTAGGCTATTTGTACAGCAGAAGTATGTCTTACTCTCACAGCAGCGAATCAGCGAGTGTATTGGCAGTAGCAAGTTCCTGTACTTGCTCTGCAGCAGCAGCAACAATAATCAACAGCAGCAGGAATAATCTTCAACAACAGCAATAATCAGCAGCAGCATAGCAGATCTATTCCTCCAAGACCAAATACATTCAAATTTTCATTTCAATTACCATGCTAAAAAATTTCAGAGAGTTGTCGTGATTGAAATATATGAATAAGACATTCCAACATTAAGCACATTTTTTGTTGTATTTTTTGTGTGTAGAAAACATAAGAAGAATGTTCCCTTTGGTTGGCATTGTTTACTGACTTCCCTTCCACGGTTTTCACCACAATTTTCTGCATGACAGCAATGCTGCTGGAAGCATTTGATTTAAGAACTTGGCAAAACTGAACTTGGCTACTGTGGATTTCGATGGCAGATAACTATTGGCACATAAAAGACATCTCAAATAAAATCTGTGAGAACTCTCCAACCATCAAAATATCCATAAAAGTGAAAAAGTCACAGCATTAGATTCTAAAGCACAGCAGAAGGTCATCATGTACATCCTTTGGTGCTTTCCATTCCATTATGCCAGCCCCATTAAAATAATAAAGGGGGGATGACACAAGAAAAAGTACCATGATATTCCACCCATGAATCTCTGGGGATTGCCTAATTCTATTTCCATGACAGCTTTTAAAGAGTGCAGCTTTAATACACAAAGGAGATCTACAAGGGGCCTGCTGTAGCCGGAGCGAGGGGACTGGAGGGGAGGGGGGCCGTTACATAACACAGTTTGACTTCTGCTTTGTCAACAAATGGCAGAGGGGGGCACAGAGAGAGAGAGAGAGAGCTCACCAGGATCACAGCAAACAGCTCCAAACATGGCTCGAGAGCAGCGCTGTAGAAGAACAACCGTGGGTGTTTAATAGAGAATATCCCATCAGTACCGTAAACATCTTCAGCAGACATACTGGACGGAGGCCTAGACTGTCATACTCTCAACACATTTAAACAATGGCATCATAAAAGGAAATGTATTTAACTGTGGTATTTGCCTCAGCCACTATTCATCTATAGCCTATGTCTTATTTCAGAGCATGATACCACAGGCGGTTTCCAACCAAAGTTGCGAAAATTTAACTTGCGAGCAAAAATTGGAATATTGCATAAAAAACATTTGCAAATAAAGCAGTGATTCCATCCCATGTGTTCAAGAGAACAAAATCACCACTTCCTGGGAATTTGGAGCAAAATATCTGTAATAAAAATGGAAGTTGTCTCAGAGTGCACAGACTAAACACAATAAACACTGTCATGTTATCTTATGGTCAAATGCCTGGTGATTGTGAATGCACTTTTTTATGCTCATTTTTACAATTTATGCACATCTTGGCGTTTCCATCTGTTTTTTTGGGGGGGTTTTTTGATATCCCAAAATGCGCACAAAAATAGGTAGATGGAAACATAGCTACTGTCAGTGAAACCTCTCAGTTATATTCTGGGAAAGATGCCGAACAACTGAAAAGAGCGTGCATTGCAGACAGGAAAATAATAACTCACAAAAAAACAAATATGGCACAAAGGGACAGTCTGTGTATGATTTACACAGTGTCTATTGGTTTCACTGTAAAATGATGCTCAGATGTAAATAATGCTAAAAATAGCCAAAGATTTGTGCACTTCTTTCGTTTTACTCACTATTCTGAACTCCAATGAACTTACAACTTTTAGGAACATAAGTAATGCACCTCAAATCATCTTTTCAATTATGAAGTACTTTGAATTTCGAAGTTGCATAGCTGTTGAGTTGGACTAATACATATCAAACAGACCTACACAGAAAAAATAGTTTTGTGGTTTACTCCCATTTGCCCTTTTCCCAGCATGCGCAGGAGTATGAATAATTATAGTTGCCTTGTTTGACCATTTGCCAGTTTTATTTACGTAAATTCTGTTCATATATTATTAGTAACTTGTTGTCTTGCAGCATCAGAAGTTTGTTCCTCTATTAAAATGATCAGTTAGTTGATTACTGAGTGTTTTCCCCAACAAGAGTGTTTATATAAGTACATTAATTAGTAAATAAAAGAGCATAACACTAATAATAAAAAAATGCAAATAAGGGGAAACATTCAACTTTGCATACTTTTATATTTTTATCTTGCAGGCTCTACAGTTGAATATATATGCAACTTAGATTTTTATCTTGCAGGCTCTACAGTTGAATATATATGCAACTTATATTATACACAAGTTATATTAAGTGATAAACACTGTCTTTTAAAGGTTTGGGGTCAGCACATTTTTAAAAGAATGTAATACTCTAATTTAGCAAGGATGCATTTCACGCATAGTGGTCACTACAGTGGACAGCTATTAAAAAAGCATTTTCTTGAATTTGCACGGGTTTTTATGGCAAAGTTGCACATCAATCTCTTCATTGGACCCTGGTGCATCATCCTATAAATTGCAATCAAGTGGCAAGCCTTTGTGTTTCGATTTTTTCCCCCTCCAAACCAAGATGGCCAAGGGTCAGTCAGACATGCCAAGTTGCTCCAGAATATCCACCCATTCCTTCTATCCTAGGAGACTCTTGTAGGTAAAAAAAATATTGCAGCATAAAGCAATATCTAATGAGTCATATCACAGTAAAATTTTCCAAGTTTTGATTTTAGATTGAGAGAAAACTCTGATTAATCACATGTCCACTGTAGTGGACGTCATGCATGCAATGGCTATATTTCAGATACAATTCATAATTATAATGTGAATATTGTTTTTGAAATTTAAAACTTAAAAACTTAATATGCATTGACTTTTTCTACTGTAAATAAATGTATTTGTATTATTAGAATGTAATTTTCATTGACATCGAAAAAAGTCATGTGATTACATAATGTATGACACTTGTAATGCATTACTTTACTTGTTAGATCAAAAAGTCATCTGATTTTATAATGCATGTTATTGTAATGCATTTTTTACTCATAACATCAAAAAGTAATCTGATTACATAATGCATGTTACTTGTAATGCGTTTCCTTTCTCATAACATCAAAAAGTAATCTGATTATGTAATGTGCGTTATTGTAATGTGTTTTTTTACTCATAACATCAAAAAGTAATCTGATTACGTAATGCATGTTACTTGTAATGCGTTTCTTTACTCGTTACATCAAAAAGTAATCTGATTAGGTAATGCATGTTACTTGTAATGCGTTTCTTTACTCGTTACATCAAAAAGTAATCTGATTAGGTAATGCATATTACTTGTAGTTAATTACTTGTTAGATCAAAAAGTAATCTGATTAGGTAATGCATGTTACTTGTAACACATTACTTTACTTGTAACATCAAAAAAGTAATCTGAATGCGTTATGCATGTTACTTGTAATGCGTTACCCCCAACACTGATCATTTCAGATGAGATTGAAAAAACGTATCGCTAGGTTTTCTCAGAGGAGGGCTATGATAGAAATGTGCATGTCCATCTTGAACATAATCAGAATTATCAGCTAATAAGGGTAAATCTCCATACTCTGGTGCACTGGAGGGAGCATCTGAGTGGTTTCCACAGTTGTACCTTGACAGGCTGTAGAAAATTCTGATGGAATCACGTCCTCATGTTCTGATATCAAAGATACGCAAAGTGCAACTTGTATGAAGTTGTATGAAGCCATTGCAATATTTTGCATTTATATTTTTTGTATATATTTTATAGTTTTCACATTATTTGATATAATTGCATTGATTAGTTTGTTAAATTCACATACTTTATCTGTTTGATTATTGTCTTATATTTAATACAGTATATCTTCAGTTTAAACCAACCGCATGCTGTCCACTCAAGTGGACATCTGAAGATCTCTTTGAAAAATTTGTAAAAAAATAAAATAAAAATCAATTCTTGTTTTTCATGCCCTAAGAGCAATAAAAACACATAGGAAAAAAATCCTGACTGAGGGTATCATAATTCATGCATGAAAGGGTTAAATTGATCAAAAGCGACAATAAAGACTTAAAAACGTACTGTTCTTTTGAAATTTCCATTCACCAAAAAAAGTTTTACAGATTTCACAAAAATATTAAGCAGCACAACTGCATTCAACATTGATAATAATAATAGATAATTTTAAATTTCTAATAATATTTTATAATATTTCTATTACTGCATTTTTTACCAAATAAATGCAGTCTTGGTGAACATGAGAGACTTTTTTCAAAAACATCTCAAACATTCAAAAAGAAAATCTTACCGACCTTTTGAAAGGTTAGTTCTCTTACGAGAGGTCTCTCGTACTGCGTAAGATATCTTACGCTGGGGAAAATCCTTTTTCCGCGAGATATTGAAGCCAAAAATTATCCTTAATTTTGTAATAATGCAAAACGCGTTGCAGCAGCAATGCAGACATAGGCGAGACAGCTCGCGCGCCTATTGGCTGCTCTGCGGCAACTGCAGCAGCCTATCGAGCGAGGCCTGGCGTGACGTCAGACCCAATCAGGGCACTTCGCGCCCGCTGCGTCACGTCCCGCCGAAATGGGCGTGGTCTAGGCCTATAAATATCGCTCGCAGGCAGCTATTATCTGATTTTTCATCCTTCAAGCGAAGCACACGCATCGCTGGAGCTGGATTAGGAGCCGCGCCGTCGAGAGAGAGCACCTTCAGCGGGACGAGTCACTGAAGTCGCTGGCCGCGCCGCCTTCCTGCCTTCCTGCTGCGCTTTCCGGCGCTTATATCCTTCTCTTTATTACACTGTATTTCTGTGTGTGTGTGTCGCCGCTGCGACACACATTTCTAAAAGAGCTAGCGTCTTTTTAAAGATGCCTTCCTGCGGCTCGTGCAGAGCCACACTCAGCGACGGGGACCGCCACGTGATCTGCGTTTCCTGCCTGGGTGAGGAACATGCAGCTCTCGCGCTCGCTGACGGCGGATGCCCTCACTGCGAGCTGATGGCAATGGCGACTCTGAGGACTCGCCTAGCCGTCTTCACCGAGACTGCTCCCCCGCCCGCCGCGGCGTCGCGCCGTAAAAAGCGCCGTGCCCAGCGGGCCCCGGAACCCTCCCTCAGCCGCCAAAGCTCGCCGGTTCGCCCGCTTGCTTCCCCGGCTTCTTCTGTTTCGCTTCCTGACGGACAGCGGCCGCCGTCTGCCGCCGCTTCCGTTGATATCGCGGATGAGGAAGCCCTGCTGGGAGAGGATGATTCCTGCTCTATCCTGGCGTCAGGCAGTGAGGATTGGGCGGGCTCTGAGGACCCCGCGCCCCCTGCCCGCACTTCGTCAGGCAAAAGAGCTTCCATCGAGACGGAACTCATGCAAGTACTCGCACAGGCCGCGGCGAGCCTCGGCCTCGAGTGGTCTTCGCCTGAGCAGCCCGCTCACAACCGGCTGGATGGATTTTTCCTGCCTGGGGAGCGCGCTTCACCTGTGTCCAGACCGGCGCCCTTTCTTCCTGAGTTACACGAAGAAGTCGCCAAGTCCTGGAGCGCCCCCTATTCTGCTAGAGTGCGTCCTGCTGTTTCTTTGGCATTCTCCGCCGTTGACGATGCCAAGAACAAAGGATACCTCTCGCTGCCGCCGGTTGAAGAGGCGATAGCGGCCCACTTATGCCCGCCCTCCGCTGGACGGCGCGCTAAGCCGGCCCTACCCTCTAAAGCTTGCCGCACGACGTCGAGCTTGCTCCACCGCGCTTTCTCCGCCGCCGGGCAAGCTGCGTCAGCGTTGCATACCATGGCAACGCTCCAGATCTTCCAGGCCGATCTCCTCCGTAAGCTGGATGAGGAAGGACCTGACGCGATCTGCGTGCCGGACTTAAGGAGTGCCACGGACCTCGCCCTTCGTGCTACTAAGTCCGCAGCGCAAGCCATTGGACGGACTATGGCTTCTCTCACCGTGTCTGAGAGACATCTATGGCTGACGCTCTCGGAAATGGCCGAGTCTGAGCGCACCGCGTTCCTCGACGCCCCGCTTTCCGCCGCAGGCCTCTTCGGATCCTCCGTCAAAGATTTCGCGGAGAGATTCGCAGAGGTACAGAAAGCGTCTCAGGCTATGAAGCACTTCCTCCCGAAGCGCTCCAGCTCTGCAGCAGGCCGTGCGAAACCGTCTGCTCAGAGCTCACAGCCACAGCCACCGTCCACTGCCTCCACTTCACAGCGCCGCCAGGCCAGAAGCGCGAGACCGCGCTCCCGCTCATCCGGTCGCCGCCCCGCAGGACGCGGCCCGCGACCTAAGGTTACGGTGAAGCCCGAGGCCCCGAAGTCGTCCTAGCACAGCTAGGAAAACGACGGTGTTCCAGTCCCGCTGCGGCCGGACTCACACCAAAGCTATTCGCTCGTCCAGTTCCAGAAAATGTGACTGTTCCAGTGTTTTCTGCAGCCAACAAGTCGGTTCTGTCACCCGCTTGCCTGCACACAAATGCCGTTTTCACGGCTACCCAGATAAATCCCCAAAAGAGCGTATTTTCTGGTGTCCCGGCCACGGCCGATGGTGTTTCGTGTGTAGTAAGAATGCCCACTGCCCAGTGCCCATCCCTACACATAAGCACAGCCTGTCACACAGGGCTCGCGCACATAAAACCGACTCAGGTCGGTTGCGCTTCAAACATGGTGAATGTGCCCACTACCCAGTGCCCACTAACACCACGTTACGCATGTCTCACGGTTTCTGTAAAAACGAAACCAACATGCACTCGCTTCACGCAAGCGAACGATGTTTTCGGTGTGATAAATGTGCCCGCTGTCCCGCGCCCACATCCACACATAGACATAACAGTTCCCACGGGAACCGCCCAGCCCTCCCCCTCGCGGTTAACCACCGTAGAGGAGTCGAGCGCGGGCAATCTGCCCGCTGTCATCAGCGCGCCCCATGCCTCAAATGTCACGAGCGACACGCTTGTGTTACAGCACACAGAAGCTTCTCCATCGCTGAGCGAGCGGAGCGCGCTTCGTATTCGACCCCTAGCTATCCATGCAGACGCATGGGCAAAGCTGCCCGGGGTTTCGAAGTGGGTGCTGAACATTATAAAAAGAGGCTATTCGCTGCAGTTTCGCCGACGCCCTCGCCGCTATGTGGCGCGCGTCGAGACCATGGTAAAAACAGAAGTAGCACATCTACTTCGAGCCGAAGTGACGAAACTATTGAGAAAAGGGGCCATAGAACCCCTCTCTCAAGATCAGAGCGAAGGAGGGCTATACAGCAGATACTTCCTGGTACCGAAAAAAGACGGGGGTCTCAGACCCATACTAGATCTAAGGCAACTGAACAAAGTGCTTGTGAAGCGACAGTTCAGGATGCTCACGACCAGGCAAATCCTTGTGCAGATTCGCCAAGGAGATTGGTTTGTGTCAATAGATCTGAAAGACGCGTATTTTCAAATACAGATAGCGTCACGTCACAGGCGATTTTTGAGATTCGCCTTCGAGGGCCAGGCATATCAGTACACAGTCCTGCCGTTCGGTTTGTCCCTAGCACCCCGTACATTTACGAAGTGCATGGACGCGGCGCTCGCACCCCTCAGAATGAGAGGCATGCGAGTGCTGAATTATTTGGACGATTGGCTGATTCTAGCGCAATCTCGCGCAGTGCTCATAGAACACACGACCATTTTACTCGATCACCTCGAGGATTTGGGTCTGAGTGTCAATTGGGCGAAGAGCTCCCTGTCACCCAGTCAGAAAATATCTTTCCTGGGCACAGAACTGGACTCACTATCCATGATAGCGCGACTATCACAACGGCGCGCGGTAGACATTCGACGCACAGCGAACTCTTTTCGCTGCGGCGCGTCTGTCCCGCTCAAAAGATTTCAGAAGATGCTAGGTCTCATGGCCTCAGCATCGTCAGTACTCCAGCTGGGTCTGCTCCGCATGCGCCCGCTGCAGTTTTGGCTGAAAGCGCGAGTCCCACGCAAAGCGTGGGCACCCGGTTTGCTTCGCCTCAGGGTCAATCAGAAATGCGTTACAGCGCTGAAACCCTGGAAAGCGAACGACTGGTACCAATCAGGTGTAAGCCTGGGGACTTCCTCGAGGGTGAAAGTGGTGTCCACGGACGCGTCCACCTCGGGATGGGGAGCGCTGCTCGAGGGCAGACCGTTCTTCGGCCAGTGGTCAGAACGGGAGAAGCTCCTGCACATAAACTGCCTCGAAATGCTGGCAGTAGACAACGCGCTGACGCGTTTTTGTCCCCAAATAAAAGGTCACCACGTCTTGGTCCGCTCGGACAACATGTCTGTGGTATCCTACATAAATCGCCAGGGCGGCATCAGATCCGAGAAACTGTACAGGCTGGCAGAACGCCTCCTGGTATGGGCTCAGTGCAACCTGCGCTCGCTCAGAGCAGCGCACGTGCCAGGGATCATGAATATAGGACCAGACAGACTGTCCAGGAACAACGTTCCGGCAGGCGAATGGTCCCTACACCCACAGACAGTCCAACTGCTGTGGAAGAAATTCGGCAGAGCGGAAGTGGACCTGTTTGCGTCTCAAGAAAACGCTCACTGTCAAGAATTTTTCTCCAAGAGCAGGAGCGCGCTGGCCCATGTGTGGCCCCGCCGCCCGCTCTATGCTTTTCCCCCCGTCTCTCTCCTGCCTCAGGTGATAGAACGGATCAGGGAAGAAGGATGCTCAGTACTGCTGGTAGCACCGTTCTGGAAAAACCAACCTTGGTTCCCAGCCGTGATGCAGTTAGCAAGTACTGCCCCGTGGCCAGTACCAGTGAGGAGAGATCTCCTCTCACAGGCCCGCGGCTCGATCTGGCATCCTCACCCGGATCTATGGTCCCTTCATGTCTGGGCCATCAACGGGTACATGTTGGACTCCCTAAAGGAGTATTAAACACGATCACGCAGGCTAGAGCTCCGTCTACAAGACGACTCTATTCTTCGAAATGGTCAGTGTTTTCGGGCTGGTGCACAGCCCGTGGTGTGTCACCCACAAATTGTGATGTGACGGAGGTGCTTTCCTTCCTACAAGAGCTGTTGGATGGGGGCAGGGCCCCCTCCACGCTCAAAGTTTATGTGGCGGCTATAGCAGCGTTCTCAGAAACAACGCTTGGTCAGTCAATAGGAAGGAACGATTTAGTCATCCGCTTCCTTAAAGGAGCTAGGAGACTGAATCCTCCCAGACCTCCCTCAGTCCCCGTATGGGACCTTTCTACGGTTCTGGAAGCCATGAAAGGTGCGCCATTTGAGCCTTTACAGTCAATCGATTTGAAACACCTGTCTTTCAAAACGGTGTTTTTGCTGGCTCTCGCTTCGGTGAAGCGCATAGGGGATCTGCACGCGCTCTCTGTGAGCGCGGCGTGCATGGAGTTTGGGCCCAATGACTCAAAAGTTATACTCAAACCTAAGCACGGTTATGTTCCAAAATCCCTCAACACACCGTTTAGGGCGCAGATTATCTCTCTGTCAGCCCTACCGGTCCCTGATGAGGAAAGAGACGCGAGCCTCCTTTGCCCAGTCAGGGCATTACGAGCTTATGTGTCTCGCTCGTCTGTTTTCAGACAGACGGAACAGCTCTTTGTTTCGTTTAGCGGACGTTCTAAGGGACTAGCCGCGTCGAAACAGAGCCTATCCAGATGGATAGTTGATGCTATAGCGCTGGCATACGCCTCCAAGGGCATGCAGTGCCCTTTGGGTGTCAGAGCGCATTCCACAAGAGGCATGGCCTCTTCGTGGGCTTGGTCGAGTGGGATTGCCTTGCAAGATATTTGTATGGCGGCAGGCTGGGCCTCCCCGTCTACATTTGTAAGGTTCTATAACCTAGAGGTTCCCGCCCTGCAGGCCAGGCTGCTGTCGGTCTAGACTACCAGTATTATCTGACCTGATGCGTTCAGCTCAGAATGCTGCGTTTACTGAGCACAGCTCAATTTTCGACAGTTTAAAGCTGGGCAAACTGTGTAAGACCCACATTTTTTTTTTTTTTTTTTTTTTTTTTTCATCAGTTCAGGCCGTACCCCGCCCTGTCTGTATGATGAAATTTGCGTCCCTTCGACGCTACTTTATGTGGAAAGTGAGGCTGCACCCCTCCTTCTTCCCGGACTCTCTGTGAGTTCACTGAGTGATTGTGCACTATATGTACCCCGGGCTTTCGCCCTTGGGTCTTTGGTGTCAGATCTCAGCACGCACGGCGTTTTACACTGGGTCCCCTAGCGTAAGATATCTTACGCAGTACGAGAGACCTCTCGTAAGAGAACGTACTCGGTTACTAACGTAACCTCGGTTCTCTCTAGAAGAGGGACCGAGTACTGCGTATCTTGCCGTGCATGCACACGCTCTGGTTGCTTCGATGATGAAAAACCAGATAATAGCTGCCTGCGAGCGATATTTATAGGCCTAGACCACGCCCATTTCGGCGGGACGTGACGCAGCGGGCGCGAAGTGCCCTGATTGGGTCTGACGTCACGCCAGGCCTCGCTCGATAGGCTGCTGCAGTTGCCGCAGAGCAGCCAATAGGCGCGCGAGCTGTCTCGCCTATGTCTGCATTGCTGCTGCAACGCGTTTTGCATTATTACAAAATTAAGGATAATTTTTGGCTTCAATATCTCGCGGAAAAAGGATTTTCCCCAGCGTAAGATATCTTACGCAGTACTCGGTCCCTCTTCTAGAGAGAACCGAGGTTACGTTAGTAACCGAGTACGTTCTTCAGTCATATTCATAAATGGATATCTGTTATAATGACAGCAAATTGTGTTCTGGCAGCTAGACCATTTAGATTAACATCATCAGGTAATTTACTTAATAATAATAATAATAATAATAATTAGTTAATGATTATAAATAAATAATTATAAGTAAAAGAATAAGTAAATTAGTAAATAAGTAGATTCATTTAAAACTGCATTCATTTAAATTATTTCAGCACCTCAACTGAAAACTAATAATATAATATCACATATTCTGTGACATCATAACAGTAATAACTATTTTATTGCTAACAAGAGTAATAATATATCAGTATAATTTTTATGTAATTTTTTTACAGTATAATTTTTACACTAAATAGATCTCCTTGATTAACAAAACTGTTTCTCAGCAGAAACTACCAATTTTACAACCAAAATCAGCTGGTTTTATTACCAATTCAATATATCTGTACCACTACCGACCCGAACACTCATAACACACTATTAGCATGGCTACTGAGAGCTATCATCACAAACATACCGTTAAAACAGAGATCATGCCAT
Organism: Leuciscus leuciscus; assembly: GCF_965113295.1. Taxonomy (NCBI): domain Eukaryota; kingdom Metazoa; phylum Chordata; class Actinopteri; order Cypriniformes; family Leuciscidae; genus Leuciscus; species Leuciscus leuciscus. Next base: position 12,937,491 of record NC_138746.1, on the reverse strand, counting down.
CTAAAATAGAGTGACACTTAAAAAAAACATCTGCCATTACGTCACGGAATACAGAAGCCTATTATGTCTGGAAGATGTTCTAGTGCACAGCTGTGTATAAATGAGTCAAAGTCTCCTGGCCTGGCCCCCACAGGCTGACCAGGACAACAGGCGGCCACAGAGGGAGGGGCACACGGCGCATGCACAGCATCAACCGCAGCACAAGCCAGAAAAAAAAAAAAAAGCTTTGTGCGCAGCATGGATGTTCTAGAAGGACAGATGGGGCAAATGATAATGAGTTTCACACTTGGGATACAAAGCAGTGCGTAATGGGGCGGCTTTTGATATCAAATGACTTACAAAGCTCATAAGGCATGAGGGATTTATTTTGTAGGTAATAAAAATAAAAATGGACCAGACTGAGCTTTGGGATACTGAATTTTGGCGCCTAAGTGAACAGCTCAGGATGTGACATTTAAGGGTCAATGACATATAAGCGCATCCTTATATCTAATGAGGCTTTATACAGTTGTATCACCATGACATTTTTTACTTTATGCACAGAAAAACCCCCCCATAAATTTCAATTCAGAAGTAAAAAATGTTGGCTGTGTCCGAAATACTCATACTCTTATGAGAAAGTACTTATTTTGAATAAGTAATTACGTCACGGTGGCTAGAAAGTATGTTCTATATAGTATGAGTGTGTGTACAACGGTAAAAAAAAGTTGCTGCCTTAAATTAAGTACAATCAACTTGGATATTTTAATTCATTTCAACTTAAATTACATGAAACTGACTAAATAAAACGAGTTGAATCTTGTATAACTTATTTTTTAAAAAGTTGAATATTGTTTGACTTATTTTAATGAGTTAAAGCAATGTAAAAACATATGTTGTCATAACTTAATGATCATATAATTTTTTTACAATGTATGAATGTAATCCCGACGTACTACATCTGCCATGTTTTCATTATCATGACCTACATCAGTTGCATCGCTTCAATGTCATTCACAAATCCTCTCCTGAGGCCTCATGGGATAGTAAAGTGTTCATCATATGCACACTTAAGAATCTCACCGGTAGTATTAGTTCATCCGGGAACTTTTTGCCAACTCTTTTATGAGTACGCTACTGTGAATTTGGACATGCTTCTTTTGTCACATACTAATTTCACCGACTATACGATTTCGGATGCTGCCATGGTCATCATAGAAGAGGATCAATTGTAGTTTTGGGGGGGGGTTTAAAATAATAAACATGACAAAAAAGCAGCAAGTGTCATTGTCCCTTAAATGCATGTACAGTAGCATAACTCTACATTAGTTGCTTTATGTTATGCACAAACTGTTTTCACAGTGTACAATGCAAAATGCTCTAAGACAAGTTTGTTAAAATAGCCTATGTTTAAAAAGTACAATGTTAATATTAAGGAACTTTCTGTACTGATATTTCACAGGTGTTTTACCCATATTTTGGCTTACATATTCCATTGTGTTGTGCTTAAGGGTTGAAGAAAATGTCCGTATAGATTAACAACAATACTGGTAATTTTCTGCCGGGACATTATCCATTTTTCTAAAAAGAAAAAAAAATATTTCTACAGTGAAGATATTAAGCACTAAGAAAATCTCACTGGCCAACCACTTATCAATATTTTTCCAACCAACAGAGAATTTAGGCACCCCACTTGCAATGCAGACAGAGGCAACTGTTTCAGACCTCTCAGTTATGTGGCTGGTGCCTGATAATTTTGTCAGGGTGATGTAGACTATTTAACCACACCTAAAAACAGCTCTATGATAATCCAGACATTTCAAGTGCTTCCCTAATGATGGAGGACCCCAAATCTCAGTGCTGAGCAACGCCACCAGGCACGGCCTTTATAAAGCAAGCCAAGCCATGCACATTCACACACACACTTGGATTTCACACTCTATTGAAAGGTGAACAGTTCACAGCAATCTAAAAAACACAATATAATTACATTATCTGAAGGTCCACCATGTTCCAGCAATGTGTTACACATGGCAAATGAATTAAAATAGCGTTTAAGCTCTGACATATCATTGTCACATTCTGTCACAATAACTCTCATCAGACAAACATCATCCCAACACTGACCTCAAACCAGCTGGTCTACAATCTGTCAAAGCAGCAAGAGGTGAAAAGAAAAATCTGTCAGCATAACACAATCTGAAGCAGAGATGGTCTGTTCAACTTCTTGTTTGCAATAACGTGCTGCTTTGTGCACACAGACCTTGAAATTTGTAGCGCTGACAAAACACACAGACTCGCACACACTTTAAGTGCCACTCAAAGCCACACTGCAGTCAATGGGGTAGAAGGGAAGTATGGGGTAAGATGAAGGTTGCTAAGCAACATGGCGAAACATTGAAACAATTTGGATGGGAATGGATGTTATGTGAAATCTGTCGAAGATGCCTCAATCATTGTCAATCATAACCACAAACATGCAGACATTCACACCAACAGCACAATTGCAAGTGTAAAATTGCTTTTATACAACATTAAATAAATAATATGTTAATATTTAGACATTTTAGACAGTAATGCCATAGCTACTGTTGTGTATTTTGTGTTTATTAACCGTCCGCATCAAGCAACAAACTAGTGTTGCTTCGTTCTTGGAAGAATCAGTGTTTTTGAACAAATCAGCTGAGTGAATGATTCAATGATTCACTCGCAATGTTTCATTCATGAATTATTCAGAATTTTCGAACAAATCAAATCTATTTAGTGAAATCTATTTAGTCACTTGTGACCACCTAGTACATAATGTAACTTGCAGAAAGGGTTACTTGACTTTACCAAATAAATATTTAATTTTCATGATTTATAAAAAATGTCCTGTTAAACTTGAAAGGAGGTAACAATTAATAATAACTTTCATTAATAAATCATTCATAAACATATAATGCTTAACAGATTATTAGTTAATAATATATATAATAATATAATAATTAATTATATAAATATATATATATATATATATACACGTTCTGTAAACGTTTATGAACATCTACAAATTTAACTTAAGATTGGGTACAACAAAAACATGAACAAATAATTATGTGTAAATAGTAGAAGTCTGTATATAAAACAAAGTTTATGAATAATATGTTAAAATGAATAGTGAGTAAAGTGCTTAAAAATACCATTTAAACATTAGTTTACATATTTAAACATTAACAAGCATATTATCTCATAGCTATTTGAATATATATTAACTAATGATTTAAGCATTATGTTTGTTCATGATTTATTGATTCATTTAATGATAATGCTAAGCATCTGTCAAAATAATTTGCATGATCATATACATGACAATAAATTATGATCTGTTAATCATTATGTAATGTTTAATAAGTTCAATAGTAAACATTAACAAGCAAATTATCTCATATTTCTAGCTATCTGTTAATCATTATTTAATGTTTGTCCATGATTTATTAATGAAAGCTATTATAAAGTGTTGCCATGCCATTAAGACTGTATCTATATGCGAAATGCGAACAGTGAAAAATACAGTGAAAAGTCCCAGCGCTGTTGGACTGTATCTTCTGAAATGCTGCTCAACCAATCAAGTTATGGGCTGGACGAATTGTTTTATATTGCAAAATAGATGCTGTTGTTAATGGAAACTCAATCAAAAGCTTTATCTGGACACTGGACATGAATATGTATTGAAGTATTTGTATTTGTACATGTACATGACTACCAGTTGTAAAATACAATATAACAGAGATAAAAAAAATCTACATACTTTGCTTGGGATTTTCAACACCATTAAATTTCATCCGTGTCGCCGACAAAGACAACATAACAGATTACTTTTTAATGGCCAAAGTACTTATAACCACTTGTTAAAAAAAAACCAGGGGATGCTATTAATATGATAATCCCCTCAATCCCATGGATGTGGGTGACTCAGGGGCTCTGTGAATGAATGGGAAGCCTGCGATTTTAATCCCCCTCAGAGCACTTCCTCTCTCCACTACCAGAGCCCAGTGCTTCATTCCATCGGCTGTCATACGCCTGCCCGCTCTCTCTTGGCTGTTTGCATCCAATTTGAGAGATGAAAAATTAAGAACGTGCCTTAAAAGCATACAATGAGAAAAATAAAGGCTTAATTTTTGGTTATCAAGTGCTTGAAACAGCAGGGAAATGTGAAGTGGCGGCAAATGACACTAGGAGAAATGTAATAATGGCATGTTATTAGCAGTCAATGCATGTCTGGGCATAATTGCAGTGCTACAAAAAGGCATGACTAATGTGCAAAAAACAACAACAACTTTTATGCCATTATCAGTGCTTACAGAGCTACTTAAAAAGAAATCCTGAGGTATCATGGCTTATAGATCTATTCTGAAATATGTATAATGTAACAACCTGAGGATGCTATTTAAGATCAGCCATGGCAAAAGTGTTATAGTTTGTCTATTCATTTGTCAATTCAAATGAGAACTAATTTAAACAGTGTTTCACCACCAATCTTATAGGTGCCTGTTCACCACACTAGACAGTAACATGATTCTACACAAAGCTTATAAAATATTAAGCACCCAACACAAATTATTCATTATCTTTGTAAGGAGACGGCTTCCAAAGATGCTGGCAGGAACTTCACCCAAATGTTGCAGTCTCTCACCTACTTAAGATTTTAATGCTGTTCACTTCCTCTTCGCTGAAATACTATATACCTCCTGTGCCAGAATACAATGATAACATCATGTATATGTATGGCAAACGTGCTGAGCTGAAAACACAGATACAACTTTTTCACAGGGTGTGAGATTTAAGGAGTGAGACTTCAATCGGATTACAGCTACAATATAACAATAAGAACTTATAGACTTATAGTTATCACATTTTGGCTTGTGTTAACAATTGCAGTAAAACCTGCTGGTTATTTATTTAACATTTATCAATACTATGTTGACATTTTAGCAGCCTATCACTTTAGTCTCTAATGCCAATAAACTATAGTTTTAAAAAGTAATTAAGTTTAAAAGTTTAAGATTATGCACCTGGATAGCCCTCCAAAGGCCACAAGACAACTCATACACCAAACAAAGTTTGCACTAGAACTAAATAGAAATTCATAAATTGATTTGAGATTCCTATAAATCCACATATTTAACTGGGTTAACTAATAACGGAATAACATAATTTTAAGAATGCTTAAATCTTCAATTTAAATAATATAATTTCTTAAGAACTCTTCCAGGGAATATAAAATGTTGGTTACTGTAATGGTGCACGGTTTATTATGGCAAGTTAGGGTTAAGCAAATATGGGACAAATAAATGTCACAATTGAACAACTGAGAACTGAGAATGCTCTTCTTAAACATAAGCCTGCATAAAGAATAGAAATCACCTTCATTATATTTTTACTGGGATCTTTAAAATGCTATTTGGAAGGTCAATTACTAACAAAATATATTACTGAAAAACTGTCTGTTTTAAAGCTGGACGATGCTGGCCGGCATTTCTTAAAAGTATCGTGAACTAAGTTGATAGTATATCATTGGTACCATGGTTCTACGATCTACTTAGGCTTACAATGCTTTTTTGAGAAACACAGCCCTTGTCATTTATGGTCCAGAGATGATGACTATCAGCTGGTGAGATCGAGGTTGACCTGGTAGACCTTGATAAAGCCAGTTAAGAGGTGGTAGTCCACCTTAGACAAGTTCCAAAAAACATCTTAGGCTGATATAACATGCATGGTTTGCCAAGCCACTTTGCCTTTAGCCACTTTTCATCAAATAAAAATTGAAATGCATCATTGTATTATTTAAACTGCAGCAAACACATTTGCTATACAATCATCAGCATATAAAATCACTATACTCTTGCTGACATGTCCTAACTTACCTGAGTAAAAAAAAGTTAAAGCAGTAAGCTACCTAACGATGTTCTAAAGTCTTTAGAAATTGCATTAAATATTATTTTGATATACTTGAAGACTTAAATATACAAAAGGCACTTTTGCATAGTTTATAGGCCTGCCGCATAAATCGCACTGCATTAGATTAGAACTCATCCTAACATTCATCATCGTAAATACAAGCTGTTATATCATTGCACTCTGGCACTAAAATCTGGATAAACTGTCTTATGTGTCCCGTTTAATTTTTCAAGCCATCTACAATGCAGTGGATTGAACTCGTGAAGTCTCGTTTCACTGTCCTGCTCCCTCCGCATATCCAGTCAATCCTATTCCTTATTTGGATGTCAAGTGTAGTCGAAGTCAGTAGGGCTCTTTTCCTGCGGAATACAAATTATCTCCATCCCGTCTCCTTCATCTCATCTTATAAACGCCTCAGCTCTTCAATAAGAATGAAATTTATAGTTTCACCCTTTACAATATAGCCATAAATGTAACACTAGGCTATATAATAATATCAATAGTGCTGAAGTAACTAAACACTAACACGCTTTGCCGCACTTCTGCACTGCACATTTGTCTGCAATGGATGGCCGATGCGGTTTATTGTAATAAACCCTGAGCCAAATAATAGCCTCCAAACGAAGTAAACACGTAAACTTTACGTTTTAGTTTGATGTAAAATATCACTGAGGTGGTCAAATAATGTGGATATGAAGGAGGATGTAGTATGCGTTGTGTAATACTCACCTTTCTAAGGAAGCAGTCCAGGTTTCCGTATTGATAAGGCTGCTGCACGCTGCACAATTCAGTGACGGTCACCGCACGCGCTCGCCCGTGCGTCGAGCCTCTCACGCTCTCATCACAATATCACTGGGGTGGGTGGGTGGAGAGAGAGAGAGAGAGGGGCGTTCCGTGGAGCCACAGACGTTTAATAAAACTCATATTCTATTTTAATAAAAGTGCATTTGCATTCCCTATTTGAATGAATAATAATACTTTTAAATAAAACATATTTATATAAAACAATTATTTCCTCATTTAAATTGCAACAACAAACTATACTAGTCTAGGTTAGACATATTTTACTTCAGTTTCTGAGCTTTAATTAAGTTGTAGGCTATTATGTTAATATAACTTATTTTAAATCATTTTAAGCCAACCCTGGGAAGTTTGCTGAGGCCCCCTAGCGGTACGTCGACCCCCTTGTTGAGAACATAGAGGAGCTAAAAATCAAAAACGAATTGACAGAAAATATAGATTCATTTTAAAGTTAAAGGGTCATATTTAAGTTTATTCATTATAACCATATTCCAAATAAATAACATTCATATGATTTTGTGAGAAACAGGGATTGTTAACGTGACACTATATGAGCCAATTAGCAAATACTATAGCTACTGGAGTAGGTATTAAATAATTATGCGACTGGAATTTTCAGCATATTATCAAAGCAAAAAAAAAAAAAAAAAGCAAAAAAAAGGTTTTAAGTGCATTCAAAGGATTATTTAAATGCTTCCCCTAATGTGTTAGTCTGGGTGCGAATTACACTGCGACTTTCAGGGTCAGAGAGATATTGTGAAGGACCTAGTTATTGGTGTTCCATGTGTATTAAACATATGCTTCCATGGATAGACTACCCTAGAATACCATGCACTTTCCCAGTAAGAAAAGCCCTCTTTGTTCTCTTTATACCGCTTTATACAGAACATTTTATAAACACTGAGTGACGTGTCTACAGACGAACAAGCTTCATGCGCATGATTAACAGATAAACCGCGCGCAAGCCAGTGAGAAAACGCGGTAAAGAGAGCCGCACATTGTGAGAGCTGTGAAGGCGCGAAAAACGCCGCACAACGTCTCCAATAATTTAATGTTTATATATTTTAATTATTTGAATCGTTATCCATTTGACTCTTAGCTTTTTTAACCGATTATTGACTGAAATCATCGTCAAGATTTGTAATCGAAGCATCGAGAAAACGAGTGAATCGTTTCACCACTACCAGAGAATGTCTAGCTCTGCCACTACTAAATACTTATTCTCAGCAGGTATAATGTGCACGGTCTGCAGGTAATATATGAACTTACCAAAAACATCCGCTAGAGGCCAATGTTTACACGTATAACTTTGCATATTGAGCTACAGCAGGGGTTCTCAACTCTGGCTGTCAAGGTCCGCTCTCCTGCAGAGTTTAGCTCCAACATGGGCGAGGCTAGCCCCTTTTTAGGGGTGCTTCAGCACCCCTAAAAAGGAGCTCAGCACCCCTAAAACTTGGAGTAAGAAATGTTGTTATTCTAAAAATATATATATTTTTTTTTTTGTCTTTGACAAGGTTAAATAATGTTCTTCATCTTCAGTCGGCAGCAGCGCCAAGCAGAGCGCAGGTCAGAAACAGAGGCGTGTGTGTGTGTGTGTGTGTGTGTGTGTGTTTGTTCATCTGAGCCTCATTGGTCTTTCACTTCTCGTCAGTGTCAGAATATTTGAGATGACCAATCAAATCAAAGTAGGCGGGCTTTATGTTCACAGAAGCTGCTGAGCGCGAATTTTACATGGAATTTTAGCAGCACGACTGACGCTTCAGTTTACGGTCAAGTGCGAGTTAAGATGTAAGTAGCTAAACTAAACATTTTATATTTGACAGTTTTTTAGGTCATAAATGTTAAACGAATGACAAAAATAATTAGAAAACTAATAAACTTTTGTCTAATTTCGCCATTTTGAGCTGAAAATAGGCCTATATACGTGTAATTATGTCATTAATAATGCATGTGTACATGTTGAGAATTAATATTATACAATTTGTAGCCTTCAGTAAATTAAAAAAGTTCAGCTTTAGGAGGGGAAGAGACAGGGCAAGATCAGGAGACTGAGAGAAAAAGACGGAGTGATGGAGATGAGGAGAGAGCAGGTTTTAAATCTATTTCTTATCCTTTTTTTGGCCTTCAAACGTCTTGAAATGCACATATCAGAGAAATAAAAATGTTTAACCCCATAACAACCTCAAATTTATGACCTCTTTAATTATAAAGCCCTGTCTACGGCCATGTATTAGGCCTAGATCCAGGGTGCGATTTGCCGGGGGGGATGCGTGGGATTTCCCCCTTTCTGGTCAATGTATCCCTGCCTCTGCTTAATTATTTTTATCCCCGGTGGGGATAAATTTATCCCCCCCTCAAAGTGATCAGTGCTACTACACTAGTGGCGAGGCGGATCACAAAACTTATCACGGATCCGTGGTTTGATTAAAATCCTTTTTATTTTAAAATGCGCTACTTTGACTGGCTCCGCAGCCTCTCTGTAACCACCACTCTGCAGACTTGCTCAATGTCCCGCCCACGGCGCTATATGATTGGTTACACCTCACGAGTAATAGCCTATCAACACTTGCGAGACGGTTGCAGGTCTTTTTTTACGCTGCATATGCAGCATATTACTGAAGCGGGAATAAACATCACAATCTGATTATCTGTTTCTATGATGACAAGCAGAGTTAGTGCTGAGGTTGCACATACGGTGTTTTACTCAACTGAGGCTAAGCAAAGGTTTTTTGATTACTCACTCACTCTTGAGTGTCTGGCGTGAGTGATTTCAATGTTAAGTCAATGTAAAGACGCGTTTACGCGCGTCTAGAGGTCCTGCGGCGCGATGCGTGTCGCGCGGCGCGGTAGACGCGAAGCCCGAATGAGGCGAATTGACTTTGTCGGCCCGGCCCGACACATTAACTGTATGTTATGAGCCCGAGCCCAATTTAAACCCAGGGGTGGCGCCAGGGAAGTTGAGATGAAGCAAAGATGAAGTTGACGATCGCCATTTCCGTAGTGAATGCGCATATATGGAGAAATGCATGGATTACATCAGAGTGTTGCCTATTTCTTTTTGTTTTGAATTGTTTCGTTTAAAGACATTTCAAGCGTTCTTTAGATATATTTCTTAATATTCTCTTTGAGGCATACACTTAGTTTCGGTTAATTTATGATGAGATCCGCTTAAGTTATCGTGCAGTGCAAGTAACCGCGGCGGCGCCTCTGATTATAGCCTTTGTCTGCTATATTTGCTTCTTATTTATTAAATACACGCAATTCGTTGATGAAAAATGTATTAAAATTAAGATACAATTTATACAGAACGAAATTCACTTTAAAGAAAGGCTTTCTACAAAACAAAACTTAATGAAATAGTCAAAATCATGTCTAACCCACTCCAAGTCTCCCGATATATACTGCACATCCTATCTTACTCGTGCTGCTGTTCACTTTTCATAAATCAACATAGATGGAAAAAAATAACAATAATATTTTAACAAATATGAAACTAAATGAGCTTATTTAATGGCTACAACACATATAGTAGGCCTATACAGACACTCTATTTGTACAAATTGCTGCACATTCATTTACTGCTTCTGAATTTTGCACACATAAGTTGAAAGGCATTTGTTTGTGCATAGTAAAACATATCTGCAACATTTATCAAGTTCACGGATATTGTGCGTGCATTTATTAATTATTATCATAATGAATAATGCAACAAGGACAAATCATGTAAACTGCCTTGTTTGTTTATTCAGAATGAAATGGATCGCAAATGGATCTGAAAGAAGAAACGTAAAAAATAAATAAAATAAAATAAAAATAAAACGTGAAAAATTATGAACACAGAAAATGAACTTTGGATGAACTTTGGATGGCCTAGGAGGAGTAGCCCTAGTAGGCTACAACTCTAATTTAATTCAACAAGGTTTTAGAATATAGAATATTTTTTAAACAAAATAAATATTTTTAAAGATTATTATCCCGGGCCGGTGTGATGCGTGCGAGTGGAGGAGCATGACACGTGACGTGTTGCATTTTGTAACACAAGTGCTGGATCAAGGGCCCGGGTCGGGTCGGGTCAAATTCGGGCTCGGGCAGAGAATCTAAACTCTGATTTATCTGATCCTGTCCATTAGCTTTGATCCATGTACGGCTTTTCAGAATGTCACCAAGTACAAATATTTGTAATAGTATGTAATTTTTCAGCACGAAAACTCTTGTTAGCTAGCTGGGAACAATGAAAAGGGTCCAGAGCAGCAAATGCAGTGAATGAAGTTCTTGTTCTCATGATTTATTTTTATGAATAAAAATGTTTCAAAACATCCCCCCCTCTGTTTTTTTCACAAATCGCACCCTGCCTAGATCAATAATGAATGTGTACATATTGTGAATGAATTTAATAAACTTAGTTACCTAGCTTTCCTGGTAGCTTTGTCTGAGAAAATGATTCATAAATCAACCTATCAGTTGACCCTATGTTTACTTTCTTCACTGACAGACAAAAATGAAAAGCCTATATCAGTCAAAGCTCAGCTTTAGGAGGGGAAAAGACAGAGCAAGATAAAAACAAAGAGAAAAAGAGTGTGATGCTGATGAAGTGTGGAAAATAAACAGCTACCCGCACATGGTTTTAAAGCTGTTGTTATCCAATTTTTTTGGCCTTCAAAACATCTTAAAATGCACATTATGTAGATAAGAGAAATCAAAATTTTCTCGGGGGACCATGCCCCCGAACCCTCCTAAATACCTCGCATTTGGTACCTCAGTGATTATAAAACCCTGCCATATGCATGTTACTGGATGAATGAATGAAACTAGTTAATAATGCGCATTAGACCATAAACTAACTAACTTTTTTTATTTTTTTATATCATACCCTCATTGGGGGCTGAGCCCCCCTAAAATGAAAATCCTAGAATCGCATTTTCCCCTTAAGGTATTATTTTCTGCTTTTATAAATTTTTTTAAAAATCGTTTTAACTTTTATTAGTTCGTTAATTATTTATTTTTATATTTATTTTTATATTTATTCTTACATTTATTGTTTAGATTTATGTATTTATGCATTCATTTATTTATAGATTTATTGATTCATTTATTTTTACATTTCTTTGTCTTATATGATAATTAGGTGGGTTGGTCTTGCTTATCATTGGTTCATCGTTGATTGAGGCGCTTGCTCGATTACTCTGGCTTGTAGTGACGTCGGGTGGTGGTGACAGGTGTGTACTATGGCGGACGTTTTACAAATAGCTAGAGCAGTGGTTCTCAAACTTTTTACACCAAGTACCACCTCAGAAAATATTTGGCTCTCCAAGTACCACCATAATGACCAATATTAAAATACAGTAGCGTAGTAGGCCTAACTATTCAGCTACAGTTATGCACAGCTCAAAAAACCAGGCAGTTTTATTTATAATAAGAATATTTATTGTTGTCAGCCACTTTAAACATTGTAACAACACAGTTTTAACATCAACACTGCACTGTGTGCTGCTTACATACAGGTAATTTGAAATATACAGGTAATTGAAAACCAACCATCCACTGGGTGTCATAAACCACGACGCCGACTGTTCCACACTCGATGACGACGACGATACTGAGAGGGATCACATAAGTAGTTTCAGCTTCGTGTTATTATTTCTGGAAAAATAGTTGACGCTCCAAAATATTTCGGCATAATGCGATTAGGTGAAAAAAAATTACTTACAATTCTCCAGCTGATCTGCCATATCCCGTAGCAAACTGGACAACGAATAATTTCTTGCCGCCATTTTTTTATTTTTTTATTTTTTGAAAAATCTCCTTTTGAGGACATAAAAGTGGACACAGGCTGGAACGAATGGGTAAATTGTGGGATCCTGACACTCAGTATGCACTAAAATACACCACGTGTGTAGTAAGTTAAACATTTGGTCACTGGTGAGCCAAATATCCAAATGTCAGTTTTATATATTATATTTCTGTAAGATAAACTATCCTGTGTTGCCGATTACGGTCTCCTCCAGTGGCGTACGTTAGTTCTCAGAGTAATGAGACACGTGACGCTCTGTCTCAACTGCCTGTATCCACTTTTATGTCCTAAACACTCGTTTTTTGGGGTCGAGAGCTAATAAAAACTTATTTCTGGGTTTTTTAGCTTCTTTGCTGGACACCTTGTCACACAGCAGTTTTTAGGCATTTTTCTGTCTTTTGTTAGAAGCAAGAAATGACAAGGAGGCAGCCTCTCGCAATGCAAAGTCAATGGAGACAGTTGGTTTGTTTTCCCCCTGGGTGTGGGCGTGGCCTAAATACGCTCTGTCTCTATTCGAGGCTTAGTGTATCCCATCATGCATTAGGGAAATCGCGAGATAGCGAGGAAAACTTTCCACTGTAAATTAAATTAATTCGATTTTATATGTAATTTGGCAGTAAAACAAATTGTTAAAGTGTCATTTTATTGGTGCAAAGATGAGTAGTCTGTGTGTATTTTGTACAACATTTGAAAGAAGAAAAAAACCTCTGTAAACACCATAGACTGTAAAAAAAAATAGACTAAACACTTTTTTTTTTTTTTTGCAACACTAAACTTTTGCATGTGCCATCGGGTAATTAAAAGGTCTTCACGCCTTCTTGAACACTTGGGCCAAATACAGGAAATAGCCTACCATCATGCGAGTAAACAAGTGGTCAAGTGCAAAGACCGCAAGTGCAGGTATTTGGTATTTGGAAAGGCCCAAATGTCATGTATGTTTGACTAGGGTTGGAGTTAAACTATGTAGGAAAGTGGAACTTGACAGCCAGAATTGAGAACCTCTGATCTACAGTATTATCAACATTTATTTATTTGTTTGTTTTAAAAAGTTTGTTTATCCATTCTTAACTCTTTTTTTTTAAATTAATATTTTTTGACCTCGTAACAAGGATAACTGGACCTACCAGTGAAAATTCATTTTTGAGTGGCATATGCAGGAGTTCTCCAATCATATAATCATCTTCAAAACCACTTATAGGTGTTTTTACATTATGTTGTAATTACCGTAATTATGAGTTTCCAACTTTCACATCCTCGTAGAACTCGTAATTACAACTTGTAAACTGAATTTTTGGAGAGCTCCAACTTGTACCATATGACTGCTGCAGATTCATACTGCTGTTGAAGTTTTCATAGAAAGCAAATGCAAGCATAAGTAGCATATGAAAGCACTCGCTCATCTTCTTTCACTTTTGAGTGCAAAATCCAGTCAAAAGTCCCAAGACCTAAATTTTTTCTTTTTCGATACCCCTTTACACTCAGATGTATGACACAATACGGAAGAAAAAATATCTCGCTACTTCTGTTTCATTGGAACTTTAATCAGTTGTCGTCATGGTTGACAAAACAAACATGAACACACACACACACACACACACATATCTGCCCTTGTCACACTGTGCTTTCACACTTAAATACACCATCCCATATATCATAGCCAGCAGTGAAAAGTGAATAAATATTTTTAAAATCCAGACAAACATGCCACTTTAAATCTTATGTGCACTGATCACAGCCAACACAAGCTACACTTAATTGCAGTTTTAAACAGAAAAAAAGTTCTAATTAAAAAAGTAGGCACGTTCTTGAGCTTGCTATTTGCTAATTAATGCCACTCAGAGTGTACAAACCAAATAGCTAAATTGCAAACAAGTGACCATATGAGAAGACCCTTCAAACATATTACATATCTTCAGCTGAAGATTTATCATTTAAAACCTATAAATTAAGGTGAGTGTTTGCATTGCAAGTTGAGTCTAGATCAATTCAAATCACTGATCCACTGGCTGTAACAGAAACCTAAAAAAATACTGTATTCACAGGCAGTATATGAAAGGTAAGATAGCTTCAAGACTTCTGAATCTGATGTTGTGCTAACCGGATAGTTTTTGAGCATATATATATTTTTGCTGCATATGCCGCACAATTCTGTGCAGATTTGGCAGTTGGTAAAAATAATATAGATGGCAAACCAGCTTCCTTAAGAGACGCCTTCATACAAACCTCTGTAAGATCACTGACTGACAGTACAGCCAAGCACATGTCTTCTGTTTCAGACACAGCCAGTATCTTTTCCTCCATCTTGAAGAGACTTACAAATCTCAAAGGCTCAACAAGAAAAGTGCACAGTCAAACAGAACGAAAGCCAGCCATGTTGAAGCAGGCCATCACCATGTTCGTCTTGGTATAGGTGGAGCTGGCATAGACCTCTGTGCAGGCGTCTGAGGAACCGGACGGGTTGGACTTGATACGTATCGCTCGTTTAGTATCTCTGGAACCCTAAGACACAGCGGGTTACATTTAAAATGTATTCATGTGATGGCAAAGCTGAATTGTAATAAACAATTACAGAATTAATCTTTTTTTGTTTTTCACTTTTTAAAGGACAAGTTCGGTATTTTACACTTAAAGCCCTGTTTACAGATCGTATCTGATGAAATAGAACGGTTAAGATTAAAATTTGGACACATGCTGCTGTCCCGAGAATTTTAGGTTTATTTCGCTTCCCCCCCCCCCCCCCCCCCCCACCCCCACCCCCACCCCCACAATGGTTGTCTATGTGCACTGGAAGATTCCGTCCTAAAAACACATTGAACTTTCGTTTACAAAGACGTGAAACTCACCGAGTGGTCAGGGGGTGTTCACTGATATGTTCACTCAAAAATCGCTGAAAAAGATGCATTCCAACAGGTTTTATCGTAGTTTTTGTCCAACTCCATTGACTTAATAGGACGTGCTGTGAGACCGCAGCACCTTTACGGTATTACTCCGCCGCTTCTTCTTCTGCTTCTTCTGTGTATTCAATGAAATGCCCGTGGTTTGCTTGCAATTGGCAAAGGTGCATTATCGCCACCAACTGGGCTGGAGTGTCTATTATTCAAGCTCTCAACGGAAGAATCACGGGTGTGACGCGTTTGGCAAAATAGGTCCACAAAAGCGAAATAAACCTAAAATTCTCGGGACAGGAGCATGTGTCCAAATTTTAATCTTAACCGTTCTATTTCATCAGATACGATCTGTAAACAGGGCTTTAAGTGTAAAATACCGAACTTGTCCTTTAAGACATTTTAAATAAAAAAGTTTGCTCACACTGACTTACACTGATAGAATGTTTAGCATTCAAAATGTAACTGCCAGAAATAACGTAACGTTCGAAAACTGAATTGTGATTGGTTTTGTCTTCCTTGCATACTAGTGTATATTTCACCATTTATAGCCACCTCTAACACCACAATGATTATGTGCTTAAATTAAGCAGAAATTACATTAAAATGAAGAAATTACACTAAACTGAAGCGTAAACCTTTTTGTATGATTCTTTGCTGATTTGCAAACACTGGTATTTTGTTCCAGAGAAATGCAAATCTTGTTCTTGAGTTGGGTTGGGTGTGCACACCTCTCAAATAGTGCCCATAAGGTGAGAATTGGAAGAGGGAAAGTGGAGCCCACATCAGAGGGCAGATGTTCTTCACGCCATACTAAAGCGTTGGTGTTTGTGTATATCAGCTGGTGAAGAAGTAGTGCATTCTGAACCCACACTCCAGATTTAAAGGTTGATACATACTTCTACATTCGATAAAGTTACTGATGGAAAGTTAAGCTTCACAAACTCCGGCATTGTGGTTAAGAGTGTTTTGCGATTGATGCTGTGGTTTGTCACATGGGGAGGCGTAGAGTTTCATACATGAACCACGTTTGCCTCATCTACATACTTTTATCCAGTCATCTGGTACAGTTTTGCAGTGAACTTTTCAAAAATAAAACTAGCTGAAGCCACAAACCTAATATGTACATGTTTTCTCTGTACACCACCTATTCTCGCTGTGTAAAATAACTGTGTTAAATGTATTTTTTATTTAGAGTTAGAAATGTACTTCGCAATAGAGCTATGCCAGAAACCATGCCGTCTTTACGGTTTCACTTTATTTTGATGGTCCCTTTACCACATTCTGTTGACTATAAGAAACGTTGCACCTACATATCTACTTCCTCTCATTAGAGTATTAGTAGAGTATTAGGAGACTGGTAGGGTTAGAATAAGTTGACATGTAGATGCAAAGTTACTTCTAGTCAACAGAATGTTCAAAAGGGACCATCAAAATAAAGTGTTACCGTCTTTAGTTATTTCAATGCAGTTGGTTTTACCTGGTATTGTGTAAGACATTTTAAACACGTACCTCTCCGTTACACGTGGCGGGACCCGGGGTGGAGGGAGCACTGGTGGAGTGTTCACTGCAGGCCGGAGAGGCCGTGGAGGAAGCGGAATGTCTGGAGGCTCCTGAACCATGAAAGTAAAGACATATGAACATTAAAAATAAAGAAAAATAAAAGGTGTAATAATTTCTTACATGGTTTTATTATTTAAATAAAATAAAATCTCTAGTGACACATACTCTACTAGTCTCTACTATGACACAATCTAAACACTTTTTCAATTTTAAACCAGTTCATTTTAATGTTACAACCACACATTAAAATTCAAATGTTTGGGGTCTGTTTTTGTTTTTAAATGTTTTTGAAAGAAGTCTCTTATGCTCACCAAGTCTGCATTTATTGGATCAAAAATAAAGTTAAATAGTCAGTAAAATCAATACAGTTTAAAATAGTATTCTATTTTAATATATTTAAAAATTGTATTTATTTCAGAAGCCGTTACTCCAGTCTTCAGTGTCACATGATCCTTCAGAATTCATTCTAATATTCTGATTTTGGTGCTCAAACATTTCTTATTATAATCAATGTTGAAAACATGTGCTGCTTAATATTTTTGTAGAAACCGTGTCACTTTTTTTCAGGGTTCTTTGATGAATAGAAATTTCTAAAGAACAGTGTTTATTTGAAAAATAAATATTTTGTAACATTACAAATGTCGTTACTGCCACTTTTGATCAATTTAATTAATCCTTGCAGATAAAAGTATTCATTTCTTTAAAACAAGAATCTTAATAATCCCAAATTTGTATACATTATAGGACTCTGATTCAGAACAAGTGTTGTTAATGACAGGATGGAGCCGATAATGATCATTATAACCCAAATGAAAAAATGATTAAAGGAAAAAACTGACCTCACATTCACCGTCCATCCCACTGCTGTTGCTAATGGTGCTCTGAATACTCAATCTGTGACTGCTACTACCTGCACAAGTCAAACCTTTACAATTTCATTGTTTAAACGCAACCATACTTGTAAACATAGTTCAGTGACTTCATCAGTTCAGGTGTACATTTGTGTGGGATCACCCCAAAAAGACTTAAGTTTTAAGAAGACGTCATATGCTAACATTCCCCAAAACATCCTATGGAAGTTCCATAGTAAAAATGAATATCTGAGATCACACTCCAGGGCATGTTATTGCATGAGATTAAAGAAGTAATTTTTTTTTAACATACTAGAAGTGCTGGAGGTGCTTCCTGTCTGCCAGCTTCCTCTCTGCAGCGGTCTACTAACAGGAGGGGGTTGGGCAATCGAATGAGGTGTGGGTTCGTACACGGAGCAATTCACGTTCATTTGAGAACCCCACTGAACGTTTGTTTGCATCGGTGCTGTAATCATAAGCTCTAATAAAAAACAAGAAAGAAAAAAAAACGTTTAGTTACATGCTAAATTCTTGCTAAATGTCACAAAATGTAATTCATTTTAAATGGCCCCACCATAAATGTAATACTTTTTTATGTGCCTGAAATAAAAATATATTATTTTTTAAATATATTTGTTTGTATATTTGTAAGTAAAAAAAACACAAAAGTAACTTTCTTTTGCATTATTATTTGCAATAATAGGTGGAAACTATACAGTTAAGTAACTTCATGACAGTTATAAATGGTATGTGATGGGACCTGAAACTTTTACACTTTCCATAGACCATTGGTCTTTTATTTTTCGTCGAGTCCTAAGAGTTATATTATAACTTTTCTTGTACACTTTAATAGCACGGCATGTTAACCATATTGTGGTATTACCAGTTGCCCCTTTGCCTTTACAGCGTCGTGTGATGCTGTCTCTTAATCTTTGCAAGTTTTCCTAGAAGTAAATGGAAAGATGGTTACAGAAACCTCAGAGTGACTCATTTCATTTGTTAACGTTCTGTTTCGCCAATTATCATGGAGTTACTTGTTACCTGCTGAAAGCGGAGAGAGCGGCATCTTTTATCTTGATCAACCTGCCAAGCCTTGAACTCCTGCACTGCCTCTTCCACAGTCAGTTCTCCCACCTTCACCCTCTCCTGCAGAGAGATGAGCTGCCTCTGTCCAGGGGTCTTCATGCCTGCAAAGGGGTCATGGTGACTGCTCATGTCTCTGTCTCTCACCAGCCGTACAGGTGCTGTAAGAATAGATCATTCCAGCAAGGAAATACTTTCAATTTAATGCATTCATTATCATTTCATATACACCAAAGGTTCACAATTAGGCTCAAGAAAGACACTGTCACTAGGTACCTAGAGAGGAATCCATTTCTGGCCTTTGGCTGACTGAGTATAAAGGTTCCTTATGGCAAAACACTGTAAAAGAGGTCAAATTAAACTGACTGTTAAGATTTGCAATTAAGGCATAGTTCATCCAAAAATGAAAATTGTGTCATCATTTATTGATCCTCATGCCCACATCTAAACCCGTATGCATTTGTTTCTTCAGCTGAACACAAAAGAAGATATTTTGAAGAATGTTCATAACCGTAATGAAACTTTGGTTCGCACCTTTGGAAATGTAGGTTGTGTTCTCTTCAGGCTCTGGCAGGTTGGCTGGCCGGGGAATCGGTGCAGGTGGGCGATTGATCACTTCAGGGTTGGAATGTGCCTCCACCGTGTCATAAATCTGATCAGGGCAACACGGGTTATACGGGTCCTCCTCTTCTACATCACCATAGATATCCGCATGAATGCCCATGTCATGATAATCCTCATCATCCATTTCAGGCAATCTACCATTGGTTGAATTATGTTGCAAGGATTCTAAATGCTTGTCAGGTTGTGCTAAACGAAAACCAAGGATTCATATTATTTGACAACTGCAAAATATACAATGCTTGTATACTAGCTTACATTTTTGTAAATGTCATATATTAGCAAGCCGCTCTGTTTTCACAGTGTCCAAACATGCTATATCCTGTAGCAGAGATCGCAGGTTCAAATACACATCCTAGCAGAATAAGATAAGATGGCATAGCTAATTTATCTATCTATTTTGCATTACAAATATGAGGACAATATTGTAAACTTTTACAGAAATGTTGCACACTTAATAAAAGGTAAAGACAGCTTTGGCATAAATGCATAAAGACAGATAGCTGAAGGGTGTTGTTATCACATGGGGGAAAAGTGACAAAAAGTCGGTCACACAAATAACTGTTATTTTCTCTTTCATTTCTCATTGATGTACCTTCAAAAAACTTTCTCAGCATTGTCTCCGTGTTGGAGTCCTCCAAAGCATCTTCCAAATCATCATCTGTAGAAACAGAGATTTTGTAAACATATTTTACAGTACATATCTTCAACATCTGGAAATAGGCCAATACAACATGTCTTTAAATGCTTACAATTGTAACTTCATTCTCATATATTTATAGGATAGTCCTAGTAAAAAATATACCTCTAAACAACAATAGAAATACTTCAACTTTATTCAGTAATAACTATATACACTAGAGTTTTGAAAGAAAATGCCATGTACAAACCCATCTCAGGATTCAGTTTCATCATAGACTCGTAAATATCCTCATTATCGAAATTTGTAATGAAATTTTGGGAAGCTGTCAACATATCCTCATAGATATCCTCATTGTCAGGGCTGTTCTGAGATTCCTCCATGTGGGTCTTCACTATATCTACTGTCTCCTGTTTGGTTAGAAAGAAAGAAGAAAGTTTACATAAATAATCAGCATCATCACTGCTATTTTGAAATGAAGGCAATACTGCTGTACAAATGTATGCTGATCATTAACATAGCCTAAACAACATAATTACAACATTGCATTTCCATTACCAATGTTCTGTGCAATGTAATTGCCCATATCACTTTTACAGTGCAATGATATTTAGTTATAAGTGCATTAATAAATCCATGTGCCCACAGCATTTCAGGAAATGATGGCTGGCTCGGTTACACTTCGTAGCCAGTTACAAAAGTCATCAAGAATATTTACGCAATGAACTCACAACATATTCATCCATGAAGTGTCTTAAATCATAGAAGCCATTCTTCTCGGCCAGTTTGTTAGGGTAATCCCCATCTTTGTTCATCACACTGTAGGCCTGCAAGGCTCCGGGGCAACGCAATAACAAGGACGTTAATTTTTTTAGGCCATATTTGGCCGAGAAGTGAAGCAGTGTTGGGAGTTCCACATTACGGTTATCTGAAAACAAAGAGATCTCTTCTTATTGTTGTTCAATTGAATGTTTATGTTTCCTGTCTTTGAAAAACACTACACCACTTGGTGTTAAGTAATCTACCACCGTAAAAGATATTAATCATAAGCTAGATTTTTTATAAACTATATACATGAAACCACGTACTTGCTTCTGTGTTATCTGCAATCTGACCAATTCCAAATACTTGTAATCCATTTAGAGGCATATGTTCTTCCAGAGAGTCTGCGAGCAAATGATCCAGTGACTCGGGCACCTTTGATGTGATATCAAATGCCTGAAAAAAAAAAAAAAAAAAAATATCAGCTCAATATTTGTCTTTAAATGAAAGGTCCTTTTCTGTAACTAAACTTTTAAAAAAGGCAAACATTGTAGTCTGCTTGTTTGTAATTTGTGAATGATAATGAAATGTTTATGTTGATCTGAAAAGTTTACTGCTCCTGTTGCCTCACACAAACTAAAATGTCTATAATGGACTTTTTGTTTCTTATTGTTATCGACTAATCAACAAATTACATAAAGCATCTTGCATTACAGAGTTCAGGCTTGTGGGCTGCTATTGAGACATCTGTCTGGCATATCAGGCCACTAGTGGGGCTGAAACACTGTCACAGATATTTGACATTTTTTAAATGACTGCATATTTTAATATATCTTATATTAAATAATATAATATATTATAATATTAAATGTTTATGAGATATACTATTTTTCACAATACCATAATGTATCCTAAAGGAATAAAAAATATCAAGTGAAGTCATGTTTATTGGTATAGCACTTTTCTCTATAGTTTATCCTTTTTATATATGATCATGTACATGTACATGAGATGTACATTTCTATGAAGCTACTTTGAAATGATACATGTTGTGAAAAGCACTCAAAAAAATAAACACGACATGACTTAACTCCGTTATCACGTTTATTCACAAGTCATTTCAGTGTACGTGATCTCTTTTATTGGTATGAAGCTTTTTTCTGTTTTAACCGATTGTTTTTTTCATTACCTGACACATGAACTGCATTGGATCCGTTGCTTTCTCTAGATACCTGCAGATTTCCTCCATTTCTGTGAAATATGTTACTGTTGTTGAATAGACCACAGACTCATTATTATAAAGAGTCAATGAGACTTTCCCAGAAGGCATATCTAAGAGAAAAAAAATGGTTATGAAAACAACTTTTGACAAAGCCTCAAAGACAAAGCTTCTCTTATAATAAATGAGCACATTAACAGGAAACAATATGCAAATTCAGTTGAAAGTGAAAAAGCATAGAGGAACTGATATGAAATGTTCCTCTTTCTGCGTTTTTGTCTTACCAGGTGACTGTACAGTAACAATACAGTCGTTTACAAGAGTCCCAGGCATTCGCTGCGGTGTCGAGTGCTGAGAGTGAAACTCCACCTCCAGGCTGCCCTCATCCACAAATTTCTTTGCCATAATTATATAAATATTCACATGATTCTTTATGGGAACAAACAAACGGTGAGAAAGTCATGACACCAAGTTAAATACTGTAAATGACATTGAGTAACGCTAGCTGATGATTGGTGCTGATTTCGCAAATGTCAGCAAATGCTTTTGAATGAAATGCTGAAACTATAGTTTTTAACGATGTAAACAGAAGGTTTTGACAAATTTCTAAAGTAACAATAGTTTACAATGTAGAGGATAGTGAGTCAAAACATAGTTTTAAAATATGAACAACACTGACAGTATATCTGTCAAGCCATTAAACTAAAATGTTGAAATGTCCACACCATGAGGCATACTATATAAAATGTCTCTTCAGCCATTAAATTAAATTAAATTAGGCATAATTTGATTCATTATGTTCTCACATAATCAAATTGATTGATTTAAAAGTACAAAATTACTGAACGGAGTATTTAAGTGTTTAGTAAAAACACCCGACGGGCAGGATCAAACTTTGTATTCACTGGAAAGTAATACACAATTTAAAAAGAACAGCATCGGCAGCAATTGTTTTAGTCATATCCCTCATGGCTGCTACATCATTCTTATTTCATCATGTCACTGAACTAAAAATGGCTTAAATAATCTAAATCAAGCTTAGATGGGCCTCATACAGAACGGACTTCCTGTCTCTCTTGAAAAAGTGTGATCTCACGACACCATGTGAGCTTCATGCTGAAATTAACAACTAAATATTCGTAGAAAAGGTTCATATCTAGGCTCTGCATGCATCACATGCCATGCACTTACCCCACATGGTATTCTGTCCGGTTGGACGGTGAGGCAGATTTGGTCGTCTTGTGGCTCAGCGGCCACATTTGAACAAGTCTGCTCAGTGGGACAAAGATCATTCCCGTTCATCTGATGATGTTCATTCTCATCGGGTAAAGTTAAGGTGTCAGGAATTTCAGATATTGTGAACTCATCCATGCGTTCTTCAAGTTCAATTTCATATGTATTCTCGCAATGATGTTCACTAATGGATTCTAAAATGAAAAAGAAAAAAATTAAACTTTACTTCAATTCAACCTCTTTATGTTTAGTAAGATTAATTATGAACCACCATGCAAAAATATTTATGGATAAAATAAAAAATAAAATAAACCACAGGAAGCTTGTTTCTGCAACGGAATAAAAAATCAATAAGTTAATTGCGATTTTTTTTAATCTAACAATTATGACTTCTACCTCTTGAAATTGTGATTTAGTCCTAATTTTGAGATAAAAAGTCACAAATTCATTTTCTATATTTTATTCTGTGGCGGAAACAAGCTTCCATACTGACCAGAGTAAACGTTCATGTACGCCAACCTCTCTATGTTAAGTAAGATTTTGCATGGTGGATCATCTTAAAATAAATTAAGTTATTAAAATATAAATAAATCATATGTAAATACACAACTATAAATCAAATATTTAAAAATTACAGTTGAATACAACACATAATCCTTAAAACTATATCCATGTGCACTTCTTTTGCAGTTATGTTAATGTTCAAATATAAAAAACTTTTTAGGCCATCTTTGTATTGTTGATGTTGTTGTTGTAGGTGAACAAAAGTGGAAGTATTAATATGTTCTTATGCTGAATGAGACTTATAGTATAAAAAATACTTACCATCATCTATGCACTCAAGGACAGTAGACACATATACTGATGGTTCATCTTCTGAGTTGAGCTTTCTCCAATATTCCCAGTGTTCAAAATAGTCTGATGACACTTGCCTTTCTGATACACCACACAAAAAAGCAACAACTTTGTGAGGAGGCTGAAGAAGATCCCGGAAAGTGTCCTGCAAGTCTGGGTCATGCTGCATCTCCAAGAACGCAGTAGACAGCAAAAGCATGATACACTTGCTGGAGCCGAACAGCTCATAGTTTTTCTGGCAAATCTGTTCATTAACATCATACAGAATGACGGAGCCCTCCAGAAAGTTACATGATGTGGCCAAGATTTGCTGTAGATACTCGGCCCATTCGCTGGCCTCACTGGTATGAACAACTAACACCTCACACATCGTGGAGTATCCAGGTTTTTCTGCAAAACAATGGATAATAAATGCACATAAATGCTTTTCATTTTAATAAAAGAAAAATTCACAAGAATTCTTCATGATTTAAAACAATTTGATGGTTAATCAACTACAAATAAATGTGAAAGGAACTCATTTAAAACTGTTTCATTTACATGAACTATGTTTGCATTCAAATCTAAACCAGTGGTATGTCACCGAAACTGATTAATTTTTTTAAATGCTAAAATATAACAAGTTAGAAGTGAAACAAAGCACACTCCAAACAACTGGTTCATTAGCTTAATAATTAATTAATGTAGAACTGAACTCCTGGCATGTTGCAGAGGCTACACTGTTAAGCCAGACACTTTTTGTCATATGATGATTAAGAAATAAGTTGGTTTGATCAACCAAAAATACATTAGCATTGAAATTAGTCATCTTTTGTCTCCTAAAAATGCTCTATAAATAACTCTGACATAGTGTCTGTGTACAAATTAATGTGAAAGACATGATATGAATGCAGAATTTCCCAGTGGAATTCATATAAAAGTAAGAAGGACCGTCCACTATGACCCACATCAACACTACTGAGGCAATCAAATGTTCAACAAATAGCATAACAATGTGAAACTATCGACATATCTGTGTGTCTGTCTTGCTTATAATGTAATTTGAGATCAATTCACTTCCATAGGCTTTCTCAGGAAACTTCTTTAGGTTAGTTACTGTACAGCACTGCTCTGAATACAGTCGACTTTGCATTGGGTTAGAGCACACATTTCAAATAGAAATATGCAGAAAAGTGTGATTATATAACTTAATATATTTTATGTTTTTCCCCCCACAAAGCTGATTGCTTTAACATTGAATGTTAAAGCACAGCTACAGGAAGATTTATTAATCAACTTCCTTATTGCTTTCCCCAAAACTATATTATTTTGCATCAAAACTGCTTACATGTCATCTTTAACATTTTCAAACAAGATATTAAGAAACCTTCTGACAACAATCTATTCAAATAAACAATTCAAATAAACAAAATGTAATTCAAAACTACAATTTGATTTCTTCTTAGTTTGGTCTTTAGGTTATTTGTTCCGGCGTAACATTTTAATGTCAATAAAATGAGCTCTTGATTTAAAAATGACTTACCTTGCTTCTTGAGATTACACTGCAGGGTTGTAATAAACAGTGCTTTGTTTCAGGGCCCGTACAGTGGCTGCACCTTCCCTCAGCGGCTTTCCACTTACCTACGTTCTCTGTCTATGCCTTCTGATCAAAATACGTTTCGTATTTGACTGTGGTACATGACCGATTTGCCTTCAGCCCATGACTTACATCTACTAAAAGAAACAGTCCATTTCCTGATGGTGGGCGGTAGCGTCACTTCCTAAAATACTCTGCAACTGCCTAAACCATCACAGACAGAGTTGCTGTAGGTCGTTGTGACTCTATAAAACAGTAAGAAAATTTCCCAAACAAGTTAAATGCAGAAGTTAAGTAAAACTTTCCTGTATCGCCTTTATTTAAAACAGCCAGACCATTCATAAACCTTCCACAGCATAGTATCTATACAGTTTATATTTTTAAGTTGCCCTAGTTTCTCAAGAAAGACATGCATGCAAAATATCATGATTACATCTCAATAATGTTTCATTTCAGCGTATTTTTTTCTTCTGTCTGAAATTTACACCAGTTTAAACCACCCGTTTTATTTGATTGTTTCAGTAACACTTTACAATAAGGTCTCATTTGTTCACATTAGTTAATGTAGGCTTTTAGCTAATGCGTCTGGGCGCAGAGGCCTTCATCGGGGCTTCTTCAGGCATTTTTAACCCGGTTGAAGGCTTGTGCGCCGAAACGCATTGGCAAAATAAAGAGCAATATCTTTTCAGCTCTATCTTCTGACTATTTTGATCTCTCCATTTCACAAGTGTTGCTGATATTGTCCCTAAATTCAAAGATTAATAAATACTGTATAAGTACTGTTCATTCTTAGTTCATGTTAAACTAATGTTAACAAATGAAAGCTTGCTGTAAAGTGTTTCCTTATTTTATGATTCGGAGCCCTAGCTGTTAATGATATTGGAAGTCTCCAATACTGTAACTGGCATTTAATTGTTTGACTATGTATGCAAATACAGAAGCAATGACAAACCACTCTAAAGTTCCTATTAAAAGCTTGCTAATGTTATAATTCAGCCTATTATTGACTAAAAGGAGGAAATAAAATTTCTGTTCCAGGTACATTTGAGTCAGGTTACAGCCAAATGTTGAAGTGAAACATACATTGTGAGACTGAAGTGGAGATAAATTAAGACACAAGCAGTAACCACACTTTCATGGAATAAAGATTCCCAAGTAGGCAATATAGGCAACATTTCTATACTTTATATGTCTACAGTCAGGCAACATGAGTTCTGATAGGGTCAGTGACCAGAAACCTTTGCAAGTGTCACTGACCCTATGAGAGGTTTCATTAGGATGTCTTCTCTCTGCTCTTTTTGTATTCTCAGAATTTTGAACTTCTTTAGTTTAGTGACATAAAACAAGAACAGTAGGTGTTAGAAGAAAGTTCCACCTTGTAGGGACTGCATGGGAAGGACGTTCTTATGGCACATTTTAATTAACATATCCCAACTTTTAGCAACTTGAGAGACTTAAATGACAAATATTAGAGGCTTGTTAACATTATAAAGAATATCTATGAATGAAACATATTAATAGAATAATAGACACAAACGCTACCTATTAAAAAGTGTCTAGCTCATCTTGTTGTTCAAACTTATAATATTGGCTGTTGGATTTATAATTTTGGGAAACATAACTGTAATTTTCATGTTAATTGCTGTTAACACCAACAAGGTAAACTCAGCAATTCAACAAAACCCAACAGCTGCTGCACTTTGTGGTTTGTTGACTGACCAGCCAAATATTCAGAAAGTGGCAACCATATAGGCAGGTATAATTGCCACATGCTAATTTCAATTAGTGCCAAGATGTAATATACTTTGTAATCTCTATCAATTTAAGAAAGGGATAGTTCACCCAAAAATGAAAATGCTGTCATCATTTACTCATCTCATGTTGTTCCAAACCTGTTTGAGTTTATTTCTTCTGTTGAACACAAAATAGATATTTTAAAGTCCCCTTGTGGTCAATAATGGTATCCCTTAAAATTCATCTTTGATCACCAAAATTATTTATTTAAAAGTTTTTTTCTTGGAGAAAAAAAAAACCTCTACACCACGTGGTTCTATAAATATGCAAATTAACCCCGCCTCCACTCACTCACACCAGCTCAGAGATCCACTCATTGACGATCACATGTTGACCTGATTGGTTACAAGGTAGTTTGTGGCGTCGGAAACACCAACGATTTCAAACCGGGTTTTTGAGACTGTCTTTGGTTCACTGCAGTTTTAAGGAGAAAACACTCAGCAATCGTGTTGACTTATGAATTTGTACATGGTTTGTCTTAAAGCATATTAAAAACACCACATAGACATATAAACAACATTAAAAGCTTGATTTTCACCACAGTGGGACTTTAAAGGATGATGGTAACCAGAAAGTTGACGGCACCCATTTACTTCCATTGTATTGTTTTCTTACTATGGAACTCAATGGGTGCCATCAACTGTCTGGTCAATTTTGACAGTCCAAAAAATGTTTTATGTTAAGCATTAATGTTATTATGCTTTATCCATTTGCATTTGTAGATTTCAATTACAAAACATATCTGTTTTCTCAGAATGAGTTTTTTTCCGCATGTAAGTCAAAAAATCTCCACTTCAGTAGCTCTTACATACACCAAACTTTCCAGGATTATTCCTATCTATATTCTGAAGGTTTTAGAGGGGTTTGTCACCTGATTTATAAAATATTTTATGCCTATAAACATGATAAAAAAAAAAAAGTCTGCCGTTTGACAGCATTAGCTGATTTATAGAATGATAATAAGAGATATCCAATCATTTTTGTAAAAAAAAAAAAACGTTAACTCTAAAATGTTAACAAAATTGAATCTATTTTGAACCTGACTTATCCAATGTTCAGATTTCTGTTCTGGAAATGTATGCAAATTAGTGCATATGTAATCAGATAATCTCTCATTTGCATCTTTAAACATAACTTTTGAGACAACTTGTATTACAGGACAATTGTCCTAATGTACTGTGATGATTTTTTACTTATTGTGATATCTATTAGTTCTTTTTTTTTTACCCTAAACACTTGTATAGTGTCTTGCATTAAACCTGCCAGCAGGGATATCACACGGTGTTAATATATTATTGTATAACAGCTCGCACTTTCAGTTTTTTTTCAATGTCAATGTGATGCAAACCTTAAGGCCTGCCCCAACACACACACAAGACTGTATCAGATAAGTGCCAAAGCTCAGTGCCCATGATGCACACTGCATCCACACTATCTCTAATATTGCCTCCAAAGATGAGTAAGTGGATTTTGTAAAACGTTTGCAACTACTTTTTATCACTTAATTAGAAGCACCACAATTAAATTGTGTCGTCTGTTACATGGGGACTACTAATCAGATACTTATAAGATTATTTTAAAGTGCAAAGTATTGAAAATCAAAATGTTTAAATAAAGCTCTGTAAAAACATTACTTGCAGTGGTTTATTTAGAAGTTCAACACACACTTGCGGTCCTCATGCCTAACGGAACACTTTACTTGGGCCAAATACAGGAAACGTGTCATATAAATAAATAGGCAAGTGGTCAAGTACAAAGACCACAAGTATGGGTACTGGGACGGTCCCCATGTATAAATAATTCACCTGTCATTTCCGCCAACCCACAGGAAGTAGAAGCTTGCTTGTCTGTGACATACACTGACCTGTAGATGGCGCCAGAGTGTCTGGAAGAGAGAGAGAGCGACAGTGACTGAACCAAGGCGTGCACATCAAGAGTTGATGATAAGAACAAGATAAAGTGGTGCAGGGATGACGTATTTTTGTAGGATGAAAATTAGAAACGAGGTAGCATTTTAACACTTCCGGTTCTTTTAAATACATCAGTAATACCCTGTTGTTATTTTTTTTAAAGCTTTTGCTTGTCTTGTAAAAGGCAGTTGCTAACAAGTGGCTATAATGGGACTACAGAGGTTGTCAGAGACATTAAACGTCATCACACTTTTGCAAACTATTATAACTCAAATTTTAAGGGAAAAGACTGAAAGAGTTGTCGGAAGCTTAGTGATAGTGATGTTGAAGTCATGCGACCGTGGTGTAGTTCATTTATAGCCTACGTTTAGCTTTTAACTTCTGCCGACTGTATTGATGCTTCAAAATTCATAAAAGTTGTGTTAATTTGTAAAGATTATCACGATGAACAAAACGTGTAAGAATCGTAAGCTTTTGTTTGTCACATTTATTTTTTCATTTATGTTTGTGTATCTTATTTTCTCCAATAATGCAAAAGCCAATGGAAAAATCCAGTTGGGTTTTTGTCGAGGGTGATGATAACTTCCGGGTTCGCTTACAAAAATACATCATCACTGCACCATTCCATAGTTAGCAACATAACAACAGAATAAATATGATTTTTTTTTTTTTTTATAAAAAAAAAAAAAAATAGTTAGTCACCATGAAATCAAAACGCATGATGTATGCGGAACGCAGAGGATAGAGCAAAACAAAACACCAGTCACGAATTGGAAGTCTATGGCCCCGATCACACCTAACGCGTTTTTCAGGTTCAAAAACGCGAGGCACACAGCACTTTACCATCACACAGAACGAGCAGTGCGCTGCGTTTTTTATGTTGCTCGGCAACCACTGAAACAGCTGTCCTGTCAGTCAAGTAAACGTCAAATCTGCCATTTATTAACTTTATTTACTTTCTGTTAACATTGTGGTAGTGACGGTTCGTGAAGTCGTTAAGCTCCTGATAACCCGCGAGAGCACCACAAGTTCATCCTCCATCATCGCACTCTCCGGGCGTTCAAGCAACTGTAGCTTTCATCACTACAACGGAAGGCCCGCCTCTCCATTCATTCGATTGGACAGTGGGAAAAAACGCGATGACGTCGGGCGCTTTTTCCGCTCGGAGTTGCTTTTTTTTCAACTTCAAAAATGCAAGGCGCAGCAGGCGGTAAAACGCGAGGCGCAGCAGGCGCTTAAACAGCGCGCAGAACGCTCGCTGCCATAGGAAACCAATTGAAAATAGGCGCCTCTCACTGCCAAAAACACGTCAGGTGTGATCGGCCCCTAAGACTAGAGTTTTTAAAGAGAAATGTCGAAGGATTTCGATATAAAAGAGGAGGAGCTTGAGTTTTTTGCCCAGCCCTATTTGTTTGAACCGTGAGAGGCGTCTAGTCTACTCTCACCTAAGCGTACGCTATTCCTACATCCCACTTCATATGTCGGGTCAGAATTCACTCTTCCGCCGGAACTCGACTTGCGTACGGCTGTTACCATCCGGAAGCCAGTGATTATAGTGTATAAATTTATAAAGATGGATATTTTTACATCAACAAAACCCCATGCTTTGCTTCAGAAGGACTTTATTAACCCCCTGGAGCTCTATGGATTACTTTTATGATGGATGGATGCGCTTTTTTGGGCTTCAAAATCCATGGTAGGCCTACCATTAACTCCCATTACAAAGCTTAAAAGAGCCAGGATGTTTTTTTTTATATATATAACACTTATTGTGTTTGGCTGAAAGAAGAAAGTCATATATATCTAGGATGGCTTGAGGGTGAGTACATTATGGAATAATTTTCATTTGTGAGTGAACTAACCCTTTAAAAAAATTTGTTCACTCATCATGATTTCATGGTGACTTTAATCTAGACACGACTACTAGAACCAGCTCGTTGTATCTGCTTCATCACTGACCTCTGCTGGTGAACACTTGTCATAGCTCGGGGAAAACATGGCTGACAACCAGAGCGCGGAGTGGACGGTGGTGTGCGAGAAATTTCGCCTGGCCCATGAACTCTCCGAAATAGAGTCGAAAAAAGATCCTGAGAATAACCCTTTCCGATCGAAATACAAAGCTAGAGATCTGTTGAAGGAAATCCACTGTTCTTTGGAAAAAAATCAAATCGAGGAGGAGGGCGAGGTTGACAATGGAGCGGATAGTGAGTCCAGTCAGACGGGGGATGGAGAACCGGGGAATGATTTTGGGAAAGCGTATGCTGGAGACTCTCCAGCCGGTCTACGAGTATCGAGGCTCGCGGTGGTGCAGTACCATCTCGGCGTAAACCACATAGAGACTGAGGAGCTATCAGCTGGAGAGGAGCATCTGATGACCTGCATGAAACTCATTGACAAGTGCACAACAACACGAGAGAATGTCTCGCTGTTTATACAGGCCCGGGTAAATATACACTGCGTATCCGAGCATTTCCTTCTAAAAGTTTCATATAGTTGACTAAATGTGCAGTGTAGCTTACTCTTTGACTTCTGCGCCATGGTGTATTCTGATGCGTATTGTGTTTTTTTGACAGAATCAGCTCGGCATTTTGTGGGCGGGAAGAGATGAGATTGAAAAGGCTCAAGGATTTCTGGAGATTGCTGAAACAATGTATTTGCTCTACATGAAAGAGGTGTGTGGTACCGTACGGATTTGGCTGGCACAAACAACTCTCTTTGGGCATCAGATGCGAGTTCCGGTTGACGTCACTGTGACGTGTCCTTTTTGCATGGTCTGATCGGGGTCTGATAGTTTGCTTTTTAATTAAAAAACTCTATAGAGTTTTGTCCCAAATGACATGCACGGTGTACTAAGTTACTCAACCGTGTAGTGTATGAATTTTATAAGATTATTTTTGTCATCTAACATCAGAGTCTGATGGCCCCTCCCCCTCCATACATGTAAAGAAGGCGACAACAACATTAAACATTCTCTCTTTTTTTCCCAGTTAATTAATGTATATTTCATTTTTTTTTAAGTGTACTTATTCTTTTTGGAATTTTCAGTATGAACACAACTCACACTATACTACAAAATGGCATTGAATAGACTATGTGCTAGCCTGCCAGGCCTGGGCAACTCTGGCCCTTGAGATCCACTTTCCTGACGAGTTTAGCTCCAACCCTGATCAAACTCCCATGCCCGTAGCTTACTAGTAATCCTGAAGACCGTTGCTGCATCCGAAAGCTTAGGGGGCCTTCACATATCGCGTCTTTTGCGCGCTCAAGTTCGTTATTTCAAATGTAGGCGCACGGTAAGCACGCGCTCATAATGGAAGCGACGCGAATGGGGTGCGGCGCCGGCGCGTTCGTTTTTCTGCGAGATGAAAAAAAAACCTCAACTTTTCAGAATGCCGCAAGCGCACAGCAGGTCATGTGACTAAAACCAACCGCTCAGCTACGGCCTTTCCGTAACAACATCGAAAGCTTGGCCGAACAGCTGATCATAGCTGTACAAGCTGGCGGGCTTGTATTTCTCATCTCTATAAATGTATCTAGTAGTAAAGCTAATGCAAGGGCTAGAAATCAATTAATCATTTGCTGATACTTCCTCGTCATCATGGAGGGCACACACAGGGCGCAGTTCATTGTTGCATAGCAACGACAGACGCCATTGGAGCGCAAGCGCTTGTGGAAAGAAGGAGAAATCGGCGTGGCCGCGCTTTCCATGCGTTTTTAGACGCGATATGTGAACGGCTACTTGCTGCCTCTCTGCCCCATCAGTCAATGATTTTGCATTTGTGCACGAAGGTACCTCACAAAACTAATTTCGGACATGCTTCTGAGGCACCATAACGGTTTAATGATCTACAACAAAATAGAGACAGCTTTGGTGATAACTAAGCAAATATTAAATTACCACTACAATACTAATTTCTCACTAGAAATGACATCAAATGTGGAAAACATTGTTGAAAAAAAAAAATGTACACCAGGGATGGGCAACTTCAGCCCTGGAGGGCAACTGTCCTACAGAGTTTAGCTCCAACACTGATAAAAACTCACTTGCCTGTAACTTTCTAATAATCTTCAAGAGATTAGCTTGTTCAGTTGTGTTTGATTAGGGTTAGAGGCTCAGCAGGACAGTCAGTGGCTCTCCAGGAGTTGCCCATCCCTGATTTACACACAAACTGACCACCAACCACAACTTTCAGACGGCTTCTTTATATTCTTAGCTTAAATGGTCACAGAATGGAATGCATAGGATTGTGGGATATCAAAGGCAGGGAAGGATACATCAATGCTGCCTTCAAAAATCAGTCAGTGATTTCCTATCTTGGAATGCATCCTACAAAGGCAGCATTTTTAAGCTTTTGGATGCAGCCTTTGATTAACTTGTACAGTTATGTTTAATTAGGGTTGTAGCAGAAAAGTGAAAAGAAGAAAAAAGTGGATCTCGGTGAACAGAGTTGCCCACCCCTGCATTTATCTTATGTGCAATTTACAGTATTGTTTTATTTTAATTTTTTAATTATAATATCTAAAAATAAATAGCACCTCAATTTGTGTAAAATAAGGTGTAAAAACACAAATAATGGGTAATTAAAGGTATAGCGGAGGATCTTTCCGAATTTTAGATAAGACCCGCCCTCTCCACTTTTTGAAAAGTTTGATTGATTCACCAGAATGATTGACAATTAGGAGGACCAATAGTATAGGTTACCCACCAGGAAGTAAAACATCCTCCGCTATACCTTTAAGGGCTCCCCATATAGTTTACAGCATTAGCTAAGATTTTTAAAATTATAATATAATTTATTTTAACTCTGTCTCTCTGCAGTCTCTACAAACTACTAATAGAATACGATGATGTTTTGGGCTGACATTTGTTCCCTTTATACATATTAGGATGGTCAGCCACCACTGGATCTTCAAGACTTTTTTGTACCACAGGGAGAAGAATTATCCCAGCAAGAGAAGACAAGAAGGTAATATCCCTCCCCTAATCTGCTTTATAAAATATTATCGTGGTTCTAGAAATGTTTTAACTCCACTCTTTCCCCTTATGCGCCAACAGGTTTGAAATGGCTTATACGCACACACTGTATTACTTGGCTCAAGTGTACAAGAATCTGCAGCAGTATGAAAGAGCTGGACAGTACTGTCACAGTACACTACAGAGGCAGCTGGAGTACAAGCAGTTTGTGCCGCTCGAGTGGGCCATTAATGCAGCCACACTGTCACAGTACTATATCACCAAGGTAAAGTAACTATTGCAGTAATTAACAAGTACAAGATACAGTGTGTAGTCCATGAAGTTTATGATCAAGCTCAGTGGATTTTTTTCATTGTGTGTTAATCTTTCAACTATAAGTTATTTTTCAGTACTTTTTTTTGGCGTATTATCTTCACTGCGGTCAAGGCCCGAGGAATTCACTGTATATATGTGGTATGTCTCTCTTGTCTCTGTATCACAGACACGGTACATGGAGGCTCGTCACTGTTTGGCTGCGGCTAGTGTCATTGCTACCCTTGCTGGAGAAATCCCCTCAGAGGCAGCTGCCAAAGAAAGTGGGTTTTTTTGGTGTTTGACTGTATATTGTGTATTTCCCTGCATTTCCATTTAGGGATGCACTAAAATTTCGGCAGCCGAAAAGTATCATCCGAAAATAGCATTTTCGGGTTTTGGCTGAAAGAGTCAAACAGCTGAAAATATATGCTGCCCCGTCCCTCAGTGTTCAGCGCTCCGGTTTCACTCTCGCTCTAGCCGTTATCACTGCGGTGTGACGCTCCGCTCATGTACCGCTCAATCGGAAAAACAAAGTCCCAAATAACGCTCCGACAAGAAATTTCTATGTAGTAGTATAATTGTTTCTGTTTGCAATAGACCTGCTGTGCTAAAATGACTCTACCCTCTCGTTCACTGATCTCGTTCACATGCTCTGATAAATATCTAAAGTAGGATTATTCATCATTTTGGATAATTGGTCAAAAATAAATCTGTTAAATCTGATTCTGTTGCATAGAACTGAAGAAAGAATAACACATTGATGTTAAATATTAATATATTTCCTGTCCACTTTTAGTGTGTTGCTTTCAATAACAGTAAAAAAATATATATTTTATTAGCTTTAAAATAAAAAAAATTATTCAGTATCATTAAAATTATTGAATTTCATTAAAAAGTCTAATATTAATACATATACTCATTTAAAATAATAAATAAATCATTTTTAAAAAGCGTTTTCGGCCAAGTGCATCTTGAATGTTTTTGGCTTCGGCCCAGAATTTTCATTTCGGTGCATCCCTATTTCCATTTGCTTTACTGAATGCTAATTGGTGGTTGATTAATGAAAACAAAACTCCCTTATTTTAGGCAGTTCACAGAAGGCCGTAGTGTCACTCATAATATAACTGAAACAATGGTATTTAAGACAATCTGTCTGTTATTGTAACATTCATGCTTGTCAGTTGTTATACATTGCATGAGATCCGGAGGTTGTACAAACCTACACACTGTGATATTTAGCAAGAGAGTCTTTGACCAACTACACATAAACTCTAACTTAGAGATACCATGTAATTTTGTCCAGAGACAATATATTTTATATATACTTACAGGCCTGAATTTCATTTTGGAAAATGGGGGGGAAATCCCCCCTTAGGTGATTCTTATGGGAAATCCACTGATTCTTATTCTTTTTAATTTGAGGGGGAGTTTAGACTTTTTTTTTTTTTTTTCTTTTTTTTTTTACATTTATCTCGCCTAAATGTATGCTTACTCATTGCATTTTTACAATGGGGTAAGAGTTGTTCTTAAGAATTTACACAACACAAGGAAGCTTGATTTCAATCTTTGAATTAAATTGAAAAAAGTAGCACAAATAAATACAATAGAATAAAGATTCCAATAAAGAGAAACGTTTTTGCTTCGGTCTAACACTAGTATTCAGAAATACTACAGAGACTGAATAAAGTAATCAAATGTAAAATAACACTGGGTAGTATTTTAGTCCTGACTAAATTAAATACAAAGGCTATTAATCCTGATTCCTTAAAATGAAAGCTATGTTTTGTTGTTTTGACAACCAAATCAATGACAGACACATATGGCTGCTGTCACTGTAAGAGCTAGTGCACGGATCCTGTTTTCATTATACGGTCACGTGCGATTTATGCTTATTTAAGACATAACCGACTGTGTTTAGAGGATACTCACCAAGACCGAAATTGACATAATTTTTGCATGTTTTTGACTGTTAATGCGATATAATCCACGAAAAATAACTTTTGTTACCCGCGAGCTGTTTGTGAGGCGGCTTTACTCTATGTATGTGTGCAGAGAGAAAAAAACCATCTCTCAGACAGCGCGCAAGAAACGAAAAGTTTAAAATCGCGTGAATGTTTAAACTGGTAAGACTTAAAAAGACGTGCAAATGGTAAACTTTAGTTACTCATGATGCAATGCTGGTCCGATTATGCAAGTGACAATTCCGTCTATCCCGACTCCTGAAACGCGAGAGTGTTATCGCCGCCTGCAGCGCGCTTAACGATTGCCTTGTGCAGTGCAACCCATTTTGAGAGACGAGAGAGAGAAGACGCAGCACCGCTGAATCACTCACGCTGTTTGAGAAATTGCGTCTCGCAGACAGTTTTAAAATGACTGATTTGATTTTATAATTTGTGTGGATTAATTTACTAATACAACCTACATGCTAAAGTGAATCAATGTTTGCGGGAATTTCCCGCATTATAAATGGGAGACCTGCGGGAATGATTCAAATTATGCGCAATACCCGCGCCGAAATTCGAGCCCAAAGTTATACATATCAGATATGTGAGACGCAATTTCACAAACAGCGCGAGTGATTCAGCGGTGCTGCGTCCTCTATCAGCTCGTTAAGCGCTGCAGGCGATAATACACTCGCGTTTCGGGAGTCGGGAAAGACAGAATTGTCACTTGCATAATCGGGCCAGCATTGCATCACGAGTAACTAAAGTTGACCATTTGCACGTCTTTTAAAGTTTTACCAGTTTAAACATTCACGCGATTTGAAACTATTCAGTACTTGCGCGCTGTCTGAGAGATGTTTTTTTCTCTCTGCACACATACTTATACGCTTTAACAGTCAAAAACATGCGAAAATGATGTCAATTTCGGTCTTGCCTGGTGAGTATCCTCGTTATGTCTATGCATTAATCGCACGTGACCGTATAATGAAAACAGGATCCGTGCACTAGCTCTTACAGCTTATGTGTCTGTCATTAATTTGGTTGTCAAAACAACAAACTGTAGCTTTCATTTTAAGGAATCAGGATTAATAGCCTATGTATTTAATTTAGTCAGAACTAAAATACTACCCAGTGTTATTTTACATTTGATTACTTTATTCAGTCTCTGTAGTATTTCTGAATACTAGTGTTAGACCTAAGCAAAAACTTTTCTCTTTATTTCTATTTATTGGTATCTTTATTCTATTGTATTTATTTGTGCTACTTTTTTCAATATAATTCAAAGATTGAAATCAAGCTTCCTTGTGTTGTGTAAATTCTTAAGAACAAAATTACCCCATTGTAAAAATGCAATGAGTGAGCATACATTTAGGCGAGATACATGTAATAAAAAAAAAGGTCTAAACTCCCCCCTCAAATAAAAAATTCCCCCCCATTTTCCAAAATGAAATTCAGGCCCTGACTAAACTTTTTTGAAAGTGTTAAAAATGCTGCATTTGAAGCATGAGACTAATGGTGTTAACAAACACTGAGCCAATTAATTATGTAATCTACCATTCAATAGTTTGGGGTCAGTATATCTTTTTAAAAATAAATTAATTCTTTTTTTCAGTAAAGATGCATTAAATTAATCACGTGACAGTAATGGCATTTATAATGTTACAAAATATTTCTATTTCATGATATACTTTAGGCAATCCTGAAAAAAGGTTTCACGGTTTCCTCAAATATTAAGCGGCACAACTGTTTTCAACACTGATAGTAATAAGAAATGTTTCTTGAGCAGAAAATCAGCATATTAAAATGATTTCTGAAGGCTCATGTGGCTGATGCTGAAAATTCAGCTTTGCCATCACAGGAATAAATTACATTTTAAAATATATGAAAAGGTTATTTTAAATTGTAATAGTATTTCACAATACTTCTGTTTTTACTGTTTTTGATCAAATAAAATACCATCCGACCCGACCCTAGGTGAGCGTAAGAAACGATCCCAAATAAAGTATTTTCCTGCTATACTTTTTTTTTCTTACAATGCTTTACTTCTGTCATGACAACTCTCTGAGTGTTTGGTATGGTAATGGTTATGACAATGTTGATATGTTTGGTCCTGGCGGAATAGATCTGCTATGCTGCTGTAGGTTATTTCTACTACAGAGCAAGCTTGCTACTGCCAATACATACATGACACACTGCTGTGAGCAAGGGAGACATGCTGCTGCCGTACAATATAGCGTACCCGTAGCAAATCTATACAGGTGGAGCTGGGGAAGGTAGAGGGTTTCTGAAAGCACGCTGCACTGCTAAGGCAATGCTACCCAAGTATTTGAAGGTTGAGCAGCGAGCTCATTGGCTACCGATAGGAACCAATCAGCTGTGCCCTATAGAGAATGAAGTGTTTGCAAGCAGATTGAGTTAAGGACCTATTAGCCTGTGCCATCAGAGTTTCATGACAGAACTTTTGTATTTTATTTAAAATGTTTACACGTAGGTCTGTATTTAAGTAATAATTATTTATTGTAAATTATCATATAATCTTCCCAAAGGTGAGGCTGAATTTGAAAAACGTGAAGAGCTGATGCAGAAGCGAGCCGAAATTGCTAGATGCTGGATCAAATATTGCCTTAATCTGCTGCAAGATGCGAAAAAACTTCTTGAGGTAGCCATCCCTTTTCTTTTTACATTTCAAGAGCCTATGTACACAAATTGACAGTTATTATTTTGACTTATCTGAGCAATTTCCATTGCTGCACAGGATAACGTCGGCGAACTAGACTCAGATCGGCAGGAAGAACTGAAAAGAGCACGTCGGAATGAAGAGGAAGAGAAAGAGAAGGGAAGAAAGAGTGCCATCCTTTTTGGTTCAAGCGATACTTTCGACTCTATTTGCAGCCTGGAAGAGAAAGTAAGCAGCATGCTTCCGCTGGACTTTGATGAAGCACGTGGCATCTTCCTGGTGGGTCAAGGCTACGTAGCTCAAGCCAAAGAGTATTTCGAAATGGATGGTCACGTGACAGATCACATTGAGATCTTGCAGGACCATAGCACTCTCTTCAAGGTCCTGGCCTTCTTTGAAGAGGACCTGGAACGGCGCTGCAAGATGCACAAACGTCGCGTCGACATGCTGGAACCAGTCTGCAAGGATTTGAATGCTCGGTACTATTTGTTAATCTGCCGGCAGCTGCAGTTTGAACTTGCAGAAACCTATTATGAGATGATGGACCTGAAGCTAGCTGTGGCCGACAAGCAGGATCAGCCAGACGTGCACACCATAAAGAAGTTTAACCTCTTGTGTTCCTCCTCTACTAAGTATTATCAGATGTTCCTCGACTCCGTCCGCTCACCAGAGGGCAAGTTTCCTGAAAAGCTCGAGGATGACCTGCTGAGGCCGGCGTTGGTGGCCAAATTCCGTGTCGCCAGATTACAGTCCAAGCTTATTTCCAGTAACCCGGCTTCTCAACTGGAGAATCTCAGCCTCTCGCTGGAGTCGTACAAGTTCGTAGTGCAATACTGCGAGGAGAATCCAGAAGCCAAGGATGTAGTTGAAACCGAGCTAGAGCTGAGTGTGGAGATGGTCTCCCTGCTTCCTCTGAAGATCAACAGAATCAAATCCACAATGGCCTCCTCCAACTAACACGCTGTTGAAAACACGGTATTGTGGCACCACGCATAAATATGAACAACTGACTACCACACACTACTCCTTGTTCCATGCCACACATAAATGTATCTAATGAGCCTTCACAGGACCACCTTGTAAGAAACTCGTTCAGCCTTTGCAAACGTTGATGTGAACTGATGTAACTGCATGATTTACAGTCATTAATTTATTTTTAAAGTAATATGTACAATTTTGCTTCATGCTGTGCAATTATACTTTTTTTTAAATATTGTGATTGGTATATTTAGCAAGCCCAATATGAAAGATAACACTGTACTAATATTAAAGCATTTTATGCCAATAAACAAGCCAAAAAAAGTCTTATTCTGTCAAAATCTTATTCACAGTATATTTATTTTCAGTTTATATCATTTTAGACACACGTACACAAAAACCGGCTTAGTTTAGTTGCAGCCAAGGTTGTGCAACTATATAGCTGGCAAATTATCCGGCTGAATGCAAAGAGGAAAGTACCTGAAAGTACAGGACCATTTAACATTTAATTGAGTTTGTGCAGCAAAATTAGGATGCTGAGAATTTTTTTGCAGTCAAGTTTGACGTACATCTAATTCTTTCTTTTTTTTAATCAAGCATTTGATTCTTGTTTGGTGATAATCATACTGTAGAAGAGTCAGTTGTGTAAATAACGGCTGTAACCAACGGTTGACCCGCAAAGTATAACCCAAACTTATTGCATTTCCTTCTCTAAATATTTCAGTAATACCATTTTGGTGCTTCCCTTTTTTTGTATTCTATCTATATTCATGAGAAATAACCAATACAAAATAAATACCCAGATAGTTGGTGCACATACATAATTGACTATAGGTGTGTGCCAAGTTTTACTCTTTCAAGATACAATTTGATATCAACAATTAAAGTCTAGCAACTCGGATT
Source organism: Leuciscus leuciscus (assembly GCF_965113295.1). Lineage (NCBI taxonomy): Eukaryota > Metazoa > Chordata > Actinopteri > Cypriniformes > Leuciscidae > Leuciscus > Leuciscus leuciscus. The sequence continues at coordinate 12,896,218 of NC_138746.1, read as the reverse complement.
CTAAAAAATAAAAAGTTTTATAAATCGCATATCCAAAGTTTTGGTGTTTATAATACTAATTTAGTAAGTGTGATCAATTAAAAGAAAGGTTTGATTTAAGTTAAATCAATGAAACTTGCTAGCTTGCTATATGTCAATCAAAAAGAAGAAATACACGAAATGGTGTCCTAGTTTCATCTTGAGTAACTATAAAGAAGAGCAAATGCTGAGAGTGCAGGTTTTTCCCAAAGGCAATAAGATGTAACCATCATCATTACATGTCTTAGTCAAGTCTCTGCGAGGAGCAAATATTACACAATCCGAAAAAAGCTCTACCAAGCCAAAATTACACACTCTTTTGTTCTTGAGATTTAGCATCTGATCATTATACTTGAAATATGAGTAAATGTCCTGTGACTTGTGTGTTTGGGACACTCTCTCGGCCATCTTCAGTCTGAGAGACAAACAAACTTCAGACCCTGAACTTAGCCAAGAGTTAAGTATAGTTTGACTGACACCAAACTTGATGTACATTCCATCTTAGTGCCGTTTAAAGTGTGAAGGTTGTTGTGAAACACTCATCTACAACTGCGCCTGTGATGTTTTACCTGGGACTCCTTTATTATCTGAATCCGATGTCAGGTTATTTCCATATATTAGATGGAACACTATTAATTAGTTAGTCATCAAGCCTTGAATTACTATTCAGTGTTCTTAAAATAATCATACTTAAGAATGTACCAAAAAACAGTTATCTGTCTGACTGCTACAGTATGGCCAAATTAGCCATTTAAACAGAAATCTAACAAACTCCCCAGAATACAGTTCTTAGAATATTCTTTGTAATACAAGACAATATTTCCCATACTTTCCTTTTGCTCATGCATGCAATGGAAAACTCCTCTCTGTCTTGCCATATTGTGTGCTAATAAAAGGAGAAACCCTTGTCATTTCCTGCATGAGCAAAACCACTTCCTGCAAGCTATGACAGCTTTGTATCAACATGTTAACACATTCAGGCTGAGCACAAAACTACTCCACTATACAGTCTCTTCACTGTTTCACATTATTGTATTTAGATGTTCGTATTTATAATAACATATAACATCCATCCACCTTTTTAACAAAAAGAGATTTTTTGTTTAGTTAGATAGCCGTTTATAGTGGTTCATTTATCACCATGTGGATAGCAATACACATTACTAAATACATATTACAATAGAATGATATCATCCAAAACATGTATGTCTGCATCAAGTAACTCTTTACTTTTTCATCTGTCTTTTTTTAATGCTGTCATTGTGTTTTATTAGTAGGCTATTGTATAATTTAACATTCATGTTATTTTAATTAATCTATTGGAAATGACTTCACCAACCCATTCCCAGAAAAGTTAGGTCTTAGTTGTGAATAAGCTATCAATTTATGGGCGATTCTGCAGATTTTAACCTTGTTAATCATATTCTGGAAGTTAATATTGCTCAACGTCCCATGGCATGTTGCAACAACAAAAAATTTAAAAATATTGAATTATAGAAACTGACAGTGAAACTGATAGTAAGTCTGACAGCAGTTTTATTTAAGTGATTTTTTCCTACTTCAGCTGATGTCCCACTTTTGCTGAAAACAAAGGTATGTTTAGCAATTGTTAAAGGAACATGCCCTGACATCACTTCAGTTATAAAACTTTTTAAAAATGAATTGTAATTGTCTATACTAGCCTATTTTAGTCACTCACTTTTAGTTAAGTTCTAGTTTTAGTTAAGTTTTCCAATAGCCTAGATCTAATATGTTAGATGGACACAAACCAAGTTCTAAAATAGTTTTTTTTTTTTTTTTTTTTTTTTTTGGCTGTAAATCAAAAACAGAGTTTATTGTTGTTCCATCATTGGAACTTACGTTTTCACATTTTTTGTTTAGTTTTAATCTGACTTGTTTTGGCATTCCTGTTGTGTATATTTAAAACGACGGTTGAATTCGGTTTGTATATTAGTAATAGTTCAGATTGAGAAACCTTGCCAAAGCGAGCTGTTGTGGGCTGATTTCAGGAAACAATGACGCACACAGGGGCAGGGTCTTTTACATAGCTATTGAACTAGGAGAAGTTTTTGTCAGAAGTTCATTTGAAGACATTTTCTTTCACATCTTCTGCTTTGCAGGAACAATAAGATGAGATTTTACTACAGAATAACTTTGGCACTGGCAATAATATGCCTTTTTGGGGAGAGTGGACAAGGTAAGTTTATTATTTAAGCATTCTAAGATCAGGTTTGGAAGTAGCCTAGATGATAGTAAACTCGTCACGGAAGGTGTTTCTGGGTTACAAAAACTGCGTATCTTCTTGAAAAGTTCGCAAGATATTGTTATGAAAAATAAAATATATATATCTTTTTTTTACTTGTCATCTACGATTGTTGACTGTCAAATCATCCATCGTTATACTGAAAATATCAATACATCCATCTCTTACACAATTAAGGGTATTTAACCGCTATTTATGCGTAGGCTATAACGTTAGGCTTTTACATGTGTCGTTGTTTAATTTAATTAAATTTAATTAATTCACTAGACTAGCGTAGAGTTTTCACGCTAATGAACTGACTACTGACTTTGCCCATACTACCATTAAATAGTAGCCTAATTATAAAATATTTTATATAGTCCTATACTAATAATGAATTTGCTTAGGCTACTGTTCGATTCTGAATCGCGTTAACGATTCTGGTTTATTTAACGGTTCTATCAATTCATCTTTTAGTAGTTGTTAGTTAGAAATGTTTGGAAAAACAATCTTGTTGCTTATAATGAACTCGGCAGCCCGTTGCCGATGGTCGCGATGTATGGTTTTGATTCACTAAAAAGAACCGGCTCTTTAGAATTATCCGTTCGGAGAACTGGTTAAATTGTAACGCGCAGATTGGTTTTGATTTACCAAAAAGAACCGGCTCTTTAGAATGATCCGTTCGGAGAACTGGTTACATTGTAACGCGCAGCTTGGTTTTGATTCACCAAAAAGAACCGGCACATTAGAATCATTCGTTCGGAAAATTGTCTGCATTGTAACACGCATTTTGGTTTTGATTCACTATAAAGAGTAGGAAATAGTTGGATACAGTGAAATTGTGCCATATTGTGCAATAGGCTATTCTTCGGCGGGATTTATTTATCATGCACAATAAAAACAAATACATAATAATAATAAAATAGGTAAGCTACATAAGATAATAGGCTACATAAAAATAAAACAGGCTACTTAAAAACCTATTTAATAAAAAATAAAAAATTTGCTCACAAATTAATGACAAAAGACATAAAACACTGGTCAGTTCATTATTACAATATCATGCCAGAGGAGTTTGTTTGAGGATAGTGTGAATGTCTGACAAGTCCCTCATCTGTCATTCTGTATTATCCCTAAACTCAGGAGCCCCAGCCAAAGGCAGGTATATGTGGGTGAAATGCAACCCGGATGATAAGAACGCAAACTGTGTCACACAGATGGGCCCTAGGGTGCCCCTATCAGGGCTAAGCACCCGACTTCCACCTTCTGCCGCAAAACACATGTAAGTTGCCTGTTTATTTACTTCTGTTCACTTACTTTGACATGTTTATTTATGTCTAGATTAATGAAAACTAAAGAGTTTAGGAAATGTATTGTAACATGATGCATTTCACTACTGCAAACTGTAGACATTTGATTAGATTTAGTTTGCAGAAAATCTTATCCCTCTTGTCATACCTGAATCCCTGATATTTTCTTGGAAAAATTATGTATAGCATTTTCACAACCAATATTCAGTGGAGTCGTGTTACAGCTTAATCATCCATCAATAATTTCAATAGCAGTGGAAGCTTAAGTTTTTAGAGAAAGTGTAATGAGAGACATTTTTCGACCTACAGGATGTACTGACTGCTTCCTCAGATATGATGTCATAGAAAATGGGGTTAAGAAATGAAAGAAATGCAATAAGTTTTACTGAATTTGGTTTCATGGAAACATTTTCACCAAAATATGCTGATGTTGTTCAACGTCAGGGGCATTTCCAGAGTTGCTATATGTTTTGACATTTTGAATGCGACGTTTCACCACATGATTCAAATCTCTGTTATCATTTTCCTGGCAGTGCTGATTATTTCTGCTGAAAGTAGTAGACTGTTTCTTTTCACTGCAACATATATATTCATAAGGATGAGATATTTTCTGTAAGGGTTTGTCACTGTCAAATACACTTTTTAGTGTTCATTATGCTAGAACTACAATTGTTGTGTGTTATATAACTGTAAAAGGCACTAGCTAAATTTTGCTAATTACACAATATAAGAATATGTGACAAGGGTCAATTTTTTTGACATTGATATTTATATATCAACCGAACGCTGAATAAATAAGCTTTCCATTGATGAATGGTTTGTTAGGAATAGGACAATATTTGGCCGAGATACAACTATTTGATAATCTGGAATCTGAGGCTGCAAAAAATCCCCTTTAAAGTTGTCCAAATGAAGTCCTCGATGTTGCTGCATCCACTCACAAATATAAATTTGGATATTAACAGTAGGAAATTTACTAAATATCTTCATTGAACATGATCTTTACCTAATATCCTAATGATTTTTGGCATAAAATAAAAATCGATAATTTTGACCCATACAATGTATTGTTGGCTATTGCCACAAATATACCTGTGCGACTTATGACTGGTTTTGTGGTCCAGGGTCACATATGGTCTTATTGAAAACAATGTAACATCAATGTTTTTTATTTAATTACTTACATCAAATTTGTAGATTGTATCTTTTTCTACTAAGCATTTCTCATGCTGAATCACTTCCTTCCACACATCAATCTTGACAGTCACGGCAGCTGTATTTTCTTTAGAATTTTTCACAATCTTCACCCTGAAAACATGATATCTTACAGATCAACGAGATAACTAGAATGCTGAAAAAGTAAAATAATGTTCCGGTCACTCAGTCACTCACTGTTTGGTTGAATTGTTATAGTTCACGATATCTTCCTGACACATACTTAGAAACAAAATGTCTTCCTTTCACTTATAAAAAGATGACAAAAAAGACATTTTGAGACGTTTTGAAAGTGACCATGAAATAAAAATGGGCAATTCTTTTTTTCTTTTTTTAATATTTAAGGAGTATTTATAATAAATTATTTAAGAGCACATTATGATTTCTAAAACATTCATATGCTCTCATAATCTTTAACCAAAATAACTTCCCCTCCCTCTTGCAACACCATCTCTTCTCTTCTCTGATGACGTGTTTAGTGGCGTGAGGACGGGACAACCTGTCAATCACATGAGATCACAGCAATAGCAAACCACAACAATCCAAACAATTCCCGATGGACAAAATTAAGTCACTGTCCGGTTCGAAAAGCCATGTCACTTGAATATATGTCACAATAAGGCAATTCTATTGCAACTTCTGTTTTATGTTGACTAAGTCTAGTGTGGAGGTCAGCGGGATGATTAAAGAGGCTACTATGCCCTGCCCTTTTACAAAGTCTTGATTTAGTTTTTTGGGTCTAGTAGAATTGTTGTATATGCTAGAATGTTCAAAAACACATCATTTTTCACATATTTGACATTGTTGCAGCACCTCTCTCTCCAGTCTGCCGGTAACGCTTTGTTTAGTTCTGGTCCCTATAAAGCCCCTCCTTCTGAAAAGCGCAATGTGCTCTGATTGTGCTGCTTCTAGTGTGTTTCAGAAATGTCACACCCTTTACTGTAACCGCAGCTTTCAACATACTCCTGAGGCAACTCAACCAGCCCTCTTCCCCATTCCCCCCTTTGCATATTTCTTGGGAATTATTTAAATGAGGAAAATTATTTGTGAAAGATGTTCCTGGAAGAAAACGTAACCGCTAGTGGTTGAAATAGGTACTGCAGTCCAAATTCAAAATATCGGAGATCGTTGTTTGCTCGCCCCTCCTCCTGACTCGAAGCTCATTCGGGTTTACAGTTTGAGGACACGCAATAGGAACGAGCGCAATTGACAATGAAAGCCGAGGAGACTTAAGATGATGAGCTGATTTAACCAGATTTTAATATGCTCTCGTTCATAGAGATTTTTAGATGGATACCGAGGCTTTTTAGGTTGGGTATAGAATCTGCCATCTCTGACCCAGTTTGTTTGCTGGCTGCAATACACTGTGTTTCCTGCCAACGGGCATCCCGGGGTGTTGAAATACTATTGGGTGAATTGGCAGTGGGCGAGATCACACAGACCAAAACAAAAACAGACATTCCAACAGAGAACGCACATTTCAAAGTAAATACTGGCTGTAGAAGTGTTTTTCAGAGAAACGAGAATGTGAACTCTGCATGTTTCCTAAGTATCTGCAAACATATTATGGTATTTGTATGCTTTAGTAGAGTGAAAAAGTTACATACTGCACCTTTAAGACTACAAGCGAAGCATTCAGGGAGTTCAGAAACAGGGCTTACTGATATAGAGAGTAACTCTTTGGAGTAGACATTGTGCTTTGGAACTTTGGAGACCTTTTTCATGCTCAAACGGCAGCATTATACACTGAAAGCTGAAAATGTAAAAAATAAAATAAAATCTTTAATGATCTGGCCCCTTAATTTCTCAACAAAATGACAGGAAGGGCTGAGAGGATGTTGGAGCGCTTTTGAATGACTTTGTGCTTTTGTATTCAACAGAGTCCCAGTAGAGGAAGCCACTCCTGACAGTGAGGAGCAGTCAGGAGAGGGTTCAGGTAACTCAGACACCTTGGCCCCTTTTCTCAACATGGATCAGCAGTGGATGAGAGACGGTCCGGAGCAGGAAGTCAACAAGAATGAAGTGGAAGCATCGACTTGGATGGAGTCCAGTGGAGACATTGATTACGCTGATTATGTCTCCCCTCATAAAATAGATTGGCTTTCTTCACAGGATTTGAAAGAGGACGACATTATTGCGTAAAGCGCTGCATAACATCTCATGTGCTTTTTCTGATTTCTTATGTACAATGTGAAACATACGGGATGCTGCTTTTTTGGTCACAGATGTAATTAATATATTCCTAAACTGTGCCATGCTCTGCAAAAGTTAATTATATCCATGTTTGCATTGTAAGGATCTATTTTATTTGCTCTTAATTTTTGAAACGTATTGTTTTATTTACTCTTAATGTCCATAGTGTGACCCATGATCTACCTTAACTATTAAAACAATAATTTGAATTAATTTGGAATGGAAATATTATTAAATGCAACAGAGACCATTTAAATAAAGTGTTTGGATAGCAAGGAGTACATTTTGTAAACATTTAAATGTCTTTTTTTTTTACCATTATTGTATAATATTTAGAATTTCAAAAAACAACTTAAATAAAAAATTATACAAAAAACAACTTAACTATATGAAGCATCTGTGTCTTATTTTGAACTCTTCAAACCAGCAAAAGGAGTAATGAACTGTATTCAACAAAAGCTCTAGATGTGAGATGAGGTCAGCCATTTAGGCTTCCTGTTTTACCAGAAGTCTATTATCACACTTTGGCTGACTATATCTTGTATGTTTCCGGACTCACTTCTCATGACCTGTTTCTCAGTGTCAAATGCACAGACATACAGTTAATACTGTATTTAGAGCAACATTGAAAAGATCGAGACAAAGAGAAAGATGAGACAATGCAAAAGGTGCAAATGTGCAAATTCAAAAGTGCGGTTAAGATGACACACACACTCCCTTCAGAAACTTTACACCCACATTTGTTCCTGTTACATCTCCACAGTTCAGCACACTGAAATATTTTTCTCCAGGTTCAACACTAAACAGTTTTTCAAAAGCATTAATGACGCTAAAATGGGTAGGCCTACGTTTTGTTTTTTCTTGTAAAAAAGCATTTACACCCATAGTTTTAGCAACAAATCTTATTGAGAATGTGTATGTGAGATTTTTAATTTGAGTCAAGGCTTGACTTTTAAAAGAACATAACGTGGCTTTAGCAAACTTGTAGTAAAAAGTGGTAGCCAGTCTCACAAGAAGAGATCAATATATCCACAGTTTTTCCAGTTTCAGGCAAAGAGCTCTGCACCTTAGTGTTAGTGCTGGCCTTTTGTTCATTCACCTCTGCCATCACTGAATTTTAATAGATGGCCTGATATCAGCAACGTTTCATCCATTGTGTAACACCAGACTTCAGCTTCGTGGAAAAGTCAAAAACTCACTCCGTTAGGGTGAACATTTCTCCAAAATTAATTTTCAATTTTTGGATTTTAATTAAATTCTGGATTCTTATAGGCTATATTCCATCTTAACAGTATAACATAACTTAAATAGAAGAAAGAAAATCATGTTTTCAAATATTACGTTGCAACATAGTCTGAGAAAATAGGTTTCTCTGAGTAGATTCATTTCTGTAGACAGTTTTCCCCCTGTGATCAACAAACATACCTTAAACTTTTGTGATGAGGCATTACCACAAGGCTTCCTATTTAAACTGAATGGTCTATTCAGTTAAAAATTGTCAAATAATAATAAGAAAAATTGAACAATTCATGAAATGGCACAAATGCAAAATGTGGCATACAAAATTGTCAAATAATTGTTTTGGTCAGCAGAAATTGCAATTAATTGTAGTTCAAAAAAATCCCACCATACACTTAAATAAACCCGTTTTTGTGTTGGTTTGTTTGTTTGTTTGTTTGTTTGTTTGTTTGTTTGTTTGTTTGTTTTGCTCCATTTTATATAAAGTTTACCATGTCAAAAGATAGTTTATAACCCTGATTTTGGGGATTTTAAAAGCAATTCTAGCTTTTTAATATTCTAAAAATACATTTCTAAACTAAATGTACAACGTATCTTAAATGTAATAATAATAATAATAATCATAATAGGCCCATAGGAAAAATACTGAACTTTGTATTTAAAATCGTAAAATCTAAGTTTAAAATCTTACCAACATAACAATGAGATTTAGTTTAAAAAAAATGTAAATAAAATTTAGTTAAAAAAAAAAAAAAATTATTGTTAAAACTTTTATTTTGAAATTCGATAGTCGCGTTCTCTTAATGTTTCAGCGCTCATTCGCTTTGTGTTCCTGTCAGTCCCAGTCCCTTCAGCTCAGAGGAACAGGGATCCAGCGGAAGTTGTACTGAGGAGAACTGTGTTCAAGCTAAAGCTACGGAGCTGAAATGGTGAGCGTTCAATCAGACTGCATTTAATGGGTGATATTCTTGAACTCACGGAACACTTGCCTCATTCCCTCTGGAATAAAAGCCCCCAATCCCGGCAAACATGTTTGCAGTTTATCCAGCCTTAAGTAGGCCATGGAAGTCGTGAAGGATAAGGGTGGGGAGGCTGGTCGTTATCAGTCAGCGATTAAACACTGATAAAACACAACAAATGGATTATTGTGGCCTTACAAATTGGTTCTCATGGAGAATCTGTACGTGTTGGGCTTGCGTAATCAACGCAAATCCTACAGGACCTTTAAAAACAGCTGTAAAGCTGAAGGTTGAATTCAAACTAGATACCGAGTTTTTTCTGGGTTTCCACTAAAATTAAGCTGTTTGTAAGGTCTCAATTTTACACTCGTTGTTAAAAGTTTCTGCAGTCCTTCCTGACTCCGAATGGATATTGAGCAATGCAATGCACATGATAGTTAAATGTTTCGCACTGCGTCAGCATTTCCTTGCATTGGGAGTGATGTTTTAACCGACAAACATTTTGGAATTTTGAATTGATGTGATGGATTTCTCCGTGGAAAACATATTAACTTGGAATATCGCTTTAGGTGTAATGCTAAAAGATCAAAGTATGATGTCGTCTTCGCCCAATTGATAAAGTAGTAGCACCACCAGTTATGTCAAATTGTTCATGTGAGGGATGATCATTTGACTGTTTCTTATCATACTATTGCTGATAAGCAGGTTTCTTCCTTCATACATTTTTTTTTCATACAAATTCATTAATTAAAAAAAAAAAAAATTTAACTGCAAAAATTGAGACATGTCAAAAGACAGTTTACAACCTTGATTTTGGAATTCAGTTCTAGCATTTTATTTTTATAACATTAAACAAAGTATGTGAAATGTACTAACATTGACATGAAATTAAAATGCAATATTACATTAAAAAAAACAAGAATTGTAAATTGAGTCCCCATCATCTTTTTTATTTGTATAAATATCTGAAACTACCTGGATAACGGTGAATTGAAAAAAAAAAAATTAAACGAGATTATGTAATACTTTCAGAGTTTCCTTGGAGGTCTTTTTGGTCCTGTGTGTGAAATCGATGTCATTCTGAACGATGCTGAAAGCAGGAAAACTGCAGAGCTGAAGACGGAGGAGGGGAAATTGGAGAAGCATTATATGTTTTATGATGGAGAATCAGTTTCAGGAAAGGTGAGTGACCCGTGTGAGTCATTTCTTCAAGTCTCTGGTTTTGAAAGACAATTGACGCATGTTGTCGTCTGCCACCCCAAGGTAAATATCAATGTGAAACAAACAAGCAAAAGGCTTGAACATCTGGGAATCCGCATTGAGTTTGTTGGACAAATCGGTAAGTTAATTCATTCAGCTTTTCTCTTTCTCAAGGCATTCATGAGTAAACTGGCTTCAGTATTGCTGTACTAGTATGCTGAGAGCTTAGGAGAGCATGTGGTTGTCACATGGAAAGCTAGACTGCTCTACACATTTTCTGTAAGGGAGGGGATCTGTTATAGTGCCCTAGTTACTTTATTTCTTAATTTTTAAGTATTATTAGTGATTCTGATGGTCTCAACAAACACAAGATTGCTGTTTGCAATGTAAAAAAGAAAAAAAATTGTCCATCCACTACATAAGAGCGTGTAATTTTTTTCCCCTCATGCAGAGCTCTTCAGTGATAAAAGCAACACTCATGAGTTTGTAAACCTTGTGAAGGAGCTCGCTCTGCCGGGGGAGTTGACACAGAACCGCAGCTATGACTTTGAGTTCATGCAGGTGGAAAAGCCATACGAGTCCTATGTCGGAGCGAATGTGCGACTGAGGTTAGTAAACGCTTTGTGGAGTTGTTGTTGTTGTTGTTATTTTTTGCAGCATCGAGACAAAGCCAAACACTGAGATGTTAAAAATGCCAATACTTGTCATATGACTGGTGCTTAAGAGACGTTATTCTTTTCACAATTAATTTCAACTTTCATTTCATGTGCTTTTCATGTCTATGCAGGTATTTCCTTAAAGTTACAATTGTAAGGAGGCTGTCTGATTTGGTAAAGGAGTATGACCTCATTGTCCATCAGCTGGCCACCTACCCTGACGTCAACAACTCTATCAAAATGGAAGTGGGCATTGAAGACTGCCTGCATATAGAGTTTGAATACAATAAGTCCAAGTAAGCGCACTTAACTTTGCCACTGATTCAATCCTAGTTTCTGAGCTGCTGAGTAATTCTAAGTATGTATGGATTCAGTGGCTTAAACATGTTTGTCAATCTAACTAATTTTGAGCTAACAGAAGTCTTCTTGTCTTCAGGTATCACCTCAAAGACGTAATTGTGGGTAAAATCTACTTCTTACTTGTACGAATTAAAATCCAACACATGGAGCTTCAGTTGATCAAGAAAGAAATGACGGGAATTGGTAAGATCTCCTTATATGTTCGATTTTATACTCTATTTTATACTGTTTTGAAAGGATATAATTTGGAAGTCACAAAAACCAAAGTTATTCATCTTTAAAGAACGTTTTACTGTAGTCCAGCTTGATTTGCATTTTATTTATTTATTATGAAGTGCATCATGTGACATGCCTCTCTAGGGCCTAGCACAACTACTGAGACCGAGACTGTGGCCAAATATGAGATTATGGATGGAGCACCAGTCAAGGGTGAGCAGCTACTCCACATATTTTCTGTATATATTTGTTAGATATTATATTTGATATGAGTGTAGATTAGTCTTTTAAAAAGTTTTTTACTTCTTCTGAAGACAAAGTGTACTAATGTCAGGTAGAACATAAAAAATGGGCCTCAATCATGAAACACAAGCAGAACAAATTTGTTTAACAATGCAGTGAATCATTCATTAAAAATTGTTTTTAGATAATGTCTAATGAATCTGAGTGAATTTTAAATAGACTGCAGCAAATAACATTAGTCAGAACCTCTAGTAAATTACATGTTATTTTGTTGTTGTCCATTCAGAACTGCTCTCTGAATTGTGCAGCTCTAATAGTATCTCAGTGCTACAGTTTACTTTGATTTATAATTGATTTGTATAGAAACTTCACACTATAAAGCCCCTCCTTCTGAAAAGCACAATGTGCTCTGATTGTGTTGTGATTGGTCAACTGCTTAAGCCCAAAGTGTTTCTGAGAAAGCCTGCTCACACTTCATTTGATGTGCTATAAGCATTTAGAGTAGTTAATATTGTGATGCTGGTCGCATTGAACATGGTATGATATTGCCAGTTTCAATATTCCTAAACTGACTTTAGTTACTGGACTGACAATATATTTCCAGGTGAATCCATTCCCATTCGCCTTTTCCTGGCTGGTTATGACCTTACACCCACAATGAGAGATGTAAACAAGAAGTTCTCTGTGAGGTACTTTTTGAACTTGGTGCTTGTAGATGAAGAAGATAGGAGATACTTCAAACAGCAGGTACAGTGTGTATGAAAATGCAGTTGTAATGAAATGTACAGTTATAAATAATGATGTTCCTTTTGAATGTCCCAAGTGACAATGCTTGTTATATAATTTTTTTACTTTCAGTGTCTCATTTGTCATGCAAGATATAATAATAAAGTAAATAAGCAGTATGAATTGATAATTTGTCCTTTTTTTTTTTTTGTAGGAAATAGTTTTGTGGAGGAAGGCACCAGAGAAAATGCGGAAACGGAACTTCCATCAGCGCTACGAGTCACCTGAGCACCGGCCGAGTCTCTCTGCTGAGCAGCCGGAAATGTGAGCGGGGTTTGGAGAGCAACCAGCCAGGGACACACGTGCCTCTCAGTGACCAGTCGCAGGAGAGGAGAACAAATTCCACTGAACATACATGCAGATCGCTGTTCACATGGTCACCCCTCACAGCTTATGGTGATAAACTGTGCCTGAATTGGCTCTGCCCTCCCTGTTGTCCACAGCAAGCAATCTGTTATTACACAAGGACACTTTTTAGAAAGCACTGGAAACGGTCATTTAAGTCATATAGCACATCTTCAAGGTTGCACGCATCCCTAGATGAAGAAATGTTTTTAAAAGTGCACTCACTGTTATCCTCTATGTTCCAAATAATAGAGCAGAAACACATTTTAAAGAGCTTCATCATGCATGCTAGCTGGTGAATTGGAGTTCATAGTAAAAGTTAATAAAGGCTATTGGGTAATTTTTAAAAAAGGTCAAGAAATGGAATGGCACCCAGGCCACACTGTATTTGCAATCCACTTAACATTTCTATTTAACTTATTTAGCATCTTCTCTTTTTTGTTTGTTTCTTAAATATTCCTTGAAATTAAAAAAAGTATATGTCTATATATAAAATATTTAAAGAGGCTTTGGACTAGAAGCTTTATAAAACTATGGCAATATGTGTAATTATATTGGGCACATGTATTCAACTTGTTAGCCCCGTTTTGAACACACTGTAGTAAAAGAGGGCCACTTGAACTTCCTAATAAGCTTTCTGAGATGATTCATCAGCATCGCTCTACACTGCTAAATATCATCTCTCCTAAAAACTTACATTTCATATCGTCTAATTTGTTAGACACCTTAGAGAAATGATGGGATTGTTTTGTTGTATAATTTGCATGTCATCCTGCTTTAAGGCTTTCTAACAAAAGGATGTTAACAATATTTCACTGTCGCAAATGTACTCGTTCTTATTTTATGTGGTTTGTGGAGTAAATGTGTTTATTTGGACTTTTTTTATTTCACTCTAAACATTACATTTATTCTTTTTTCCCTACTGCTTTGATTTTAAAACACTACGTTACAAATGAAAATGTCTGTACAAAACTGTTAAGTGCCCCAATGGTAAAGAAATAATGATGAGTGTTTGGAGAACTAATGAAATAGTTGTGCTACAGCAACCGAGTAATTTGTACATCATGAAGATTGTACATATCCCGCCATAGTTTGTTTATCTGCCATTATGTCAAATAAAAATGCCAGTTTATACTTACAGCTACATTTATTTTTTATTATAAAATAACAATGTTATTAATGAGTGCTAAAAAAAATCCATCCATATTCCAAACCTGGTCTTTGCAGAAATACCCTTTGATAAACCCTCTATATATATATGGTGATTTTTTTTAAAGCTCTCGGGACGGATTTGGCGGGGAAATTGCACACAGTCGTACGATTGTGCGTTTTACGTCAATCCATTACAATGTCATGGACATTGTTATGCTTAATCAATTTTTTCCGGTTATGCTCTGCTGTGAAAAGAAACTGGAACATAATGGTATTGTGTATCGTTAACCTTGCACAAGTAAGTTTGAACAAGTTTACAAAGGGATCTGAATGATTCATTCCTGAATCAGTTTGCACCAAAACGATCCTTCACGTCATCATCACATAACAAACTAACGGACGCAAGTGCTCAGTTTTTGTTTCCATGTTGTCATCTCAGTTATTTCATTGCTGCTGTGATTGAGCTATATAAAACGAGCCAGTTTCGGTTGCGCTGCGAAAGTCACCAGTCATTACAACTGTTTGTACCACATGCCTGTCACACCCACAATCCAAAAAATGATTATCCTTCAAGATTGCACATTTTATAGCGAACGTATTCTCATCATATTGTAGTCTACTATACACATACTATCCATTTCCTTTAAATGTATCCAATCTTCATTTTAATACTTGAATAAATATTGAAATAAAAAACAGGCATTACTTCGGGCACCACAAATTATTGTGGGTCCTTCTACACGTTGTCACTGAGAGGAACTTGACCTCCTTGTCATAATAGGTTCTGGGACAGTTGCTGTAGCTGAAATGAACTTATGTTTAACATTAAGTTTATAATATGAATTGTCCTACTGCTATTTTTTACTACTCTGTTCGTCCAGCTGCACGTGATTAACGGAAGCTGAAAATGTCTGTAAATCGCTGTATTTACTTGTTGTCGCGTTGCCACATCCGATACCGGGTATGTGCTAGCACAAGCTTCTCCACTGTTGCAGTAGCAAACAACACTTCACTGCATCCAACAAGAAGGACGTCTGAAAAATTATCCAAGAGACATTCATCTTCAGACAACTCATCGAGACCCCTGGACACATCACTGTTTATACCGCTCACCGTCAAAAGTGATGAAGTCTGGGATGCAGCAATCGGCGCTGAGTTGACGCAACCGCTGGACAAAAGTATGTTATGTTATTAGAATATTGTATAATCGCATTAACAGGTTAAGGATCTGGCGAGAAGCCATTCTGTTCTGGTGTTTTTATAGATTTTTATACATTTGGTGAACTATTGCAACAGAAATACATCTGATATTTTTATCTACTGGTTTTAACAGGTGAAATCCTCAAAGTACTGAATAGATTCTACAAAAGGAAAGAGATGCAAAAACTGGCAGCTGACCAAGGACTTGATGGTGAGAATCATGGACCCATGATCATTATTACCTGATCTTACATAATTAACATTGGTCAACCATGATGCATTACATCATGGGCATGATGCATACACAATACATTGTGCCCATCTAAAAACTATATACATGTCGCAGTTGTTACAAAGCATTTTGGTTTGTTGCATCATTGTCTCATCAAAGCATTATTGTTTATTTGTTCTTCAACAGCTCGTCTCTTCCATCAAGCGTTTGTCAGCTTTAGGAAATATGTGCTGGAAATGAACGCACTAAATGCTGACTTGCACATCATTCTTAGTGACATCTGCTGTGGAGCTGGTGAGTATTTATTTCAGACATTTAACTGACAATATCCACACACTGTAGAAAAAATAAAAATAATTGTAAGCTTTGTTCACTGATAATGTGAATATACCAACCAACTTAAGTACTAAAATCAGTTTTGTGCCCTTATAATACACTAACAACCACCAAAAATCAATCAAAGTTCATCATAAGTGGCTTTTCTACTAACTGAGGGAAGTATTAATAGAAGGTGGACACAGTGTCATACAAATACAAAGCATCATCATGGTAGCACACATGAAACTAAAATATTCAACAAACATTAATTTAAAGGGTTAGTTCACCCAAAAATGAAAATAAGCCCATGAAGCCATCCTAGATGTATATGACATTCTTCTTTCAGACGAATACAATCAGAGTTTTATTAAAAAAATGTCCTGGCTCTTCCAAGCTTCATAATGGAAGTGAATGGCTGTATGTCTTTGGAAGTCCATCAAAGCGCATCTATTCATTATTAAAGCGCTCCACGTGTCTCCAGAGGTCCTCATGGGCTAATTTTCATTTTTGGGTGAACTATCCCTTTAACAACATACGGTGTTGCATAAAAAAGATGTGCATAAGAAAGTTGACAGTATTTTACTGTAAAATTACATAATGTCTTGTTAGATTTATTAATGTTTTTTACTGTATTTAGAAAGCAAACTGACTGTTAACTGAACTGACTGAACAGGTGTTTACCGTATAGTTTTTCTTTTACTGTTTAAATTGCGGTCATTTTTTACAGTGTAATAAAAGCCATCTATTAATCTTCCTTTTCCTCATTCCAGGGCACATAGATGATATTTTCCCTTACTTTATGAGACATGCCAAACAGATTTTTCCCATGTTGGACTGTATGGACGATTTACGCAAGATCAGTGACTTACGGGTCCCAGCAAACTGGTACTGAGAGTTTCATTCTCTGATTTTACCAATAGTGTAAACCAGTGGTTCTCAACCTCTCCTGCAGGGACCCCCTGACAGGCCATGTTTCTGTTTTAACCCTGAAATGGCACACCTGATTCAATTAATTAAAGGCTTAATGAGTAGTTGACTAATTGATTAATTGACTAATTCCTACTCTTCCTACTCTAATAACTACTCATTAATTGAATCAGGTGTGCCATTTCAGGGTTAAAACAGAAACATGGCCTGTCAGGGGGTCCCTGCAGGAGAGGTTGAGAACCACTGGTGTAAACCTTCTCATCTGCACTTACTAAAGTTTTCTGACACCATACCATGAAACAGTCATTACAGTTGTTAGTATGTTTATCAATCTTTTGAACAAAAATGTGTGTTCCAGGTATCCAGAGGCCAGAGCTATTCAAAGAAAGATCATTTTTCACGCAGGACCCACCAACAGTGGTAAGACCTATCATGCCATCCAGAGATACCTAGCAGCCAAGTCTGGAGTTTACTGTGGACCTCTAAAGCTACTGGCCCATGAAATCTATGAGAAGAGTAATGATGCAGTGAGTTTCATTCTTTAGACTTTTTAATGTAATTGCATTAGTCGTGGATGTTAGAGCCGCTTATGTGTGGTTTTCCATTAGGGAGTGCCGTGTGATCTGGTGACAGGAGAAGAGAGAAAATTTGTTGATCCACAAGGAAGACCGACTGGCCACATTGCCTCTACGATAGAGATGTGCAGTGTCACAACTCCATGTGAGTATGGAGAACATGCTCGTTTGAATGTGAGAATAACTTGAGTCTTGATGGTAATCTTAAAGAGGCTGTATGTAGAATTCAGAAACCCTTGTTATTAGTGACACCAGTGGCCGTTAAGTGAATTGCAGCCAGCAACTTTTGCTTGTGCTCGCACTCGTGCAGACGTAACGTATAAGAGACTGAACAGGATTCAAGGCCCCGATATACTCACAGCAAAGTTCTTTTTACTTCTAAGCAAAGAACTGTGAAATACCTTTGCAGCGATATACTGTACGAACATCCAGACGCAGCCCACACCGCTGAGAGCAGCGTTTAGATAAAAAATGTTAATAAACTCGCAACAAAAATGACAGCGGTGAGAAAACAGCAGTTAAGAAGCATCTGATCATAGCTATGTGGATGTGTTTGCACCAGCTCTGCAATTCACCACCATCATGTTGACAAAATTAGACAGTTCCGATCGTTTGATTATAAATTAAATCTGAGACTATAGACTATATAAATCTGGCAATGTGAGACTATAGTTTGAACTAATCCCTTTTCTTTGCATGACACATTGAAATCACAGAATGGCTCTTTTGGCGATTTATCCTGATTGTAAGCATTCGTTTCATGTGACATAGGAAGAGAGGCTCTCGGGAGCGCACACAAATGTCACATCCTTTTGATTTTCCCAGCAAAAATAAACAACCTAGAAAGTCGGGGAAGGTCTCTTTTAAAAAATATTTTTTTTTACAAACTGTTCACACGTTGCCTATAAAAAAGTGACTAATACATGAAAATTCTTATGTGTAGCCTCTTTAAGCAATTTAATATACAAACAAATATACAATATCCTTTAAAATTCAAAGAAATATAAATAAATATTAAAAATAAATATACATCGTTTTTTGTGTAACTTGACTGTTCATTGATCATACATTGACTGTAAAGCTACTGTACTGTAAAGTACTGTATAAATGAAACCATTATTATTATTGTTTGAATATTTTGTTTAGATGAAGTGGCAGTCATTGATGAGATTCAAATGATCAAAGATCCCTCCAGAGGGTGGGCTTGGACCAGAGCTCTTCTTGGTGGGTTGACTTTGACTTTTCAGCAGAAACACTTTTTATTTACACATATAGTGGGGTTTCAAAAGTCTGGGAGCATATTAATCATTGGGCATTTACTTAAACATGGAAAAACAAGTTTTGGATTATTTTTTTTAAACTTGGTCATGTCAAAATAAATAAGAAATGTATCATATTCTAGGTCACTAATTAAATTTACGCAAATTCGTGACATTGACTAAGAAATTCTGAAATTCATCAAAATGAAATGAGGTTCTTTTCACCCAAATCACTAAATTGAGGATATAATTTGTAATGAAAATGAATGTATTAAATGAGTAAATAATGCAAATTAGAAGCATTTTCTTCAGTGGTCTTGTTTTTCGATTTTTTTTCTAACCCCACTGTAGCCTATTTATCAATTTATTTTCTCAGTTGGATTGTGCCCACTCATATTAATCTTTAGTGTCAAGTTATTAATAATATTTAAATGCCTGCTACTTTACAAATATTAAACTCACCGACTATTTTCATACTATACAAATTTTCATCTGCATGGTCAAATCTGTAGTTTCATATTATAAACATGTTGAATGAGGTATGTTAAAGACGCATTTCTCTTTCTGAATAGGTTTGTGTGCTGAGGAGATCCATGTGTGTGGAGAATCTGCAGCAGTTGACTTTGTCACTGAACTCATGTTCACCACTGGTGAAGAGGTTGAAGTGAGTCTGAGAGATACAGAATTGTTGGAAAAACTACTGACTGCTTAGTTATGTTAGTTAGATACTGACTGCTTAGTAAATGCAAGGTGATATTTATTTTGCCTGGATGAAATTGTTGATTTGAAGAAATATTTCAATGTTGTGAGATATTGAGCTCATTAGTGTGGTTTGACATAATATGCTCTTTTGTCTTTAAGGTGCGTAATTATAAGAGGCTGACACCCTTTTCAATCTCAAATCATGCAGTGGAATCATTAGATAACCTAAAGCCTGGTGACTGCATCGTGTGCTTCAGCAAAAATGACATCTACTCAATCAGCCGACAGATAGAAGTGCGAGGCCTGGAGTGTGCCGTCATTTATGGCAGCTTGCCCCCTGGTAAGTTCCACATGGTAAATTTATAATCTGGTCTTATTTTCTTGAACTGTCTGTATTAACTGTTCCCCGCCAGCGTCAAAAAAAAAAAAAAAAAAAGTCGCCAGCCGCTGCCAGCATTTTTGATCATTTTTCACAAAACTTTCATGGCCCCCAGAATATTTTGCTGTATGAATATCTGAACATTCAAAAGAAAGAACCGATCCTGTGCAGCAACAACAACAAGAACGTTTGGTAACACTTTATTTTTAAGTCAACGTAGTTACATGCTACTACATGTACTTACTATGGTAATAACAGTAAATTAGTCAATAGCGGGGATAGTTAATATCATATTGCTTTCCTATCACAATAATTTCTCAATAATTGGTTTTATTTGATCTGGAAACTAAACTAATATTTTGATTGGTCAACAGGCACCAAGTTGGCTCAAGCAAAAAAGTTTAATGATCCAGACGACCCTTGCAAAATCCTTGTTGCCACGGATGCAATTGGAATGGGTTTGAACTTGTGAGTAACTTCCTTCCAGTAACCTTATCTTACATTTTGACACTTAATCAAACTATAAAGATTTAAGGTGATCATTAATTATATTTTGAATTTATATATATATATATATATATATATATATATATATATATATATATATATATATATATATATATATATATATTAGGGCTGTCAATCGATTAAAATTTAATCGCGATTAATCGCATGATTGTCATGAGTTAACTCGCATTTAATCGCACATTTTTTATTTGTTCTAAATGTACCTTAAATTAATACTTTTCAAGTTTGTAATACTCTAATCAACATGGGCATGAATAAATATGGATGCTTTATGCAAATGTATGTTTATTATTGAACATGGAGATGTTTTTCAAAGAACTTGTTCATGTCTATTAGACACATGTAGAAAGAACAAAGAAATACCAGGTTCCCATTACTTCTCTTTCTTTGCACTGAGCAATTTACTAACACAAACATGTTTAGATTTTTGCATGACAGGGCAGCTCTTCTGAAAATGCTAAATGTGCATTTATTATTTATTATTACATTAGTTTGTCTCTCTCTGTGCCCATTTTGATGAAGCTAAATTCTCAATAAAACTGTTTTCATTGGTATATTTTACTGTTTCTGTTGTCAAACAACGGAATGAATATGAAATAGTGACTGAAACGTGACCCATTAAGACATAACCAGCTCTCCCTTCCAAGATGTTAATCTGCAGAGAGAGAGAGAGAGAGAGAGAGAGAGAGAGAGAGAGAGAGAGAGAGAGAGAGAGAGAGAGAGAGAGAGAGAGAGAGAGAGAGAGAGAGAGAGAGAGAGAGAGAGAGAGAGAGAGAGAGAGAGAGAGAGAGAGAGAGAGAGAGAGAGAGAGAGAGAGAGAGAGAGAGAGAGAAAAGTACCGGTAGATTCTCAGAAAAAAGAAGTTTGGGCGCTTTTTTGAAGGGAAAAAATCGCTAAAGGGGTCTGCAATGTCGCTAAGTTGGCAACACTGTGTATCTCCATTTCTCCAACTAGGGGTTGGGCCACGGGTCAAACAGAAAATACGCGCTGCGTTAATCGCGCGTTAAAAAAATTAGTGCCGTTAATATGATTTTGCGTTAACGCGTTATTAACGCGCTAACTTTGACAGCACTAATATATATATATATAATATTAGTAAACATGTTTTGTATTTTAGTTTTTCATGATTCTCTCCCACTTTCTTATAGACCCTGAAAATTGAATCAGTGGTTCTCAAACTTTTTGACTCTAAGGACTAATAATGATATTGTACTTCCTTTAGGAGTATTAGGAGAATCATCTTTAACTCTCTGGTAAAACCCAGTGTGAATGAAAAGGGGGAGAAGGAGCTAGACACTATTTCCACGTCACAGGCGCTGCAGATCGCTGGTCGAGCGGGACGCTTCAGCTCTGTGTTTAAAGAGGGTGAGGTCACTACTATGCAAAGGGACGACTTGCTTGTTTTAAAGGAGATCTTGGGGAAGCCTGTTGACCCTATTGCGGTAAGGCTAGTTTTATCTATTATAAAAGTAAACAATTTATGTTGTTGGAAAAAGGTTTTATCATTTGTTAATTTCTCCTCTTTAGATGGCAGGATTACACCCCACAGCGGAGCAGATAGAGATGTTTGCCTACCATCTTCCCCATGCAACTCTCTCAAACCTCATTGTAGGTCTAAATATTTAAAATTTTTACATTATAATTTTACTGACTGGTTGTGATCACCATTTAAAACACTCAGTTTCCATTCTGCTCCTCTGTACAGGATATATTTGTGAGTCTCGCACAAGTGGATGGACTTTACTTTGTCTGTAACATCGATGACTTCAAATTCTTGGCGGATATGATTCAGCATATCCCACTGAATCTGCGCTCCCGCTACGTGTTCTGCACAGCCCCCATCAACAAGAAGCAGCCCTTCGTTTGTACATCCTTTCTCAAGGTGAGCGAACCACCTGAATAACTCACAGTGGAAAACGGATTACCTAGGATTCATATAAAACGTAGCCATTCGTCGATTTGGTTTGATTAGAAATTATTTATAATACAGCGGAAATGGCGTGTGAAAATTGTGCTTACATTATCACTGCAAAGTTTCCAGAAAACTTTGGGGAATGGTGATTTTTTTTTTTTTTTCTGACTTACAAACAGCATGAAAATGAATAAAATCTTAAATGGTAATTTCTATTATAACATTTTATAGAATAAAAAATTACAAACAACCTGAAAATTCATGGATATTAAATTGAAAAATGGTGAGGACAGCCTGTCCACTAACATGGCTGCTGTGCCACAGTAGAAACAGCAATTCTGTTTAACTGAAAGTATTTAGTCTTTTATTATATATTATTTTATTTTAATGGCATACTTTGTTAAAGTGTATTAAAAAAAAATTTGATGATCTAAAAAGGTGGTAACATTTTGCAGTGAGATTCTAGAGATTATACTAGTTCTATATTAGTTATAGCAGTAGCTTATATGAAAATAACAATATATAGAAATGTTTCATTTCTATTTATACTAATAATATTTTAACATTTCCAAGTACAAATTTGTGTTAAAGTTTTAGTAATTAACAATATTAATAGTAATTTTTTAGGTATTATGTACTATTGTAATATTTATTAATATTTTGAATTGGGGTTTATTTTTATATTTTCAGGGTTTTTTTATTGTTTTTTTTGTGTGTTTTTTTGGTAACACTTTACAATAAGGTTCCATTAGTTTAGACTGTTTAAATATTAACTCATACAACTTTTTATTTTAATAATCTATTAGTAAATGTTGAAATTAACATCAAATAAGATTAATAAATGCAGTAAAAGTATTTTTCACTGTTAGTTCGTTAACTAACATTTAATAAATGGAGCCTTATTGTAAAGTGTTTCCCTTTTTTGTATATTTCTGTAGTTCTCATTTTTATTTCAGTTTTAGTACTTCAACATAAACATTTAGTTGCCATCTAATAAGTTTTTCATCTAATATTTATATTTTAATTATTTCACTTTTTCAATTACTGTAAATTATTTATAGTTGTAGTTTTAGTAACAATAGCAACTCTGGAAAATTTTAATAGTATATAAATGTCTAATAAATGCTGTAAAAATCTGTCCCCTGTAGTTTGCCAGACAGTTCAGCAGAGATGAGCCTCTGACGTTCGACTGGGTGTGTCGAAATATGAATT
This sequence comes from Leuciscus leuciscus, assembly GCF_965113295.1. Taxonomy (NCBI): domain Eukaryota; kingdom Metazoa; phylum Chordata; class Actinopteri; order Cypriniformes; family Leuciscidae; genus Leuciscus; species Leuciscus leuciscus. The sequence goes on along the minus strand of NC_138746.1, from coordinate 12,872,840 downwards.
GGCCCCTGGCCCCTCCCAAAAACATCAAGGACCTGGTTCACCTGGAGGCTGTCCATGATGTGCTAGATCTTTACCTTTGGCTCAGGTATATATCTTTTTTCTGTAAAGATGAACCTAAACGTCTGTAAATATTTATTTAGAATTCTAGCATTAAATCAGAAAGCAATAAATAAGTGTCCCTTTTCCCCTGATTCCCTCTTGCAGCTATCGCTTCATGGACATGTTCCCAGATGCTAACCTCATCCGTGAGATCCAACAGGAACTGGACGGAATCATCCAGGTTGGCGTGCGTAACATCACGCGGCTTATCCGTGCCACAGAGAGTCACTCTGCAGAAACCACAGCCTCTATAAGACTTCCTGATTCAGACACACTGCCACAGAGGAGGGGACGAGTGCTAAAAGCCCATAATCAAAGAAAAGAGCTCAGGCCGTCGGATTCTTCACTGAGCTCCAGGTTGTTGCGGGATGGACTACTGACAAAAGAGCTGTTAGAGCAGCTGCAAAAAGAATGGGTCAGAGAGCAGAGCCAACATGGAGATGACTTAGTTTCAACAAATAAAGGAAAAAGAAAGAAAAAGTGAACACTAACACTGTGTAACATGGACTTTTCTGTAGCCTACTTTTAGAAGATCAAGAGAACAATGTGGCTGTATTGCTGATGTTCTGAACTGGATGTAAAGGTTGTATCTCCATTTATGGAGCGGTTTGACATCTATTTTACTAAAAAGAGTTGCAATTTTCACAGTAATGTATAATCAAGTGTCAAAAAGAGGACTGTCCTACACTTTTAGATGTTACAATAAAATTATATTGATATTTTTAATAGCTCTCCGTTGCCTATCCACAGTAAAAAATGTCTTTGCTCACAGAATGTTATTTTAAAAATGCAGAAAAAGAGAGAAATTCAGGTTCCCATGACCCCAAAAAAGTAAAGCTGTACATGACCTAGAGTTCTAGAGGTCAGTCTATTGAACCTGTTGTTGAAAAACCAATAATTTGTATTTGCTCTCTTCTATTTTTAGCAGGGTAATGCAGTCTGATGTTATTTTAGGAAACCTACTTGACCAATGAATGACTAAAGCTGAAACATGGAGTGATTTCGTCACTGTACACCTAACTGCAACAGCCTTGTGTAAGGGTCAGTTTAAAAATATCAGTGCATATGTTACAGATTTACTTTAATAGGGTTAATTTATAGTAATGTCACAAAAAAAAAAAAACTTTTTTAAAAAAGAAAATAGATATTCTTAATTATTTATAGTCTCAGAAAAAGATCCAGGTCAAGGATCATCCATGATTTTTTTTATTATTACATTTTATAAACTTTATATATAAACATTCAATAACAATTAAACAAGCATAAAGTCCACTAATAATAATAATGTAGTAATAACACATTGATGTAATTCTAGGTTAAAGGTTGTAAAAAATAGACTTAAAAAATGCTCCAGATTGGGTAATGACTGCAGATTTTGTCCACACTAAAGATGATATTTTGAAGAATATGGGAAACCAAACAACTTAGCTATGACCAAACACTGACTTCCATAGTTGGAAAGAAAATACTATGGAAGTCAATGAGGTCCATAAACTGGTTACCAACATTCTTCATTCTTCAAAGTATACTCTTTTGTGTTCAGCAGAAGAGAGAAACTCAAACAGGTTTGGAACAACTTGAGGGTGAGAAAATAATGACAGAATTTTTATTTTTGTGTGAACTATACCTTTAAGTTAAGTACCTTTAAGGGACTACTGTTTGTGCCCTATTTGTGAAAATTACAATTAGGCAATTAGGGCAGTTTTGTCTACAAATTGATACATTTACCATTGTAACCATCCACTAAAATGGAACAGCTGATAGCATGATTTTGCAGGTGATGCTGGGTCATTTCTTCAGGATGAATGATTCGGGAAAGAAATGAAGTGTTCAAAATGTTAGGTAGATCAATTTGCTCAGTGTTTGCTAAAGGCCCCAGTTAATCTCAGTCTGTTACTATGGTAACCACATTAGCTGAACGCCTGAGCAACATCTTAATCTTTGAACATTTTCCTTTGGTTTTAGAAAGAAAAAAAATATTGTTGCTATAACTTCAGCACATTTAGGTTATGTTTAATACCTTCCAGTTACAAACAGAAGGCCTGGTATCGTCTGGGCAGAAATATCCTCTCATTGATCCTGTCAGATCTGTCCTGGTGACTGCAGATAAGGCATTTAACATGTTTTTCTCTCTGTATCTTTCACTTTCTTATGAAGGAAGTTTACATGTTGAACTCGAGCCAAACAGAAAGGACTCTTTTTGATCTATTGTTTCGCTCATGATTGTTTTAAGGTGCTCCTGCTATTTGGAGTGAATCCAAACACATTGCTAGGAGAGACTGGAGAGCAGAGGGGCCGGACGAGGCTTAGCTATTAATTATTTAGCCGTGAAAGGGGAGGGGAAAGCAAGCACGCGACTCCGGATCAGTGAAATACAAGCTCATAAGAAAGTTTCTCAGTCATACTAGAGTCACTCCTGAGGATTCAGGGGGATTTTAGGTACACATTTAAATCTGGTCATTCATTTTGTTTTTCAATAATAAATCACATTTTATCTGAGGTAAACCACCTGCTTCAGGAAGTCAAGATGTTTGCGGTCCATTTGCTGTCATTTTACTTCTCAAAGCTCCAGGAGGATCAGATCAAGAAGGTAACTGTTCATAAACCTCTATACTTGTTAAAATGTGTTTTAGACAAACTTTCCATCAGAATATGATATTTTCTACAAAATAATGCCCTGTACTCCTTGATAAAGTATAGATGTATTCACTCCGTGATGTTCTGTGTTTTTCTGCGCTGACACTGTCAGTGTGTTGTCAGATTCTGCCTAGTGTTGATGATGAATGTGATTTCACTGTGGCCTGTGGAATCATTAACTCTTCTCACACATGCCTTTTGTGGGCAGATAACAGACAGCATGAAAGAAAGGACCTTGACCTCCTCATCTGCATTTATTGAACTGATTTTCATCTCCATGAAAGTTCACACCTTGTTGTGAGCTGTAATTTAAACTGACTATTTTGTTGTAGCTTATTGGTCATTGGCTTTTTTTGCTATTTAAAAATATATATTTTTTAATGTTTTGTTTTATATTTAATCCACCATTCTTTCAATAGTTTACTATAAAGTTATCTATTATACATTTCCAGTTAAGGGTTGGACACACCTACTTGCACTTTACTAAGTCATCAAAGCGATAAAATAACACAAATGGAAGGATGGGAATTATAGGGAGCAAAGGTACATCCTGGGATGCTTTTTAAGCTTTATTGTAACTAACAAAACATGTTCTAAAAACTTTTTGATAATGGTCCCATTAAATAATGAAAACGTTACTTCTGAATGTTCTTTTTAAATGTTTTTGAAAATTTCTTGGGTTTGTGTTAACACACAAACGTTAAGGGAACATTCCATTTTACCAAACATTATGGGAACGTTACTTTTGAATGTTCTCTGAATGCTCCTAATGGATCTACAATGTATAAATAAAGGTTTTGTGATAACGTTTTGAGAACATTATTAAATTTTCCGTAAAGTAACGTGATGTGTGGCCAGGTATGGTGTCCTACAGTATACTAGGAATTTGTGCTCTGCATTTCACCCATCCAAGTGCACACACACAGCAGTGAGTATTGAACACACACACACCCAGAGAAGTTAGCAGCCATTTTTCTGCTGCGCACCCAGGGAGCGATTAGAGGCTAGTTGCCTTGCTCAAGTTGTGGTTAATAAGAGTCGAAGAGACTGCTGTTCATTCACTCGCACAATCCTACATTTCCACCTACAAATGTTTCTTGAGCACCAAATCAACATATTAGAATGATTTCTGAAGGATCATGTGACACTGAAGACTGGAGTAATGATGCCGAAAATTCTGATTTGCCATCACAGGAATAAATTATATTTTAAAATATATTCAAAATAGAAAACAGTTCTTTTAATTTTTAATAATATTTTCAATTTTATGTTTTTTACTGCATTGATTAAATAAATGCAGCCTTGGTGAGCAGAAGAGACTTCTTTCAAAAACATTAAAAAAAATTATGTTTCCAAATTTTTTGACAGGTTCTGCATATAAATAAACTCTTAGTTTCACAAAGAACACCATAGAGACAGTTAAAATTTGTATGCAAAACTAATTTCATGCGCAAGCCTTTGGATCAGATGTATGTCCACATTCTTCACGGATAGTTGAGTCTGTTATTTTATAGCAGTATAATTTTTATCTCAAGAAACACGCCTACATTATCTTTCACTGTGTCATATAATTGCATGCGTCACTGATAATATTAGTATTATTTTTTGCTTGGTGATTTTTATGTTATCAATCGTTCAAAATGTGTTAGTCATTTTTAATATTTTTATTTCTCAGTTTTGTTTACCCTTTTATTCAGTCACTTATTCCCCAGTATTTTGTTTCATTGAATGTATGTAATAACAAAGTGTGAAGGAATGGGTGGGGTGGGGTGGGGTGGGGTGGGGTGGTGGCGCAATGGATAAGACACATGCCTTTGGTGTGAGAGACCCGGGTTCGAATCCACTGTGAGACACCAATGTGTCCCTGAGCAAGACACTTAACCCCTAGTTGCTCCAGAGGCGTGCGACCTCTGACATATATAGCAATTGTAAGTCGCTTTGGATAGAAGCGTCAGCTAAATGAATAAATGTAAATGTAAATGTAAATGGAACGATGCCAGGCAACAGAAGAGAGTGTTTAAAATAATTGTGTTTCTCAACAGGTAGACCGATATCTGTATGCCATGCGCCTGTCAGATGAACAGCTGGTGGACATATCATCTCGGTTTCGGCTGGAGATGGAGAAAGGACTGTCAAATGAGAGTAACTCTACGGCTGCAGTGAAGATGCTCCCGACCCACGTTTATTCAACACCCGATGGCTCGGGTACATTGACATGACACATGGCCGCTTCATTGTACTATTGTTCACACCAAAAAAAAATCTGTAGAATCACTGCATCTGAGTAATATTAAATAATTCAAATCTGTTAATGTTCATGATAGCTTTACATCTGTTCTGTTCCATATGTTTCTCTTGCAGAGAAGGGTGAGTTTCTGGCACTGGATCTGGGGGGTTCAAAATTTAAAGTACTACAGGTGAAGGTTTCAGAAGATGGGAAGGGGAAAGTCCAGATGGAAAGTGAAACTTTTCCCATCCCTGAAGAGATCTTTAATGGCAGAGGAACAGAGGTGATTATTGTTTCACAAATATGAGTTATAACAATAAGGAATCCATTGCAGATTATAAATTGTTTCCATTGGATTGTGATTATGATGTTAACAAGAAAAGACTGAATAAACTTTGGTGTAAGTTCTCTTATTGTTGATAGTATTTATAACGTCAGCTGATCTCAGGATCTAAGTCACTGTAGATAATTACATGAATGGGGGCAGATTATTCTAATGTCATATTTAAACCTTTTTATTAAATGTTTTGAATGCCTCTCTTTTCTTTCTTTCTTCAGCTTTTTGAGCATGTGGCAGAATCTTTGAAGTCTTTTCTAGAGAAACACCACATTAACCACACAAGAAAACCTCTGGGCTTCACCTTCTCCTTCCCATGTACGCAGTCCAAAATAGATGAGGTACAACTAAACTCTGACATGTTTATATAAAATTTAACATGAACCGTTTTAATTGGATCATGGTTCTCAAGTCATTGAGAGATTGAGTGGATTTTCTTTATCAATAAACCAGTGAAATAGACATTCATATCAGTTGATCTCCTCTGACTCATTTTGTCTGTGTTGACACAGGGTGTTTTACTGTCATGGTCCAAGAATTTCAAGCTGAGAGGTGTTCAAGGGACCAATGTGGTGCAGTCATTACGAAAAGCCATTCGTAAAGTTGGGGTATGAATACCATTTTCTTTGCTCATCATTTCCAATGAACAAAAGTAGAAACCAACTGGTGCTACTCCAGGTAAAAGTCATAACACAGTAGTCAGTTGGTATTGGTGATTCGTGTTCATGACTTCTACTTGCAATTGAGTTAAAGTTACGGTCACATTAGCAAAATTTCACATGCAACAAAGTTCCATCGTCTATTATCAATAGTGTAGCAATGTATGAAGCACAGCTCACACAGCCACTTTCAAACCAAGCAGCTTTCCATTTGCAAACACTGCAAATTCACATGACGCTTAAAGCTGTTGGAAAATCTTCATGTGGAAATCTTTCACCCTCACATGAAATTCCAGATCGCGTGAATTCCTATTAAAAATAACTGAATTTCGGCCGCGAAAAATTGCAGAGCAACGGTAATTTTGACCGCTCCTCAGGGTTTTTCCAGACTCACATTTCATTCGTTTAGTGTGGTTCAAACGAGACCTGCTTATAGTAAAGACAAACATGAAAATTTGCGCCTTGAAATTCATTCAGTCGTTTTCGACAATCACTAAACCATCACTATAAAACATTTTTTAGAAAATCTTAATTTTATTGCTAGAAAACATAGGAGCAATAGTGTTAAAACAAACATTTTTCCATACACTGTTTTCTTTTTTCCATACTTATCCAGACCTGCAAATTACTCGAATCAAATTCCATACTTTTCCAAACTGCGTAAAAACCCTGCATCAAACTTTTACTTCAGAACACAGCTGTGAAAAATGTGAAACTTATTGTGTGTGTGTGTGTTAAGAATGTTGACGTGGATGTCCTGGCTATGGTCAATGACACAGTGGGAGCCATGATGACCTGTGGATATGATGACCAGAACTGTGAGGTGGGGGTTATTATAGGTAAGACCTCATTGGACACTTTTGGACTGGACAATTTTCTTTCAATAGATTTAAAATGAAATATAAACACACAAAATATGTATTGCTTCATAATGTAAAATACCTCTAAAACTAAATAAGCAACAACAAACTAAAAGACCTAAAAAGAATCCTGCAAAAGTGAGAGGGCAAGGAAGCTGTCTCTTGTAATAAGGAAAATGAAAGGCTTGATTTAATGCTGCAATCTGTTTCCGCAGGTACTGGTACTAATGCGTGTTACATGGAGGAGCTCAGACACATTGATCTCGTGGAAGGAGATGAAGGCAGGATGTGTATTAATACTGAATGGGGGGCATTTGGAGATGATGGTGCGCTTGATGATTTCATCACAAGTTTTGACCGTGAAATTGATGCCGCCTCAATTAATCCAGGAAAACAGCTGTAAGTCCTTATTGATGGGCAAGTCATTAGATTGCTTTAACACAGGGATGCCCAAATCAGGGCAACATTTACTTTCAACCTATCAAGTTTTGATTTTGACCCTTCCTTCGTAGTAAAACGTTTGGCCATTTCTGATTTATTCCACTCTTACTGAAGGTTATTCCCAAATGATGTGTGCATTTAACAGCTTTTTTTTCTTCAAGTTTTGTAGTCTATGTATTATCTAACTCTGTAACTTTGTAACTAGTTTTGAAAAGATGGTGAGTGGGTTGTACATGGGAGAGCTTGTGAGACTCATCCTGCTGAAGATGGCCAAAAGGGGTCTACTGTTTCATGGCCAAATCAGTGATGCTCTCAGGACTAAAGGAACATTCCAGACCAATCATATCTGCTTGATTGAACAGTAAGATTACATGCTCACAAATATAAACCGATATTAGATGGGTTAAAATAAGAAATATAATTTGTCTAGCTATGAGGAATCCTATGGCAACCTATTGGTTTTAAGTTAGTGATTATTTAAGAATATTAGGAATTTTCCCTGCTAAAAACACTACCATGATTCAGCATAAATGCTGGCTTAATCTGGATTTTGGTGGTTTGTGATAATCTGGCACAGGTGTAGATGGGGTTTACATATTCTAACTGAGAATGTTTCCAGGTATAAAGGCGGTTTGGAGAACACCAGGGAGATCCTGGAAGACCTGGGACTTAATCCCAGTGATGATGACTGCATTGCTGTCCAGCATGTCTGCACCATCGTGTCCTTCAGGTCAGCTAATCTGGTTGCTGCCGCTTTGGCTGCCATCTTGACACGGATCAGAGAAAACAAGAAACTGAAGACCCTTCGGACCACTGTAGGAGTCGATGGGACGGTCTACCGAACACATCCGCAGTACGTCAGTTCACCTTCACCCATAAAACCCAAGGAGGTTTTTAGTACGAAATTGGATGGAAGAAGTAAAAAAATAAAAATTTGTATCCACAATGTTTAATAGCCTACTTGTATCTGTATTTTAAAGGTACCCCAAGAGGCTCCACAAGGTGGTCCGCCATCTGGTGTCAGACTGTCATGTCCGTTTTGTGCTGTCTGAAAGTGGCAGTGCAAAAGGTGCCGCCATGGTGACTGCAGTGGCTCAGCGTTTAGCTTCCCAACGCAAGGAGATTGACGATACCCTTGCGGCCTTCGCCTTGAACTCCACACAGCTCCAGGAAGTGAAGAAGAAGATGCATGTGGAGTTGGAACGAGGCTTGAAGAAAGACTCCCATCCCACCGCATCAGTCAAAATGCTGCCCACATATGTTTACAGGACTCCAGATGGGACAGGTAAAGGGAAACTGCCTACTTACAGCAATCATGGTGTAAACAGTACATCTTTGGGGAATTCAGAGTTATTATTTATTGTTATCACTATTGATATTTTTATCTCTTTTATATATTGTATTATATTATACATCCATTCCTTCTTCAAACTTCTTGTCCTATGTTGGGTTGAGGGGATGTTGGACACCTTTTTTTTATTATTATTTTGATTTGATTTGTATAATCAATAGGAAACTTAAATTGAAATTTGAAGGCTGAACATGTTAAAGGTGCTGTATGTATTTTTTCTACTAAAACGAATCCTTTTTTTATTGCCTGTGTGTGAAGGGGTTGTAATCTCACATTAAAATGATCCACTTTGCGAGTTTTGCTATTACCTCTGAAAGCAAGTATTCTTATTTTTATGTGAAGGTGCCGGGTCAGATTACATAGATTACAATACATAGATTAACCGCGAAATACAGTGACGTCACCTGCATGCTCGCCCCCGAGCCTCTCGCCTCGTCTAGCCTACTGACTTTGCACTCAACAGCGACGACACTGCAACTTATGACATGGACTTATGAATTATGCAACTTATGACATGTCTGATAACACTAAGAAACGACCTGCTCCCGGCACAACACGTCACAGACTCCAACACAAACTCCACATATTGATAAAAAACAACAAAAAAGTTTTTTCTGCTGAAGCTCGTAAGGCCAGACGTGAATCGGATGAACTTCGGGTGATCTTCGGGTGAAAAAACAAGGATCAACATCGGCAGGGCATTTGAATCATGGAGAAACCTTATCTACAAACCTAGAATGTACATTTCCTGAAGAAAATGTGAAGTGGTGCTTGCAGTGGCAAAATTCGGCACGGTTGATAGGGGTCCATACAGTTATCATGGTACGAGCATGGAGCATTAGTTCAATGTCAAGCTGATAAAATTTGCCTATTATTGTAACGTTGCAGTGGGAGTTTACCTGAGTTTCCAGCATGTTGTGGGATGCTTTCTCCGGTGTGTTGCGTCTCAGTCTGGCCGATACCCACAGACGTTGCTCGCTCATAAATTCGAGCACGCACGCGCAAGAGCACGCGCTTGTAAACTTATTGGTTGCAATCTGAAACATCACCGCTGGAGGCCGCTGAAAACTACATACAGCTCCTTTAATTGACTAATTAAGAAACTTTTTATGCCACTGAATGTTGTTACTTTCACAGAAAGAGGAAAGTACCTTGCCTTGGATCTTGGTGGAACCAATTTCCGTGTGTTGGTGGTTAAGATTCGAACTGGTATGCGGAATTCAGTCCGGATGTACAACAAGATTTATGCCATCCCACTGGAGATCATGCAGGGTACAGGAGAGGAGGTGAAGCACTATGAACAAAAAACATAATCATTTTGGTGCAAATTAATACATTAGTATTACATATTTAAAGGACAAGTTCAGTATTTTACACCACAGAAACCGAAAATTCTCGGGCCAGCAGCATTCGTCCAAATTTCAATCTTAACCATTCTATTTCATCAGAAACGATCTGAAAACAGGGCTTTAAGTGTAAAATACCGAACTTGTCCTTTAACATCAATGTACTATAGAGAGTGCAAAAAATGATCAGTACAACATTCACAAGACATTTTAAGCTGATTACATTTTTTTGATTTTTTCCCCCTCCAGTTGTTTGACCACATAGTTCAGTGTATCTCGGATTTCTTGGACTATATGGGAATAAAGAACACTCGTTTGCCTCTTGGCTTTACCTTCTCTTTCCCATGCAGTCAGACAGGTATTGATAAGGTAAAAAAGCATCTACCTTGGATTATCAGAGGTCACTTCAATTGTCAATATAATTATCACAACGAGGTTTAAAGGGTTAGTTCACCCAAAAATGTTGTCATTAATGACTTAATAAAGCGATCGTGTCTCTTCAGAAAATTTGGACTAAACCGCACAATTCATATGGATTCGTTTTACGAAGTTTGTATAATTACTTTTTGAAGCATCAAAGTCGTAGTTGTGTAGCTGTCAACAGAGGGACAGACAGCTCTCAGATTTCATCAAAAAGATCTTCATTTGTGTTCTGAAGATGAACAAAAGTCTTATGGGTTTGAAACGACATGAGGGCGAGTAATTAATGACAGAATTTTTGATTGAACTAACCCTTTAAACAACTTAAAACAAACTTAAAGCACAGACAAATGCTACTCTTTATTAATAGTCGTTGCCATTTTCATCATCTACTTGTTTAGGGAGATTTGGTCTGCTGGACGAAAGGCTTCAAAGCGACAGATTGTGAGGGCTATGATATTGTGGATATGCTGAGAGAGGCCATCAAAAGACGAAACGTGAGGGGAAAGCAAACATCACGTAGTTTTTGCAGATGACACACTCATCCACTTACAGAGAAGCACCATCATCAATATTAATGTTCTATTGTCATATAATAAGAGTATTCAGGCTTCATTGCTTATATTTTTGCGTAAATAACTATATTGTAGCTTATAATCCTCTTATTTGAATGAAACTATTTTGAGCTACTGATGTTTGTTTTGGCGTGGTTATGATTTAATTTGTTCTTTTAGGAATTTGACCTCGATATCGTTGCTATTGTGAATGACACAGTTGGCACAATGATGACATGTGCATACGAGGACCCTAAATGTCAGATTGGTCTTATTGCTGGTAAGTATTAATGTATTTCTGTGGTGTTTCTGTGGTATTTCAGTGAAGCTGTATTTTAACTGACAACCTCACTGCTTATTATAAACCAACACGCGCAAGCATGCGCAGCATTACAGTATTCAGCATGTCAACACGTATGAATCTTAACTCTGCAGGAACGGGCAGCAATGTGTGTTACATGGAGGAGATGAAGAACATCGAGTTTGTGGAGGGTGATGAAGGGCAGATGTGTATAAACACTGAGTGGGGTGGATTTGGAGAAAATGATAATATTGAGGACATCCGTACCAGATATGACCGAGAGGTGGACGAAGGCTCACTCAATGCAGGAAAACAAAGGTAAAGATTACCATTTTTTAGACGATTTAGACAGTGAAAGTTGTGAAAGACAAATCCAATGCAGGTTTTCTGCATTTGTCCACATGGAGGCAGTATACTATAAAGATTTTCTCAAAGCATAGGAACAGTGCTGGCAACCTGTTGTAATGAACAGCAAAAAAAGCAAAAATAAGTGGCTTTGAGAATATTATAGTTTATTTATTGATTTTAAATAATATTTTTATAAAAATAAATAATAATTTATTATTGCTATTAATATTATTAAGAAGAAGAAGAAGAGGAGGAAGAAGTATTTATATAAAATAAAAAAGCTATGCTAATGTGTCAAGTTTTCCAAATATAATCTAATGTGTTATCCTCTCATTTACAGGTTTGAAAAGATGACCAGTGGAATGTATTTGGGAGAGATTGTAAGGCAGATTCTCATTGATCTCACCAAACGTGGTCTTCTGTTTCGTGGACGCATCACAGAGAGACTGAAGACCAAAGGCATCTTTGAGACCAAGTTCCTCTCACAGATTGAGAGGTACATTAACCGTCTCTGACATATAGGCCAATCGAATATATTGGTCACATGACTGAGCTCAGCTTCCCAAATATTTTGGCATCTACTGTTGTTTTTAACTTTACCAAAACCTCATATTAAAGGTGAACTCTGTAACATATTTATCCATGTACGCTTCATCAGGTTGTTTAATGAGGGGGAAAAAAAATACTGAGCACCTTTAATAATAGGCATTTCAAAAAAAATTCTAACTAGAAGTTATTGAATAAATATAATATAATGCACTTAATGTGACTCATGCTTTGGCTTCTTCCATTTACTTAGTGACCGTTTGGCACTACTGCAAGTGAGGTGCATTCTGCAGCATCTGGGCTTGGACAGCACATGTGATGACAGTATTATTGTGAAGGAAGTGTGTGGAGCCGTTTCCCGCCGGGCTGCCCAGCTCTGTGGAGCGGGAATGGCTGCTGTTGTAGACAAAATCCGAGAGAACCGTGGACTAGAGCATTTGGAGATTACTGTGGGAGTGGACGGCACCCTATACAAGCTACATCCACAGTAAGTAAAAATTAGCAGAACATTTACTTGCATTTGATCAGTGTTTGATTCATATCCTAATCTTGACATGTCGCTTTTCGTGACAGCTTCTCCACCATCTTAAAGGACACTGTCAGAGAGCTCGCTCCCAATTGTAAGGTGGATTTTATCCTATCAGAGGATGGCAGTGGGAAAGGGGCGGCCCTGATCACAGCTGTAGCACGGCAGCATCATAGTGAGAAACAAGAACCTCACTAGACGCTCGGACTGGGTTCCTCAGAGGGCTGCTTTTGTGGTTTTAAGAGTACAGGGTTTCTATAAGTAATTTATATAGATTTATCAAATGATGAAAATCATAATGAAATCACACTTTGCTGCTTGCATATGAAATTGTATCTATTTTTTGCATATCAAAATAAGTGCATTCAGGGACATTGACAGAGATGTTCATTTATTACTTTTTTGTTATTGTTATTTTTAATGTATTAATTAGTGCAATAAACATTGCTTTCACATCCACTGTGTTCAGCATGGTTTCACTCTCACTGTACATTGGCTCTTTGAAGGCTTTTTTTCTTGTTGTCCTTTTGTTCGGACTCAGTGAGCAGTTTGCATGGGCAGTCAGAGTGAAAGACTCACAGAGGCCAAACTAAAGGGGGCGGTGGCTGTGTGCGATGGAATGTCATGACCGTATGTTGCTCTAGTGCTCTGTGATGCGGTCTGGGAAGCTTGGAGACCAAACACCCAAATTAAATTAGGAACTGATACTGTACTGTACTGTACTGGACTAGTAGAGCCAAATTAGAAAAAAGTTTTTTTTTTTTTTTTAGATTGTGAATTATGAGATTTTAGAAATTAATACTTTTATTTAGAAAGGATGCATTAAATTTATCAAAAGTGACATTTATGATGTTGTAAAAGATTTCTATTTCAAATAAGATCTGTTCTTTGAACTTTCTATTTATCAAATAATCCTGAAAAATTTTTTCAGTTTCTACAAAAATATTAAGCAGCACAACTGTTTTTAACATTAATTATAATAAGAAAGTTTCTTGAGCACAAATCAGCATATTAGAATGATTTCCGAAGGATCATGTGACACTGAAGACAGCAGTAATGATGCTGAAAATTCAGCTTTACCATCACAGGATTAAATTACATTTTAAAATATATTAAAATAGAGAATTTAAATTGTAATAATATTTCACAATATTACTGTGGATTTTTCGATCAAATAAATCGTGATCATAAGAGACCTTTTTTTTCAAAAACATTAAAAATCGTACTGACCCCAAACTTTTGAACGGTAGTGAATATTCTTCAAAGTTTCTTCTTTTGTGTTCCACAAAGAAAGAAAATCATATGGGTTTTGGAAAATGAGGGTTGAGTAAATTACATAATTTAAATTTTTGGGTGAACTATCCCTTTAAGTAGACGATATTGTAACAAATTTTTGCTTTATTGACAACAGCAAAGTTGTAAAAACACTACATAGTATGTAATTTTTAGTTACGTTCTTTGGAAACATATCACTATGTAGGATTGAAATCTATTTGACAGATTTTCAAAAGGTGATTTAATAGATCCATGTGGGGTAACAACATTAGCACATTTCCCTTTTGTGTTCGCTAATTTAAGCTTCCAGGGGATTTAATGATGCAGTTAAATCAGGCCAGCTCTTGCTCACAAATCCTCATGGAGCAGGAAGGGAAAAGTTTACTCATCGTAATCCTTCCCGCAAATGCTAGCTATAGCTTCTCAGCTGAACTAGGCTAGGCTAGAGCTAGTTGCCATGCACACCAGCACGTCACTATACCTGCACATAGCATGCACACATCTACACATGTAATTACAGTCTTGTAAGTGTACACTTCTTAGGTTAGCTAAGTTGGCTAACTAAGTGCAATTTATAAGTCACCTAAGGGTAAAATGCTAAGTTAAGCAAAATAAAAATGAAAGAGAGGTTTCTCTGGTAACATTACTAGCAATCTTAATAAAATAATGGCGTGCTGTTTCATATTGTCTCTCAAGCAATATGCAGTTGACCTCTGTACATTAACTTGATGCAAGAATTTAATTTGACAATTTGTTCCACATCAATAGGCTAAGTAAAATATCAAAAGGACAAGTTCAGAAACAATCCGACTGGACTCTTCTCGTGTGGTGGCATTGTTGTGTTATGTAAGAGCACATATTTAATCCAACTTGATCTCAAGGAGCCAACTAGTTCAGCTGACAGAGATTCTCTCTCACACTTTTTAGAGTAACCTACCTGCCTTCAGTTAAGGAAAGTGAAGGTGACTGAAACTTTCTACATCCTGCATCTGAGCAGGTAAAATAGCTGTTTAGAGAATATTTTGTACAGTTTGTTTCCTTAAAGTTATCCCAGGCCCTGTAAATTTCAGCAAAAGCCCTGTGTTAACATAGTGTTGAGTTGTACATTACACAAATTGTTTATTTGTCAATCCTGACATATATATGTATACAGTAAAATCACAAATCATGTATCCATGTTCACAGGCAAATTCCTGACAATTACTTTTAGGCCAAATGCATTTTATGTTAGTGTAAATCAAGATAATTTCTTTGACCCTTGGTAGGGGGATGTGTTATGCTCCAGTATATAAAAAAAGACCAGACGTTCAGCTTTTTCCTGTTCAACTGCATTTTCTGCTAAGGATATGGTATAATTATCCTACTTCTAAAAGCATTTTAGAAAGCAGCTGTTAAATGTCGAGATTAACATTTTTTGCACTAAAATGTCACTAATGATGCATATCACTTCACCATTATAGCTCCAAGGGACTGTCTAACAAAGCAAATCACACTTTATGCTGATTATTAAATCATTTTCAGCTAATCTCAGCAGTCAATCTTACTACTTCAATGTCATATTTTAAGAAAAATCATCATTATTATTATTATTGTAAAAAAGTTAAATGCATTCTGAAAGGTCAGTCATAACTCAAAATACTAGTAAAAATACTATGTATAAATAATGTATATCTTCTATTTTTAGATACTGGTTTTTCCAAGCAAAACCTAAAAACAAAGAAAATGAGATGAACTGACTTATGAAACTCTTCTTTTACTGATCTGGATCAACCACTCCTGATGAGGAATCATCTAAATATTAAAGAACAAAAAATGGATATTATATTATACTGTTATATTGGTTAAGCTCTCTGTCCTTGAACAAATCTGAGCTCTGTCATGGTATCTCCCTTTATGACTGCTTATTCATGCACGGACATTCAGCAGTCAAAGATTGTTGTACCTACGGGGTAGGTCATTTGTGAATATGTCAGACATTATTTATTATATTTCATATTTCCGCTGTAACATACGCTAAGTAAACACACAAACACTCCCAGCACAGTGAGTAAATCTACCAGGAAATGATGTCATTGCTCCAAAATGCAAAGTACTTTACTGGCTGGACGTTGTTCCCTTGTAAATGAATGGGAGACATTTGAATGTGTAATAAAAAAATATAGTGACATTCTTTGCCAGTAAGATGAATATCCTGTAAAATATGAACAGCTCTCTTCCAGGAAAACTTATCTTTAAGGCACGCACCTCCAAGTATTATTGTCATGAAGGACCTTGGTGTGTTTTATCTGTCATAATAAATCACAATATAACACAGTTCGGTAAAGTATTGGATATGTGCTCTAATATGAGCTAAAATATATGAATGTAGCAAAATCTGTCATTTGCGTTGCTCCTGTGACGCATCTCAGTGAATTTCTGCTCTGATTGGCTCTGCTCAGAAAGAGGATGTTACGCTCTCACATTCACGTGCTTCTGAGAAGGGGGAGGATGGCGCGTGCCTTGGAGCACGACCCACAATAATCTCGTCTGGCCTGTGTTAGCATCACCTCACTCGCAATTACCTCAAATTCCCTCCGTGACATTCCTCTTTGAGACTGTAAAATAAGCTCTATGTAACTACAACAGCTCCACTAGGGCTAAAATCACATTTAAAACTTAGCTACTGTCTTACATCAGCATTTAATGTAAAGCACATCAAAGAGTAGTGATTTTCCATTATTTTTTAAATGTATAATTACATCAGCATTCAATATACCCAGTTAGAGTATCACACATTAGGGTACCACATTTTATGTATGTATTTTATTAATACATATATATTTAATATCCTATCAAAGGGTAATTTTTAATTATCACATCATCATTTTTTAATATCCAGCATATATAAAAGGGTATCAATTGTTTTATTTATTTTAATAAATAAGCATTTACTACCCAGCACATATAAAATGGTGCCAACTGTTTTATTAATTTAATTTTTTATTTAAATATATATTTATATTTTTTTATATATATATATTTAAATTTGAAACATTTTATAAAGTTATTTTGACATGGCCTACCATTTATGTCTAAAGCTTAAAGTCGTTTTTTTTTTTGTTGATTTATGTTCTTTTCAGAAAATTAACAAATGTATGCAACCACAAGAGTTTGTGAAGAATATTCAAAACAATGTAACACAAAATAAGCATTTTAAAGCCTCAGTCATTGTAATGAACGTTTTAAATGACCGTTAAATCACATAATGACATGGATAATGTAAGACAAGGAATTCATTTACTTTGCATTGTGCGTTTACATCAACATGTTATGCAGATCCTCTCTTGTTTTCTAATGTAAATATTTAATCCTCCTCAGCTGTTCACACATTTTATGGTGGGCATTTCACTGATGTTTTTTGTTGCCATCCATTTGACTGACTCCCCCCGAAATTACAAATCACGAGTCTCCTTATTTCCTCCAGCTTCACACATCCAGTCTTCATAACGGTCCTGCCACTGAACAGTAGAAACAGGAAACACACACACGTGTTTGCTGATATGACTTGGGCTGTAGCATTACTCAGCATTTTTGCTTCTCCACCCAAATCCAGTTATTTTGAATGGCTTTGAGTATGTGACACATTGGGGACGTGCTCTACGTGCCTCTAAGTTAAATCCCCATTTTCTTTCATTCAAAGTGGCTGAGAATGAGGGAGAATGAGGAAGAAGGAAGTCTGAAAAGGACTGAACGGATAGAATGGAAGCGGGAGGTGGAATCTGAGGAACAGAAGCAAGAAGAAGAGCCGGAGGAGGGGGCCGGTTGTCAGCTGTGCTCTGCCTCACAAGCCTGCCCATAAAACTCAGCCAATAGGAGCAGAGTGAGTGGGCAGGGCTTTAGCCGTTCCCCATCCCAGCCTCTACTGCATCTCATACAAGCGCATTATATGCAGCTTGACTTCCTAGGCCGAGGAGAGTCAGACATTGCTATAGCGCTGCGAGGGAACACCCCTACGTGCCGGCTTCTCGTTTTACAGTTAACCACCGTTGCTTCTGGGCTCAAGTTGTTTTTCCTGCCTCACTGGAAAGGATCGTAAGATTGTATCTTCTTTCTTCTGTTGCTTTTTCACCAAAAGAGGTGAAGCAGAATGATAGCGGCACAGCTTCTGGCCTACTACTTCACTGAACTGAAGGATGATCAGGTCAAAAAGGTGAGTTTCATCATTTGACTTAAACAGTGCTTCTCATATGCAACCTCATTTGCCCTTTGCGAGCGTCTGCGAGCTCTTCGAGGCGCATGACAACAGGTGACACAGGCCTGCATTTTAGATCAGAGGGTCGTGAGATGCGCCTCGTCTCACGTCTCTCCGGCTGCAGCTTCTACGTCACTCGTCGTGCGACGGCGAGGATGAGAGGACGAGGTATACCCTTGCGAATGACGACGCAGGCCGTCGGGTCTATGCTGCAGTGTCCTTGAAAGCAGGATGTGGGGCATCATGGAGCTGCCATGAACAGAGGAACGATTTTTTTTTTGTGCCTCTATGTGAACGTGCTCATTGGAGAGTATGTCTCTGTGTGGGGGAAGGTGGTCATGAGCATCTAAAGCCCCCTCCCTCCCCCGCAGGAAGAGTGTCGGGTTACAGCAGCTGACTGACAGCGTGTCTACGCCAGAGTTTTGACAGTGTTGAATGCAGTTGTGGAGGGAGGGAAAGATGT
This sequence comes from Leuciscus leuciscus, assembly GCF_965113295.1. Classification (NCBI taxonomy): domain Eukaryota; kingdom Metazoa; phylum Chordata; class Actinopteri; order Cypriniformes; family Leuciscidae; genus Leuciscus; species Leuciscus leuciscus. Next base: position 12,854,219 of record NC_138746.1, on the reverse strand, counting down.
GTAAACAGAACGGGACTGCGTGTATGCACACGTCTGTGTGTCTCGCTTAGAGGATAAGCAGGCTTTATATTTTAACGCTGTGTCAGTAAAAAAAAAGGGTGGTTTTTTAAATACCATTTTAAACGTGGTTACAAGATGAAGGACTGATCATATTTTCAGGACATGTTAATATATTCAGTATTACATTTCCAGAAAATATTAACTCTAATTTTGTATTAATATGATCAGATACTAATATTTTTAGGAAAGAATAAATTCCCAGTTTTTCATAAATAGTAATGACAAGTAATGACAAATAGTTGTGACACGCTGAAATGAAATCCATCCTATGTGACTCAGCTGTTCACCTGGGTGCTGCTCTCTCTGATAAGAGTTTTATGACCATAGATGTCATACATGTAATTTGATTATAACAGAAGATATATTACAAGACGTTTATGAATATGCAGACAGAAGAAAATGTCAGTGCTCTTAGCATATTTAAAGCCACCATTCACCTCACCCTCATTTAGACTGTTTTGGCAGCTTTACTACTGATCTGATATTTTTTAAGAGGAAGTTGGATGTTACTCATGCTAGTTACACAATGACCCATTTTTCACACTCTCCTAAGAGTGTGTTTTAACAAACCAATTTCAAGAACTAAAAGAGATTGTGGTCATCTTTATGCAGAAATGTCACAGACATTTTTCTGGCAAATGATGTTCCTTAAATATGGGATATTTGTAAGAAGTAGCCTAATGGATTCAGAAAAAGGAATGGTAACACATTTCAAAAACGGTTCTGTCATTAATGAATAACTTCACAGGAACAAATGAGTAACACACTATTAACATTCTAGTAATTAGGCTACTATTAACTAACAATAAACTCTGATTAACGAATGAGCAAGTAATAGCGCTCAGGTGAGTGTGCTAGTTATTAGCTAACATTAGCTAATCAATAACTATTATCATTTTCATACCTCCCAGAGGACTACTATGAACTAGCCTATACAGGTTCATAATTAACATAAATAATGTATAATTAATTATAAAGTGAAGGTCATGGTACCCATAGTAATGACTCAAGTATTACCAGATCCTTCAGAGGGAATTAATAGCCTAATTATTTGGATCAGTATTCTAAAGTGAAAAACATGATAACTCTCTAGTATTGACTGAAGTCATTATAAGATTTTGAGGTTTTTGTAAAGTTTTGGTGGGTGTTACTACATCCTTCTAAAGGAATTACTAATCATTTGGATCAGTATTCTAAAGTGAATATCATGGTAAGGTAACCCACTAATAATGACTCAAGTGTTACCAAATCCATCAGAAGGAATTACTATCCAAACCTTACAAAAACGTCAAGCTTAAATTACCTCAGTAATGACTATGGACCTGTTGCATTTTTAATAACTTTTAAAACTGTTATATTTAAGTGTGTTCCATTCCACCACAGATATGACGTAAGAACCTGGAAGTCTAAAAGGCCACGTTCACACAGCAGCAGAATACGGTTGTCAGTCCTGAAGTCCTTAATGCGGTTACGTTCACAAACACAGTACGGTTACTTGACAACCGCATTCTATATCCAAACTCAGACGACATAGGGCTCAGACCCGTACATTTTGAGGACTCACAACAACCGCATTCTCGGAAAACCCGCGCTGTGTGTGTGAACGGAAAAGCACTGGACAACTAGTTGTCAGTCACGTCATACTGTGCTAGAGAGACGCTTTGCTAACAGGTTTTGTGTGTGGTTTTGATTCCGGTAACTTACATCGACGGAGATATGAGCTGTGTGTGTCATCTGAAGGTTCTAGGTTCTATGTTCTCCACCGGAACGGCTCCCGTCAGTTTTGTGTTCTATGCGCGTATTGCGCAAATTCAAATCTGCCGTGTCATGCGCGAGACATGGAACGATAATTTACAGGAATCACTCACGCATTTAAATGCGGTTGTCATTGCTGAAACTTTATTGTGTACGTAGCAAGCATACAGAGCTATATCTGATTTAAAAATATTTTTTATACTAAATGACTACAATTGTTGCCTATAAATAGATATAGGTCACAAAGGTCATGGTATGACCTCAAAAGTAACACCTTCTACTTAGCAGCATCAGCATCAAAACTAGCCTACTACTAAATTATATGGGCCACATAAGACCTAAAGTACCCTGTAATATTCCTATTAAAGTACAATCTCTTCCAGTAAGCATATTATTAACCTATCGGCCAATACTGCACATTTTCATCATACTTAAAAGCAATGGTGTATCCCAAACTACAGCACATAAAGAACAACACTTTGTATGCTAATGTAAATAATTATTCCATCAATGGCATCACACCATTGAGGCCAGCCTAAATCTCTCAAAGCCTGTACCCACACTAGAGTTAAAGACTTAATCATGAATCAGCATAAGAGCTGGTGCTCATGTTTACAGTTTTAATTCACTCTCGTTCCATTAGACTTAAGTGAAACATCTTCCACTAGCCGTTTTTCTGATGAATATCATCTGTGTTTATAAACTGTATTTCCCATATTCAGGTAGGCTATGTCTGCATAGTCTAGGCCAATAAGGCCATATTTCAAGGACACACTGACCTAACAAGTGACAGGCAATGACTTGACCACATTCATCATGTTCATCAATATTGATTACTAACAAACACCTGGGTGCCTTAGGAAAATGGGGTCAAAGGTCATTGTTTAGGGTATTTTGAATAATCGCCATTCAAAAATGTAGGGCCTAAAATACAAAATGACAGTAATATTGTAAAATAATATTACAAAAATAAAAATGTACCTTCTTTTTTATTTTAATATATTTAAAATATAATTTATTCCTGAATTTTCAGTTAAAACAGCTGTGTAGCTTAAAGGTATAGCGGAGGATGTTTTACTTCCTGGTGGGTAGTCTAAACTATTGGTCCTCCTAATTGTCAATCATTCTGGTGAATCAATCAAACTTTTCAAAAAGTGGAGAGGGCGGGTCTTATCTAAAATTTGGAAAGATCCTCCGCTATACCTTTAATATTTTTGTGGAAACCATGATACTTTTTTTTAGGATTCTTTGTTGAATAGAAAGTCCAAGAACTGCCTTTATTTGAAATAGAATTTCTATAACAAAATAAAAGTCCCTTTTAACCAATTCTTTTTTTTATTGTTTGTCCATTTGTTTAGATTGACAAATACTTGTATGCCATGCGGTTCTCTGACGAGACACTGCGTGACATCATGTCCCGCTTCCGAAGGGAAATGGAGAACGGACTGGCACGAGACACCAACCCGACAGCTACCGTCAAGATGCTGCCCACCTTTGTAAGGTCCATTCCTGATGGTTCAGGTGAGCTTATCATTTAAAAAAAATAATTTTTTACATATAAATTCACATCGAAAGCTGATTTTTAAATGGCCAAATAAGTCCAAATGCTTGCTTTGGAAATCAACGTGAAAGGAACATGCCAAATATAGCATATATAAGCAAATATAGCATGAATAAGAATCTGCCTGGGCTTCCCTCACAAGTTAGTGTCAAGCAAACTGTGGTGTCTACAGTTCTGTCCATTAGGGTAAATCAGTCTCAAAAAGAAACTTCAGCTTCCTTCATTGTACTTCTTTTAAATGCTTTGACAAGAGAAGAACAATACATTTTACCAAAATATTGGTTTTTGAAACGAAAATCATTGAATCATCAGATGCTTAAATTTGAATTAGCTTATGATTTCATTGTTTCATTGATTTCATTTCACGTACTGCACTCAGAGAGTTTAGGGTAACTTTCAACCTCAGAAGGTATTCATTAAAAGCTGTTTGTAAGTTGTCAAGAAAACTAGTTTTACTAGTATTGCTGCAAGTGTAGATTTTCCGTAGCACAAAAAGCTAGTGTTAGCGATGTTATTGAACTTTCAGATAAACCATTTGATTATTCCATTTTTAAAATGCATATTCAGTATAGGCCTACTGCACATTTTTACTCATTCCCCAAGAATTTGCATCAAGGTTAAGTAATGATTACATTTTAAAATCACAATATGGTTACATTCTTTTAAATAGCCTTTACTGTGCAAATTTAACCATAGCATATGGAGAATCTACTACTGAGTGGTCACAATATTGAACCATTTTTCCCTGTGCCACAACACATTCAGAGCTGCATCGATGTGTGCTGCTCAAGCTTTTCTACATGACCTGCAGCATCCAATCAAAGGCATTAGGTTACATCACAGATTATATGAGCTGTAATCCCAGTCAGATTGCAATGTGAAAGTTGACTTCAGTGCAATTTGTTAGCATCCCTACTACGATATGTTTTGCAAGGCAGTTTTATTCTAGTTAAGGATGGCAGATTCACTGCTCTTGTACCAACAAAGTAATTAAATGGAATTATGACAGCATGGACATAAACAAATCTGATCCATCCATCACTGCAATATGTAGCATAGTATTGTATATAGCATATATATCAAGTCCAGAATAATTTGTCAAGAGCAGCTCCCTGGTCCTTAAGTACTGGACAGTACAGTATTAACAATTCTATAGGCTGACCTATTAACATCTCAATGATAAAATGCCTGTGTTTATAGCAAGTCTGTGCCAAACACTCACCTGCATTTGAAAGAATTCTTGTGATTAGATTTCTTGTGGTTTGCTGTAATTTTACATGTTATAAAACAAATAATATCTGAGATTTAATCCTATTCTAGAGAAATAGAGCATAAAATAGTTTCAGTCTCGCTTTACTGTACGTAACCTTTTATATGTGTACTACTCATCTATCATTTAAACTAAAAAGTTTTCCAGGAATGGCTAAATATGTTGTTTAATGGCATATTACATTTTTAAAAAGTCATCAAAAGAATACATTTAAGTTGCTGAAACCGTTTTGATATGTATCCTTTTCATACGCTTAACATTTTACTGTAGTAACCTGGAACTCCAGTTATCTGACCTTTCCAATTGATGCTGAGTTTACAGTATTAAAAATCTTCACACTCTCAGACACCTTATATCCAGCCTAGAAACAGAAGACAGCCGGAAGAAAAAAAGAAAGCCATTTGATTTTCAGCGTTGCTTGGCAACAAGCACTGCACATAAAATCGACAATCCTGACACGTCGAGGAGCCTCAAAAACCAAGAAAGACGGTTATAGAGAGCATTTTTAGCCTAATGCAAACATATCTTTCCATTACTCTTTCTCTGTTTAATCTAAGGCATAAACAGACTTCTTAATCAGTATTTTACTATAGACATTTTGTGAAGAATCTGTTCCTAAGAATTCAAGGCTAAGTGGGTTTTCTCGCTGTGAGAGTGCTGCTCTGCTGCCTGAGTTGATTTGTCTACATCTTTGGCCAGCTCAGTAAAGCATTCCAGATTAAGCCCCCTTGGTCACGACCAAAATAAATGCTGATGCGCAGTCTGACCATCACAAGAACGGTAAACTATACCCTGTCAAGTTTCAGCCAAGGTGTCATATGGATAACAGCGGCAGTTGCTTAATAAAGCAATTTCCAGAAGGGAAACATTCTTACTAGTTTAATGTTACATCTATCTATCTATCAAGTATCATTAAAAGATGAAAAATCATGAAAACATGAAAATCTCGTGTCATTTTGGCGGAACTATCCTTTTGTTATTTTTTAAAGTCAAGCCAAGTCATCTTTATTTACTGTATATAGCGCTGTATACAGTACAGATTGGTTTAAAGCAGCTTTACAGTGATAAACAGGAACATAACAAATTAAATTCTGCGGTAAATCAGCTCTAAAAAGACAATAGAAAACATTCATTATTCAGTTGAAATCAGTTCAGTGTTGATTCAGTTCGGTTCAATAACTGTGTAAAGTTCATCAGCTATAAAGCAGCTCTGCAGAAAACAGTGATGTATCATCAAATCAGTAATATTGCTGAATATCAAGTGCTAAATATTTGAGAACTCTTGTCTTCATACTTTATACAGTTTGATGATTTCTTTAATTCACTCACAGAAAAAGGTGATTTCATTGCCTTGGATCTGGGCGGCTCTAATTTCCGGATTCTGCGGGTGAAAGTGTCTCATGAGAAGAAACAGACAGTGCAGATGGAAAGTCAGATATATGAGACTCCAGAGGACATCATCCATGGCAGTGGATCACGGGTACATGACCAGTTCTTCATCCACCTGAAACCATAAACAACCCATATTTGTCACTATATAGCAAATCTTACAAATATGCGTAGAATATAGTATATACATGAATATTGAACTTCTTTAGACTTCTTTAACAACCGATATGTTTGGGGTCTGAGAGATGAAGAATTTACATTCAAACATTTTGTGTCATATACAGTAGTGTATTGTAAGTTAGACGGCTTAAATGGTGTTTTGATCTTCGGTCCAAGTCATACAGCTTTTGTCTATAATCTTACTTGTCTCCATTCTGTACATGCTCATTATTTCTTGCAGATGTTTGACCATGTTGCAGAATGTCTTGGAGATTTCATGGAGAAACAAAAAATTAAAGACAAGAAGCTTCCTGTTGGTTTGACGTTCTCATTCCCGTGTTCACAAAGCAAGCTGGATGAGGTAATGTAGAATTAAATTCTGTTAGGTTAACAAAGCAGTTTGTAAACTCAATTTACACAACTGAGAATTTTTTTATATTTTTATTTATTTAATCCTGCCTACATATTTATGACACCTTATTTGTTACTATTGTATGAATGCAGGCTGTTTTGCTGACATGGACGAAACGCTTCAAGGCCAGTGGGGTGGAGGGAATGGATGTAGTAAAGCTTCTAAATAAAGCCATCAAAAAACGTGGGGTGAGTCTTATCAACCTTTACTTTTTTATCATGTGGATGGTATACAGGTGGATATAATTTTTATGAGGGATTTAATGGTGTAATGATTCACTTACAGGACTATGATGCAGATATCATGGCTGTTGTCAATGACACTGTTGGAACTATGATGACTTGTGGCTTTGATGACCAGCGCTGTGAAGTCGGTATTATTATTGGTAAGAAAAAACATCTCTTTCTAGTTTCTGTTTTATGTGACATTGCCCCTATAGACTCTTAAATTGAAGTTAGATGAGTTTCAAATGCAGAATTGTAGAACATCCCTCAGATGGAAAGTGAATACCACAAATATATTTGATGTTCTAAACATGCTCAATCAAAGCTTGTGGATTCATGAACATCTGTGATGGCATATTCTGCTGCGATCCCTTCAGGTACCGGCACTAATGCATGTTACATGGAGGAGCTCAGACACATTGATCTCGTGGAAGGAGATGAAGGCAGGATGTGTATTAATACTGAATGGGGGGCATTTGGAGACGACGGCACATTGGAGGATATCCGAACTGAGTTTGACAGGGAGATCGACCGCGGGTCCCTCAACCCCGGCAAGCAATTGTAAGCCACAGAATTTCAAAAGCTCTCAAAAAGCGTATTTTATCATAACTTTTGAGGTGGTTAAGGTGTGTGTTGGATGTTCTCAGGTTTGAGAAGATGGTCAGTGGGATGTACATGGGTGAGCTGGTTCGGCTGATCCTGGTCAAGATGGCTAAAGAAGGCATGCTGTTTGAGGGCCGCATCACCCCAGAGCTGCTTACAAAAGGAAAAATTGAAACCAAGCATGTTTCTGCAATTGAGAAGTGAGTGGTCATTTGTTTCATTACCAGTCTTTTTTTAATTAATTCCATAATGATTAAAATAAGATTAGTTTTTATTTGGTTCAGATTCATTTTTATTAATGGAAGAACTTACACTAGTGGACTCAAATTAAAGCTAATACAACTGGACTTTGAAAATCATGATATTTCCAACCTTACAACAGTACCACTTTTTCTCTAGGAGCAAAGAGGGACTTACCAAAGCCAAGGAGATTTTGACACGCTTGGGTGTAGAGCCATCTGAAGACGACTGCATTGCCGTACAGCATGTTTGCGCTATTGTCTCTTTTCGCTCTGCTAACCTAATTGCTGCCACTCTGGGTGCAATCCTCACACGTCTCAAGGACAATAAGAGCGCCCCACGCCTCCGCACCACAGTGGGCATTGATGGATCCCTATACAAGATGCACCCACAGTGAGTATTACATTCAGATCATCAGGTTAATATCAGACTAAAACATGACTCATCAGTAATACTATGTTCCCAGCATGCTTAGTAAGTCATCATAGAGCATCTTGGGAATAAATCTGCAGGTGCATGTGACACTCTGAGCGAGCACTGAACCCTCCTGAGGCCCCCCTGAGACAAAGAGGATTCTATTAATATACATTGAGTAGGTTTCCATAGGGGCAGCTATTTGTTGTGACACTCTTGACATACTCATTGACCTTATCTGGACACTAAACTGGACATTAAAGGTCACAGAGAGATTAGTCTAAAACTAAAGATAAAATTAAGGCTGATATCAATTCTATGGCACCTATTTACAACAATTCACAGGCCTCTTTGAATGTCAGAATAGTCTTTAAATAGAAAACCTGAAAGACATAGCAGTGTTCTATACTTAGTGAAATTGAAAAGAGAGAGCAAATGATATGCTACAGGATAGTGTGTTGCACAAGAGCACAAGAACACTGTCCTTCAACCGCCTTTAACAATAATGGTCATAAGATGGACATTAGTGAAATTATCTTGGATACAAACGTATACCTTAAAACGTATAACTGTTAAATATTACTTTGCTTGACATTTCATTTTTGCATCATACTGCACTGCTTTTTCATTGTTTTTCTACGTAAACATGCGCTGTTTTAAAGGTTGAATTTAGCACTAGTAATAGGCGTTTTCGAAACACTGCTTTGTTAATATTTTGTTTTAAATCAGTGGTTCGGAGCATGTATCAAACTGCAAAAGTCATGTGATTTCATTAAACGAGGCTTAGTTAAGTCGTGCCCGTTTCGAATAGTTAAACAATTTCAAGGGATCACCCTAGTGGGCGATCTCAGTGAACCTGTGAACCAGTGTCTAAATTTACCTAAACTCGGATCAATTTTATAAAGTTGTAGACATTTGTAATGACACATTTGTATAATAAAAAAATAAGAGTATAGTTAATTGTCTCTTATTGGCCTGACTAGCCACGCCCTCCATAAAACTAATACTGACACTTTCAAGAAAACCTTTCACGAAAACATTTGCAATTGGTTTGTAAAAGGTGTTTTTAATGCATGTTTGGCCTGAGTTTTCATTGCACATGTTGTCTAGCACATGTTTACAATAAAAAGATAGAAAAGCAGTGCAGTGGAATGCAAAAATGAGTTCTGTGTGAACCAAACCTAAGGTTAAATATATTTGTATAATGATAATCTCTAAACTGCAAATGTCTGGCAACCAGTAGTATCCCGTTTCAGGCTTTATGTAGGCAATATTGCTAGAGCAACAGTGATATTTATTCAACACTTAAAAAATGAAGTTAATATTGTTTAACTTACATATTAGACAACATACTTTTGTATTTTTGCTCCATCAACAAATGAAGAGTTCAGATGCAAAAGCCTCTAAATGCCATCTGAAATTTTCTTATAGAATGATCATTTTTATAAAGCTTGTGTATTTAAGTTCAGTAATTTCACTTAAATTACAATTAATAGGTAATCTTCATTGCCATTTAAGTGAAATTATTGAATTTAAATATACGAGCTTGATAAAAATGATCATTCTATAAGAAAATTTCAGATGGCATTTAGAGGCTTTTGCATCTGAACTCTTCAAATATCTAATCTATAATAAACCACAGGCCACAGAGGAATTAAAGTCTCAAAGAAAGTCACGGAAGTAGTGTTTCATTCCTCAGTGAATTCGTTTTCTGAACAAATCTGTTGAGTGAATGATTTATAACTCCCTCAGGGTACGTTTACACTACAACAGTGTGCTAAAAATGGAAAGTTTTTCCTTTGCGTTTTTCGTGTGTAGACGACAACATTGTCAAAACGATCCCCGTTCACACGGATCTGGAAAAACGATTAAATACAGTGTATTTAGCATGCCAGGCCGGTAATTGGCGATGACACTTTGTAAAGAAACACTACACGCCTATAGACTGAAAACATCATATGCATGCATATGACGTAATCATTTTCACTAATTTCACGCATTTTTGTAGTTTACATGGAGACGTGTAAAAAAACAAAAAAAAAACTGGCACTTTGAAACATGTTTTTAGGCCCCCAAACCGCCATAATGGTGTATATGAACAGCCAAAACGCAAAAAAAGTTTTCTGTGTTTAGTTGAAAATGGTGTCTTGTAAACGGCCCCTCAGAACTTGTTTCGTTCTTCAACAAATCAGTGTTTTTTTGTACAAATGGGTTGAGTAATTGATTCAATGACCCTCTCATAAAAAAGTCACTTGTTGCATCCCTGAATGAATTAGTTGAATTAATAGTTCAATGTATCAAAGAGAGTCACATGTTGCCATCCACTGGTGTAATGTAACCTACAGAATGAATCAGTCAAAAATCCCCTCCACTGAGACCAAAAGCCCTACCATGTGCATGTCTAGAATGTGCAGTGATATCTCATCATTTGAACCCACAATCCTCTGTTTCTGCCAGGTATTCCCGGCGCTTGCACAAAACTGTGCGTCGTCTAGTGCCAGAGTCTGATGTTCGCTTCTTGCTCTCTGAGAGTGGAAGTGGCAAAGGAGCTGCACTGGTAACAGCCTGGGCTTACAGGTTGTCCGATCAGACACGTCAGATTGCAGAGACGCTGGAAGAGTTCCGGCTGACCAAAGACCAACTGCTGGAGGTGAAAAAAAGGATGAGAACTGAGATCCAGACTGGACTGAGCAAGAATACTCAAAACACAGCCACCGTCAAGATGCTGCCCACCTATGTGCGGAGTACCCCAGATGGATCAGGTAAGAAATCTACAGTTATATGGACTATATTCAGACAACTGGAAAGATCCAAGATATGATGTGATCCCCAGATATAATCTGTAATTTCCTCACTGAAAAAAATGCAATGTCATAATCACATTCAGCAAAATGCAGTCATGCATCATCTTAGAAAACCACCTGCTCCCCTGCTATGACCAAATTAATTCTCTTTATCCCTGTTGAATAGCATCATTATATAATAGTATAATCCCTGGCTTACTCAATGGCAGACACAGACATTGTATTATGATGATTTAAGCTGGAGTGTTTTAAAATGCAGCCTATATTAAGAATAGTGCATGCAGATGTGTTCAGATATCAATATTGAGCAAATGAGCAGAAAATTCACAACCTTCTGCATTCACAATTATAGCAATAAAATGAAAAGATGGCACAGAAACTGTCATTCTTCTGTTTTTATTCCTCTCATTCTTATCCATCTTTCGCGTTCCATCATTATTTTAATAAATTTTTGTTTGCAGCAGGATTCATGACTTCTCCTTATTTCTGTATTTTTTCTTTTATCCAGAAAATGGTGACTTTTTGGCTCTGGATCTTGGAGGTACAAACTTCAGAGTGCTTTTGGTCAAGATTCGCAGTGGCAAGAGACGAACTGTGGAGATGCATAATAAAATTTACGCCATTCCCATAGAAGTAATGCAAGGAACCGGAGACGAGGTGTGTAGTCACTATGGCATATTTACAACTAGTTAAAAGACTTGATTTAAAAAAACAAACAAAAACTTTTATAGCATATGCTATCGTTCAAAGGTGGGGTCAGTAAGATTTTTTTTTTATTTAGAAAGAAATGAATACTTTTATTCAGCTAGGATGCATTAAATTGAACAAAATGACAGCAAAGACTTTTACATTGTTACAAAAAAATTTTTTTTTTTTTTAAATACAATTTTACAATATTACAGTATTATTCTATATTTTTGTTCAAATAAATGCAGCCTTGGTGAGCATGAGAAACTTCTTTAAAAAAAGTTTTTTTTTTTAAATCCTACTGACCCCGAACTTTTAAACAGTAGTGTATGTACAGTATAGTGTATGTACATTGCTCTGTGTAGTATGACACACAGATGGGCAAAGTGTGTTTTTAATAGTTAATGAGTACAATTTGCATCTTTAAATAAAGAAAATATTGCAACCCTAAATTATTTAAATTGCCACCTGCAGCTCTTTGATCACATTGTGTACTGCATATCTGACTTCCTGGACTATATGGGGATGAAAAACGCCCGTCTGCCTCTAGGATTTACCTTTTCCTTCCCCTGCAGGCAAACTAGTCTGGATGCGGTGAGTTGACTGTTTGCCTTTTCTTTAAACTTTCTTTGCTTATTTATTGAATGAAATCCTGATGACTTTTTCATGCTTTGATGGATACAGGGAATTCTGGTAAATTGGACAAAGGGCTTTAAAGCCACAGACTGTGAAGGTGAAGATGTTGTCAGCCTCCTGAGAGATGGGATCAAGAGGAGAGAGGTGAGTTACTGTTACTGGTGACATGATTTGATGGATTAATTCATTTTTAAATCTAGATTTGATACTTGTTACTTTGACTGTGTATGCTTTTTGTATGACTTTTGTATGCTATATTGTGCACAGGAGTTTGATTTGGACGTTGTAGCTGTAGTGAATGACACAGTGGGTACAATGATGACCTGTGCATATGAGGAGCCCACATGTGAGGTTGGGCTAATCGCAGGTAAATTCAGTTTTATACTTTGTATTACACAATCTAGTACAATATGTACAATGTGACAAGAATTAAAGGTGCTCTAAGTCTTAAGGGATGTTGGGTGACGTCACTTCCTGTTGACGTTCGAAATATTGTCAAACAAAACGGAGGCTAGCTCAACCCTCCCTCCTCCTCATCCCGTCCGTGCTTCCTGAAACAGGCTTTTCCGATGTAAATTCGGGACTTTGCGCGTTCCTTCTCCTTTTCCCTCTTCTTTGCTATTTGTTCATCGGAACGTCGTCTCTTTGGTCGTGTGTCGGCCATATCAACATCAAGAGAATATAATTCTAACGTTAGTCGTTGTCTAGGACATCTCTCCTCTAGCTAACTTCCCTCTTCATGCTTCTCTCTCCTCCACTCCCCACACCCCCCTTCATGTGCACATGCACTAACCCCCCAAATCATTCTTGTCGGTTATTGGCTGGAACACTGTTTGTTATGTTTCGTGGTCCAGGTTGGCCCAGTTTGTTTTTGTTGCTGTTTTTGGAGCCTGTGCTGTCTACAGAGACCGCGTTTTTTTACAGTGTGTTCAGGGGACAGGCAGCTAGCAGATAGTGAGGAGATGTTTGCTGTATGTGAAAAAAAAAGTTTCAGCCTAAAAAACGTGTGACATCGCTTAGAGCACCTTTAATAAAAATGAATTAATTTTAAAAAGTGTTATAAACAGATTTGACTCAGCAGAGGATGCTAAGATATTTTCAATTGTGATTTTAGGAACGGGCAGCAATGCCTGTTACATGGAGGAAATGCAAAACATTGAGACGGTTGATGGATTGGAGGGCAGGATGTGTGTGAACATGGAGTGGGGAGGATTTGGAGATAATGGCTGCCTGGATGACATCAGGACTCAGTATGATAATGCTGTGGATGATCTCTCCCTCAATGCCGGCAAACAAAAGTGAGCAGTTTTACCCAGTCGCGTGTGAGGACAAGAAAAAAAAATTGAAAATAAATTGATGCAAATGTAGCGGGTGCAAATATTTGAATGTCAGAAAGCTAGTCTTGGATAATTGGTGAAATGAGTTTGTATTACTACCATAATTTAATAATGTAAATGTAAATATTAGAATGATTTCTGAAGGGTCATGTAACACTTAAGACTGGAGTAATGATGCTGAAAATGTAGCTTTGCAATCACAGGATTACATAGAACTTTAAAATACTTTCACAATATTAGTGTTTATAATATTTCTGTATTTAACAAATAAATGCAGCTTTGGTGAACATAACTTTCAAAATCATTAAAAAAGAGATCTAAATATTAAATGTTTGTTTTTTCACTTTTAGATATGAGAAGATGTGCAGTGGCATGTACCTGGGTGAGATTGTGCGGAACATCTTGATTGACTTGACAAAGCGTGGCTTCCTCTTCAGAGGACAGATCTCTGAGACCCTGAAGACCAGGGGTATCTTCGAAACCAAGTTCCTTTCCCAAATTGAGAGGTACTGCAGCACTTTCTTAGATTATTTTGCCACGTATCATCGTGAAAACCAGACATACTGGAATGCTGTTTATATAGGCCAACATTTTTATATTGTTTACTTCAGATTGCTAAATGGTCATGGTTTAACATGCCGTTTCTTCCCTCTAGTGACCGATTGGCGCTACTGCAAGTGAGGTCCATTCTGCAGAATCTGGGCTTGGACAGCACATGTGATGACAGTATTATCGTCAAGGAAGTGTGTGGAGCCGTTTCCCACCGGGCTGCCCAGCTCTGTGGAGCGGGAATGGCTGCTGTTGTAGACAAAATCCGGGAGAACCGTAGCCTGGACCATCTGGACATCACAGTTGGGGTGGATGGCACCCTGTATAAGCTCCATCCACAGTAAGTGCCTGCAGAAAGGATGTATTTATGATTCCGTACAGTACATATTCTTTGTGAAATCTGACCTATCCTCTCCTTCTCTTCAGTTTTTCACGGATAATGCATCAAACTGTGAAGGAGCTCGCCCCCAAGTGCAACGTCACCTTCCTTCTCTCAGAAGACGGAAGCGGGAAAGGCGCCGCCTTGATCACTGCTGTTGGGTGCCGCCTGCGCCAGCAAGAACAAAAGAGCTAAACCCTTCATCGAACAAGCCCTCAATCCACTCTCTAGCTCTCTCGGAGCATATACATTTCCACTCGCAGCTGTGACTCGGCTCTCATTCACCACGACCCGGCACATCCTTTTACTCATTCCCAGAGCTGTGACCCCTTTGCTTTGTAATTCACTCCTAGGCCTACATGTTCCTGTCAGCCTTTTCTCTGTGTGTGTCTATGTGTGTTGTTAGGGGTTGTGTCCACCCAAACTATATAAAGATGTTCTTTAAGATGTTAAACTGTGGTTAAAGTATTTATGGATGTATATTGGAAAAAGGGAAGAAATGTATTCTCATTACAAACATTAAAGTTAAGATATTTGACCAAGTATATGAAGATATTATTTATTTTATTTTTATATTTGATGGAAGACGCAACAGGAGTGGATCCCTAAAGGGGAAAGAAGGTATTTTGTTGAGAAGATGCCAAGCTAATTCCAAACCTGTGTCATTTGTCTGTGTGGCAGTTTTCTGTGTTGTAAATATTGCGAAACATTTGAGAAACATTTGAGAAACATTTGCGTACAAGTTCAGTCTCGCAGTCACAGCTGCCTTCCTGCATAATTCAAGCCCCTTAATACTTGTCGCCATACAAATGAACGACAGAAAATCTATTGCCTTTGCAGATCCACCCCTTCTGAAATAGTCTTATCCCCTCATACTCGAAGACTTTAGCAGATTGTATCATGCGTATTGCTTTTGTCAGATTTTTGCTGTGTGTGTGTGTGTGTGTGTGTGTGTGTGTGTGTGTGTGTGTGTGTGTGCGCGCAGATATGCGGGTTATCAGTACTGATTCCCAGTAAATGTCCTTCGGTGTGCTCTTGCTGGTTATTTGTGAGTGATCCTGTGTAGTTCATGAGAGTGAATCTGTGTAGTGGCTCAGAGATCTTCTGATGAATGCATGCCTTATATGGTAACTGGTCTAGCATCCACTGATTTTGTACTATTTCATAGTTGCACTATATAAATAGATGTTCCTGGATAAACCTATAGGAGAAAACCATAAACATATTTTGATCAACTGAAATTGTGTTCTCTGGTTTCCTTCTTGGTTGCCCAAACAATGTAGCATTATGTTTTTCAGTATTTACATCCTGTGTGATAATTTTATGTGCAATAAAAAAAAAAATCCTGAAATATACATATATATAGAGAAAGAGAGAGAGCGAGAGGGAGAGAGGCTATATTTCTGCACTGATTATTCATTTGCCGGGTGATGCGTAAAAAGCACATGAACAAAATTGTTAAATATTGTAGATATTTTCCAATCACACAGGCTAATACATATTCCATTTATGCCATTTCTCACAGTATTCTTTTAATTTTCACTTGGGCTACAGACAACCAATCATAAATAATAATAATAATAATAATAATAATAATAAAAGATTTAACTATATCTAAGGGAGTCAAATGTGAGCCTTCTTCAATTGGCAGCTGCACGGTGTAGTAAAGAACTTCAAGTCAGATTACTTTACTATTTACTTTACTTCAATTTCAACACAGAACAATCATACATTTAAACAGATCTTAGACAATCATACAAAAGAAAAACTAACAAACAGAGATTTTACCAACAAAATCAACAAAACAATATACATTTTGTATGCCATTATACTGTATGTGACAGCATTACAAAATTATTTTTATATGTAAAACATACAGCTTAATTATTTAATCAACTGTATTTCAGAATCTATGTATAGATTTGGAATTTGTTGAATGCTGTACCAGAAAGAAAACTAAATACATATTATTGGCATTGAAATAAAATGAAATATCTCTTTGTCTTGGGGCTAAAACCAAGGCAAACTGTCTTTAATCAGTCAAATATATGGATGTACATGCAGATTTAGGCTATATTAAAGATAATACATGCTGAAACATTGAGTACCACTGAAATGTGAGCTTGCTTTTCTACGGTGCAATTACAACGTGGAAATGTCTGTTTGGTTTCATTTATATGTTAGCTTGTCTATAAATATATACATAATGTCTTCAACCACTATATACAGTATATATATATATATATATATACTGTATATGCATATATATGCACCACATCTTTCCCTCCTCATTTTGTCTCTCACTGTCAATTTAAGACAACAGTCATCGTCCTGTTTACACTTGACGGTATATCTCAACCAATCCATACCCTTGACCTGTGGTACAGATGCACTGACCAATTTAATGTTGATTTTTTTTTTTTGGTGTTTAGTTTACAGGCACCACTTGACATTCAACCAATATTTAAAGTCTAAAACATTCATTTCTCTATGTGTATATAAAACAACAAGGTACACTACAGTTCAAAAGTTTTGGGTCGGTAATATTTTTTAGAGAAACCAAGTTTTTGATAAAAATCCAGACTGCATTTGTTTGATCAAAATACAGTAAAATAGTAATTTGGTGAAATATTATTACAATTTAAAATGACTGTTTTCTATTTTAATATATATTCAAATTAAATGTATTCCTATGAGGGCAAAGCTGAATTTTCAGCATCATCACTGTCACATGATCCTTTAGAAATCATTTTAACATGCTGATTTGCTGCTCAAGAAACATTTCAATCTTGACATCAATTGTGTGCTTGTCATTTTTATGGAAACCAGGATACATTTTATGGATTCTTTTGTAATACTTTATATCTGTATTGTTACTTTTACAGCATCCTTTCTGAATAAAAGTATTAATTTCTTTAATCTTCCTAACCACAAACTTTTGAACAGTAGTGTACAGTACATACAGAACATACTGATCTAGATGTATAGGACTAGTACTTTAAGCAGCAACACAGAAACAAATAAGGCTTGGTGCTTATGCCATATGGATAGACGAATTATCCGCCTGTAAAACCCACTGAATCCACCATAGAGCACAATGTGAGGTATTAGTGCTTGATTTTAAGAATAGCCAACAAGAGTGTTTTTCATCCTCTCTGTTTACCCATCACTGAAATATTGTCGACTCAAGCTTTGATTAGTTTGGATGTGTTGTCTTCTGGTTCACTGGCATGATTTCGGACCACCATGCTGGTGGTCTCGGTGCGATAACTGCGTCTCATGTGGAAGGTCCTCATGTGCTGCAGTTCCATGTTGTCCTCCTCAGAAATCTTGATGAAGGGGCACCACTGGAACGCTTTGCGAAAACCTGAACGGAATCTACAGAAAGACAGCATGATGCAACATGCAAACTTCTTGTGCATTAAATATGGACAAGATTAATAGTGAGAAAATACAAAGAGTATTGATTATAGTATTGCAATAAACTCTAGGATTGCCACACCAAGACTACTCCTAAATGACATTAATGCAAACGCTGTACTAAATATCTTTATAATGTGTTTACATCAAAATTCCTTAGTCTTACATTAGATGTACTGTGCATTTACCTTTGGTTTAGACAGCAGTAGATGATGGGGTTGTACATAGTGGAACTCATGGCCAGCCAGAAGATAGCCAAATAGACCTGCTGGATGTAGTGCTGCTTGTATATGTCCCTGTTGAAGCTCCCCAGAATGAAGTAGATGTGGTAGGGGAGCCAACATATTGCAAAGGTTGTCACCACCACTATCATCATCTTCACAACCTTTATTAAATTGCAAAAATGGCATGAATCTTTTTTGCTTTTTACACAAAGAACTATAATCTAAAACCATAAATAGCCGCTGCCATCATTGTAATGTCCCACTGAAGAGGCTTATTATTATTGACAAAAGAAAGAAATATGTGAAAGAAGTGAAAAAGCGTATGTCCTGTTCTGCCAGAAGAAAAGATGTATGTCCCCAGTAGAGGTTTTAACATTGGTTCTTTGAGTCTTTGTGGAAAATGTATGCATCTATCAAGGGTTTAGAAACAGGATAATTGTAAATATATTACAATTACAATTTTCTTTAATTATTATCCCTTGATGGACATTTTTGTCTTTTTCATTTTTTTTTATCTTTTTGCCTGCGTTAACTATAAAATGATGCAGTCTTTGCTAATATACTTTCATTCTGTTGGCAAGGCTTCAAAATTATTTATTTAAAAAAAAAAATATTTATTTTTTTGGTTTGGCCAATAAAGTAAATACTCGCTTTGTTTTCTGCTTCTGCATGAGTCAACTGGATAAATTATGCAGCTATAATTGTGTGGGTGTGTTGGTATGGATGTTAGAGTGTGGTTTGCATGTGTGTAATAAAAATGTTTTGTGTGTGTGTGCGTGTAATATTTGAGAGAGAAAAACTACTGTACTGCAAATCACAAATCCAACCACTGGAACTTTGCTGGCATCTAATGGGGAAATTACAGCGCCCAAACAAAATCTTACTTGAACGTACATTTTTGAGATATCAGCTTCAAATTTGAAACACAACTTATAGATTTATGGCTTTGATAGCAGCTTTTGAGTTCAACATGGTTTTATAAATTATATATTTTATATAAAATAATGTTCATAAATAATTTTCATAAAAGTATTTCTATAACTTTTTATTTCAGTTTTATTTGTAACTTTAAAAAAAAATCAGCCATGGGTCTTCTTTAACATGAGACCAAACTTAAACTTAAGTTGAGACCTGAGTAACTTCTTTAAGGAGCCATATGTAAGATTGTGGCCAAAACTGGTACTGCAACCCCTTTCAAATTACTGTAGAGCAGTGTATCTCCCCCCCCCCCCCCCCCCCCCCCGTATCCACTCATTTCGCCACCTAGTGGCTATTAACGTAATGAATGTGACAACATGCCCCATATGACAGCTTTAAATGTTATGTGATCTAATAAAAAAGAATATACAAGACAAACTAAAATATTTTTTCAATATAATACAACTATTAACTTTTTCATATAAAATAATGGCATTTCTTTAATAATTAAAAATAAACAAAGTTTTGAGTTTGACAACAAACACACCGGAAAACACAGCTATACAGCATAGTTCAAAACATAATAATAATTAATAATTTCTGAACATTGATTCTCAGTCTTTATTTAAATTTTCCTCATGTTTTCTTAGTAAAATAAAATCCTTGGTTGCTGTGAGTTGGGATGAGAATCATGGCAAACCATAGTTATAGTGATTTTTTATTGTAATGCGCTTAATGTTTTTATATTTTGTTTTCTGCATGGTTTCTTTTTATGCTTTCTTGTTAAATGCTCATTGTTTTACTGTACAGCACTTTGGTGCAACTCTGTTTTTAAATGTGCTATAGAAATAAATAAATACATTTATTAATTAATAAAATAAAATTTTAAATCAGCAATGCAAGTTTGAGAGGTGGCGCCCCGACAAATCTCGCGAGAATCACGTCACATACAACAATATGAAGCAGCCTTTATGGAAGACACTAGCACGCATTCCAGACGTGAATCATGGCAGAGTCGACGAAGAAAACGAAGAAAGCGCGGTCGGAAGAGTGCAGAGACGGCTCTGCGTGCGTGGTATTTACGACAGTAATATTAAATACAAGTACACGGAAACTGCATAGCCTGGAAATCCAGACCTAAATCTAAAAGATTAATGGTCTGGCGTCGACTAATGAAAATCGGCCAGCTCGAGGGGCGGCACCAAGCATGCATTTGAAAATCTCACTGCACGCATTTGGATAACCCTACGACCAATCACAACAATAAACCCCATACGCTTAGCTACCAGCGGAGCTAACTGATAGATTATACTCTCTTACCGTATCCGGTCGGCAAAACAGCAAAAACGTCCTTCTTGCAAAGGAAGGATTCGAGCGGTGTCTTCTGTTCCTCTTTTAGATAAAAAGCCAAGTCTAACTCGTTCATTGTAGCGGCCAAAGCCGTTTCAAACAACTGGTATTCATCCATAACCATCTTGCAATGTTTACTGATGACTTCGACGTCACACAGCGCTGTCGTCATCTGTTTAGCTCGCCTCTGGCCCGCCTATATCAGATAACCCGATGTGATTGGTGCAGCTCAGATCGAGGGGCATATTTAATGAGCATCATTACTCGACACCAGAGTAACTCGCTGAGCAAATTCAACTTGTGCTCTCGCGGGAACTCTGGATTACCAGGGTAAAAACTGCATAGTGTGCCTTTAAAATTTCGATCTGTCGAAGAGCTTCATTACGTTAATAGCCACTAGGTGGCGAAATGAGTGGTCCTAGCCTAGGTCCTCCTTGCTGGAGCGCTCAAACGAGGAGGAGCTAGGCGTAAGCTTCACCTAATTGCTCTGCAGTGAGTAGCCTGTCCAGCTTGTGACTAAACCTCGTAACTCCATTGGATCCTCAAACTGACGGTCAAACCTCATAACTCCACTCGCCTCCCGCACGCAGATTGGACCGTCTCTTCTTGTTTGCAAAGGTAAATACCCCTACTGAACTGGATCTTTGAATAAGTACAGAGTTTCCTTTACTCAAAAACCACTATGTATAAAGGCTAATGTTTTATGTATTTGAGGAGCGGAGAATAGTGACCTAGTCTAGCATTTGGCGTCGAGCCATCATATCCAATACTGTCTTAAAGCCCAGTAAATGTATTTTGCCACATTATGTCAAAATTATGTCACATTATGTTCACCATGTGTATGTGAATAGGTTAGTTAGATGACTGTGCAGAGTAACTGGAATAAATATCATTAACAAAGTAAATTCTAGCATCACTTACCTTCCGTTTCGCCTGCATCTGGTTCTGGTAGTGGTCTGATGCTTCTCCAGGGATCTCACTGCCCCACAGCCTCTGTCCCACCAGGCTGTAGGTCACCAACATCACCAGCAGAGGGAGCAAGTAGATCAGGATAATCACAGCAATCTGATATCTAGTGAGATCAAGCATCACTTCATAAGTCAAATCTGTGCCACAAAAAATATGCTATTGTAATAAAAACAAAACAAAAATTATATAATGCAAAAAAAATGAGCTATCATTGGATAATCAAATGAAATGTATTAAAAAAGTCTAGTTTTGTTACGAGAGCTGATGTTTCCCTCCATAATCATCAGGCCATTCCACCATACAGACAGTCCGAGGGAAGTAGAACTTGGTGCTGGCGTAATAACACTGAGGGAAGGCCAGTGAAAAAGCCACAGTCCAGATGATCCCGATCAGAACTTTAGTAGTAGTGGAGGAGAGCCTGGGCGTCAGGGGATGGATTATAGCCATATATCTGTGGATTTCAGACAACATCTTATTGAAAGTGAACGGTAGTCTATAGGCTACCTTTAAATGCACAACCACTTCTATGGACATTCAATGTTTTAGAGGGCTTTTTTGGATGAATTTACTGCATGCATAATGTTTTACTGGAGCACTTCCAGAAAGAGAACTGATTGGTTGCGTTATTTCCCGTGCGTGCTTAATTACTATCATCATCATCTACTTGTTAGTCACTCAGAACACAATATGGAAAGTGATAAGTCCTGCAATGTCGGTTCTTGTAATCACTTCATGAAAATGAATATTCATCTGGGATCTTAAAAGTAAATATTAACTGCTTCTGCCAGTTTGTGGTGGATTAGTGATGGGGCTCAAATCAAAGCTTTATACTCTTGATACATTTAGAGCTTTTTCTGAGCAGTGGCAAAAGCTAAAATTTGGTCGGTAAATAGCTCTAACCAGCTTCATCAAGGTCTAGGTGGATGTAAGACCATCTGATCCATCATCCAGAATTTAGATCAGCTTGGACCTGCTCTTACCCATTTATGACCAGCAAAAAAACACATAAAACCAGCTGCCATCTGAAGGGTAAACTTAGTTAATGTATGTGTTATATTACAGCTACAATTAGGCTTTCATGAACTTGCAGGCTGTAACTGTTTTATGACATGGTTTATGGCATGGTATCTCAATAGGATGGTGATTAATTATTATCATAATCCATGGGAACATCATGTTAAGGTTTACTGATAATCACTGAGAGCACCAGATATGTTGATGATAGATAGATAGATAGATAGATAGATAGATAGATAGATAGATAGATAGATAGATAGATAGATAGATAGATAGATAGATAGATAGATAGATATTGCTTACCTGTCAACAGCAATAGTCGCCATTGAATAAATGCTTGAGAACATTGCTGTTATTGGGAAGAAGTTTTGAAATTTACAGTATCCTAAACCGAAATACCAGTCATTGTGCAAAGCGTACACGAAATTGAAGACAGTGTTAAAAGTTGCCATAGATGCATCAGAAAAGGCGAGGTTTACAATGAAGTAGTTGGTCACTGTCCTCATGCGTTTGTGTGCCAGAATTATCCAAATAACTGTGACATTGCCAATGATGGACACAATTACGATCAAAGAGTATGCGATCGCCCAAAGTGCCACCTGCCAGTCCGGCTGCTCGAACAGATTGGTGGAGGTTTCGTTTCCATCTTCCTCGTCGTAAAGAACAGATGTTGAAAGGGGGTCCAAAGTGATATCCATTGTAGTTGTCCGTAGTCACAGGGCATAAATCAGTCAGTATGCTTATTCCAGTGAGTGACTCACTTTTCCGTAGCAATACGACATGGTAAACCTGTGTATTTTGGACATTTGCAGCAGTTCATTTTCCAAACAGTGCGCGGTCAGTGCGCCTCGTACCGCTTCATGTCCAAACTGCCAGCTGAAGTGTGTTATTGTGCCCGCAGCGATCGAGCACTGGAAAACTGAAGGAATGTGTGTGCCAAGTGTTGGAGGTGTGTCGGTTCAGATGCAGTGACGTTGATTGATACACATTTTTACCAACGCGTTACGCGCATTGTGACGCACAGAAATTTGCGCTCCTTCTCCTAAAATCTGGCAATATCAATAATAAATATAATTGGCATGCAATTGACGTGTTAATAACAATGGACAGCTTGCTGTCATTATTAATTGCAACTCCCCTGCAGCGAACACTAATGGAAATATCTGTCACAGTTTAAGAGCATGTGTTAGGTCTGCGCTCTTGTTCTGCTGAGACGTTGCGAGACCCCTTATTTCCTCTGTTGTGTGAGGTGATATTGTTCATTTTGTCTGAGGAGTGAGACAGGTGTCTGGGCAGCAGGTGGAGAAGGATGTATAGTGAATAGTGCACATTACTCTTTTTTGGACACTTCGAATCACCAAAGGCTATTTCAGGATGGTTTTCACAGATCTGACATTTTCATTAAGTGTGCGAATTATAAAAAGACTTTTCATGGGAATTCCTGCCAGTAATTTTACTGGCACAGTCTGTTAAGGATTAATCTCGTTCAAAATAATAATAATAATAATAATAATAATAATAATAATAATTCTCGTGCAGTTAGCCTAGATAAAGGGTACCGTATCTTCATTATGACAAAACACTAAAGTTTTCTGCGATGTGGAAATCTATAATATAATTACAATAATTATGTGTTTTGTGTGTGTGTTTTATTGATTGTCTATAATTATTATAAATTAAATGTGACTTGCTTTAATGGATGACTTTTGTTTATTGTTTTGTGTTGTCTTTATGTTTATAGTTTGTTCATGGTAGCTTTAGCCTAGTGTTAAAGAGTCTAATGTCTTTCAGAGCTCTAAAACAATAAACTCAACTTCCGCTCTCTCATTGGACAACCCACCCATCAATCAAAATATTGTAATTCATGTCGGCGTTAGTGATAATGGATCGCGTGCTCTGCTCGCTCAGGTAGACGATACAAACAAACCAGGAAGTGTTTACGGGAACGTATTTCGTGCCGTTTTTACGTTTTTTAACATGTCAAAAGAAGTCCGATATTGCGATAGATGCTCGTACATCTTTCTCAAGTTCTCGTTAATCGTATATGCAACAATTTTCTGGGTGAGTTTGATTGTTTTTCTCTCTCCTATGTAATAGATCGGTGTGATCAATTCATGAGGCTATAGTCAGCAAATGCGCACAAGAGCGGTTTAAAAAGTCGGAAAGAACAGAGAGAGAAAGAAAAAATATAGTTGAATATCAGAAATCTGCTAGAAGTAACATGTTGGATATGTTTATATATTTTTAATTATGGTATGACGCCCATTAACCTGTTCCAGTGACCCCACCCTCCTACTACTAGGCTACTAGGATTAAGCGTTTGTTATTGAATGATCTCTTTAGTAGAGTAGGCTATCTTGCTATTAAACACATAAAACAATTTTTTTTACGACGTTGCATGTGTTTATCAATTGATTTATTAATAAATATGTGTGTGTATATATACTGGTGGTATATATATGCATGCAATGTCGTCGCTGTAGAAAGAACCTCGGAAATATTAAGGTAGGCTAATGACTAATTAAAGTAGGTATAGGCTACGCTTTAAATAAGACCTTTTTTGTTAAACTGATATGTTCATCTGGGCACAAAACCATAAGTGAATAGCATTTCCTTTTGATAGAAGTAGAGAAACTGAAACAGACAAATCTTAGTGGTTGGTGGTTATCTTGCTTCTGTTAATGATTGCATTATGACGATCAGATGACCAACATTTTGTGTGTACTGTGCAGTCATGCTGTGAACTAATTTTTTTTATAAAAAATCGTTGTGACCATGTAGTCAAATGCCATTAAAGCCATCATTCAAATTTCATAATTATTTTGCACATAATCACTCAAGCTCATGTGCAACATAAATTTTGAGTTATTTAAGAATTTACCACTTGAGGACTCTTACCTGTATGAGCAGCATCCTTTTTGTTGTCATTAGTATGAAGAATGCTTGCTATCTGTGAGACCTTTATTTTCACGGTCAAACCTGTTTTGAACCCAGGATTACAGTAAAATACTGAAAATCCAAGAGTCGGGGTGCAGATTTGTTCACCATAAGACTGAATAGTAGGATAAATTCTCTGGGTATGCTTTATAGGATTACAATATCTAACTAAAAGCTTTTATTAGCCTATATTGCAATATACAATTATTATGGATAAAAGTGTGTGTGTGTGTGTTTTCCTGGATTACCTTGTTCTTTAAAGCAGTTGAAAGATAAAAATAGATTGCATTTGTCCTGAATGCTTGATCCTTTAATATATTGTATATACATATAACCACACATATGTTAATTGTACTGTATACATTTTAAAAGCCATTAGTGAATATTCTAATCTAGTGCTTTTAATGCAAAACATTATCAAGATTTATCAAGCAAGTCTTTCTGTATTTTAGTTCTCAATTCATCTAATACTCTTATTTACTGTTGTAAAACTGTGACTTGGCCTACTAAAAAATAAACTAGAGAGTCATTTGGGGTTACATAAGCCCTGGAATTTGGCGTTTTAAATTTGAAAACAGTTCAGACTCAGATCTGGTTAAAATTAAAAGCATAAATTCAGTAACAAGTTATAGTTACGATACAATGTTTGTTTCTATTGTTCAGTTTAATTGTTCTTAAATGTTTCTATTCTCCACATTTGATGTTCTTTATTTTTTTATTATTTTTTTTTGCATCATATTATTTTGTCATCCATTTGTGTCATGTTTTCATAAACTCATATAATAATCTTTTATATACATTTCACATTTGTGACATTAATGTGACATTTATGCTGCTTTGATAATACCCTTTTATATGCAAATAATGCTTTTCATTGTAGTGATGAAGTTTGAGGCTCTCTAATGGCGTATGCACTATGACATTCTGCTATCTTTTTTCTCATCTGTTATTGGTATTTAAAAATGAGTGTAAAGGGGGTTTGAAATGCTTTGGGCTGCACCATTGTGCTTCTCCCATAGCTTTCTGTCAAGAGCAGGACTGCACATAACATATTGAACCTATCACACTGACAGCTTAAACAATGGGCCCCACAGGACACTATTTCAGACCATTATGCCACCAGCCAAGGCTCTTGGTGGCCCATTGGTAGCAGTATTACAGTACTGGCTGACCTAGCGCACACTTTGTGCTGCTCTCATCAGGGCTTTCACAAGAGACCTGGTGGATGTGCTTAGACTGCAAGGGTAAATTATTATGTGTGGATGGCTATTCTGCTCACAAAGGCAAGGGTGTACATTTGTTCTTACCATCTCGGTTGATGTGCACTCATGTCTCTGTCTTTTATTTTTTGTGCGTACAACTTACTTGACTTGAAAAGGTTGAAGGTGCTAACTTTACTGATTGGCTCAATGGTAGTTTTGGATGTTTAGAAATGGTTTTGAATTGCATATATTTGCATATGTTAGTGCTCCTGAGGACCCACTGTCCTGGCGAGTTTAGAGTACGTTTACACAACAACAATGTAGGACACAACAACAACTAAAAACGGAAAAGTTTTTCCTTTGCATTTGTATTTGTTGCATACAGACAACACACAAAAACTATTACAAACACTGTATTATCATGCCAGGTCAGTAGTTGGCGATGTCACTTTGTAAAGAAACACTACACGCATATAGACCAAACACGTAATACCCATGCACATGACATCACCGCTTTCACAAATTCACGTTTTTGTAGTTTACATAGAGACGATAACGGCATCGTTATCAAAAACTTGTAAGCTCGTTTTCAAAAGTTAGCATTTTCAGGCCAAAACGCATAGAGTTTTCTATTTTTAGATGAAAACGGTGTTGTGTAAACGGCCCCTTTGTTTCAACCCTAGTCAAACACACCTGAAGCAGCTCATCAAGCGGTTCAGGATCACTTGAAAACAAATAGGCTGGTGTGCTGAAGTAGGTTGGAAATAAACTTTGCAGGACAGTGGGTCCCCATGAGAAAGGCTGAAGACCTCTAGATGTTTTGTTAGTTGCTATCAGGATGATCTTTGTTTTCATATACCTTTAAGTAATACAAATGTTTAAGCAATGCAGTTTGGAATAAAGGTAGCCTACATGAAAATAAATGAATTATAATGACCAGATAGTACCGTCTTCTGTTGAAATGAGATGGTGGTGGTCTCAGACTCCATCAACCTTAATGCTTTTCAGCCAAAGGTCATAACTGGTCGACACTTTCCAGCCAATTTCCCAGGAGGCTTTTGAAACCTTATGAGGGACCTAAACATTGGCATTTTTTGTTTCAGTTTCTCTTCAAGTCTATCAGTATCTCCAACTAGGATTTAGTCACTGACATAAACATATTTCTAAGCATCAGTGGCATGATAACATTAGTTTCATACTTTCTCTAACTGTGGTTGTAACATAGTCAATATTTTAGATTTTCTTGTGCAGATTTTGAAAACGCACGTTAGGATAAAGTACAAAAATTATAACGGTTAACCAGGCTACTCTGACTTCTTACCAGTGGCGAACTTTTGAAATGCAGAGAGTGCTTAGCGTCTTCATTGTTCAAATTCATGTTCCATCTATTGTTCACACATCCGGGATGTGTGAACATTGAACAATAGGTTCAGAGTCAGACATCCTGGCATATCCAATAGGCGCATCCACACATCCAATAGGTTCACACATTCTGGCGTATTGAAAAGGATCAACCTTTGACTATCACCAAGCAAATTATCACCATGCTGTTTTTTTTATTCTCATTAACTTGCACTACTGTTTAAATTATGTGATCTGTATGTTTTTTATTTTATTTTTTATAATTGAATAGGCCTACTTTTATTCAGGATGTACAGTTGTAATCGAAATGATTCAACCCTCATTGGAAATCAGGCTTATTGGCAACATTTACAGACCTTTAGCAGTTTGCAATATGCCATCTTCTCTTTTCAGTTTGTTTCTCTTTTCTCTGCAAACTAATGATGATGGCAGACATGGAGGTGGAGCTTTAATTTAACCAAACTGAGTGGACTGTTACTAAAAACCGGATTACTCGCAGATCATTTTGTGTTTCAAGTTCATTTCAATTGGACGAGACTATAAGTGGTCCAAGTGGGTGACGTTTACTCTGTAATCAGTCCATTCATTTTCGGTGTTTGGTGTTTTATGCCCCCAATGGTGCCTTCCAGGCAGCGAGGGGATGGGTAGGTTTAAGGTTGAGGGTAGGGTTAGCTGCCTCTAAGGAGCCATTGGGGGCTTAAAACACCATCGAGCTTCATTTTCACCAGTTTGACCAGTTTACACCCCCTCGCATTCCCTATACAATATAGCCTAGCTGCCTCCCTCTGAAATTTGATCCTCTGTACTGTTGAACAGTTCAGTATCATTTTAGAACAATTAGTGATTTACACACTATTTATAATATAATATTAGTGATGCACTGGCAATGATTTTTACCTTTGGTACATACCGATTATGCTTCTATTTAAGGAAGAAGATTACTACTACTTATCCATACAGACTACATCTTGGTATGGTGTTGAATGAGAAGGAAAGTTCAGGGACAGAAGGAATGCATTAGCACAAATTTGTTGTACAGCCCATATGCACACAGACGTGTTCACACACACACACACACACACAATGAGTTAACAGGCATGAAGTGGTTTTGCTGCAATTTACCAGCCCAGCATTATAATGGTTATTATTTGATTATGCCATTAAGCCATGTCACTGGAGCTCGGTGGTTTTTATGGAAGCATATGAGAGGCAATATTCAATTTGAAATGTAATATGCAAAATGACAATGCAATATGTAAAATGGCAATGCATGTATTTGAATTTACATTTTCTATTACATTTGTGCAACGTAGGTGCAAAATGAAAATGAAAAATCAATTATATAATTTATATTTGCCATTTCATACACTAGTTTTAATACGTAAATTGAATACATATTTTAACGCTTTATAAGTTGCAAAATGAAAATGTATCACAGAAATGATTAGATATTTGTACATGTTCAAGCAAAAACTGTAGCAAAATGATCATTTAAATGTTATTTTTCTTAATTGCATTTACACTCACAGTTAAGACACTTGCAATTGCATTTTCATTAAAGGAACATGCTGACTTTTTGGGACTTTAGCTTATTCACCGTATCCCCCAGAGTTAGAAAGTCCATACATACCATTTTCATCTCCGTGCATGCCGTAACTCTGTCTGACGCACCCACCGCTAGCCTAGCTTAGCACAAAGACTGGAGGTAAATGGCTCCAGCTAGCATACTGCTCCCAATAAGTGACAAAATAACGCCAACATTTTCCTATTTACATGTTGTGACTTGTATAGTCATAGCGTGTACAAATAACAAGGTCACATGAGACACATCCATCTTCTAACCGTATAAATACTGGGAACTATATTCTCAGAAGGCGAAGCACTGCTACTTGGGCGGAGTGATTTACTCCAACTCTGAGCGATCTCTCTCTGCTCCTCACCACGGGGCTTCTCAGGTGCTGCGAGCAAATCACTCCGCCCAAGTAGCAGTGCTTCGCCTTCTGAGAATATAGTTCCCAGTATGTATAGACGCTTGCTTACAGATCTATCACAGGCTCAGCTCCCTCCTACTTTCACTCACTCCTACGAGTCTACATCCCTACCAGACACCTA
This sequence comes from Leuciscus leuciscus, assembly GCF_965113295.1. Taxonomy (NCBI): domain Eukaryota; kingdom Metazoa; phylum Chordata; class Actinopteri; order Cypriniformes; family Leuciscidae; genus Leuciscus; species Leuciscus leuciscus. The sequence goes on along the minus strand of NC_138746.1, from coordinate 12,824,229 downwards.
CGATCGGTCAACGAGCGACGTCTCGTGGTTCCATCACAGAAAGCCACAAAATCACTTTCCAGAACATTCTCATTCACAGTTCCATGCTGGTGGAACGCTCTCCCCACCCTCATCCGGAATGCAGAATCCCTGACAACATTCAAAAGACAGCTAAAAACCCATCTCTTCCGTGAGCACTTAACCTCATAAAAAAAAAACTAAAAAAAAACCCCGATGTTTTTCCCTTTGGAACATCACTTATCAGGCTTATGCTACTCTGAATAATACCTGAACTTCGTATTTTGAGCACTTCTTGTGTTGTTGTTGTTTTTTGCCTCTTTATGATGACTCGCTTAAATTAGTCCTAATTTGTAAGTCGCTTTGGATAAAAGCGTCTGCTAAATGACTAAATGTAAATGTATGTATACAGTTAGAAGATGGCCCATTGCATGTGGAGCAGGTCGCGGGCTGGTGACGCATTCACCTGTAATTAAATGTCTAATATCTTAAAAATCGAAGCAGCACAAACAAAACTTTTACTGGCAAGTTTTGCAACTTATAAAGCATTAAAATACGTATTCAATTTACATAATTAAAACTAGTGTATGAAATGGCAAATGTAAATTATATAATTTGAATTTTCATTTTGCACCAATCGTTGCACAAATGTAATGGAAAATGTAAATTTAAATACAGACATTTTACATATTGCATAGGCCTAGTCATTTTACATATTGCATTATCATTTTGCATATTACATTTCAAATTGAATATTGCTGCCCATATGCTTCCATAGTTTTTTCTCTGGGTTACAGAAGTGCATTTGCTGTTCTATGTCACTTTTGTACATTTGTTTCAACTATCATCTGCTTCTCCTACATCTACTTTCTACTACTCTTCAGTCTGACACAGAAATGCAGTTTGGGGTTAACACCACAGGCTTTAATTCTTTAATAAGTCAACTACGGCTCCGATCAGTAGAGTATGATAATCATTTAGAATATTTCCAAATGGAAATCACACTCTGCGCATCAGGGGAGCCATTAAGATTCAAGGTCAGAATACATTAACTCAGGAGCTTGCAATTTCAAATAGCTCTACTTTGCTCTTGTTTTAACCGTAATACATTTAAATATGAAAACTAAAATACTTCTAGGTTCAATAATGACCATCCTTGTTAGATTTTTTTGTGTTGCTTTTGACCCATCTCCCTTTTAAAGCTAGTAACATAACTAAAATAGTGTTGATTATCCCATCTGTAATCTTATTTTGCTTTAAATCCAAATGGTCTGATCTGATTTGTGTGATTTGTTTCAGTTGATAGGGGGCTTTATTTTGGCCATCGGCATCTATGCGGAGGTGGAGAGGCAACGGTACAAAACACTGGAAGGAGTGTTCCTGGCTCCCGCCATTATCCTCATTGTGCTCGGTGTGGTCATGTTCATCGTTTCCTTCATCGGGGTTCTGGCGTCTCTCAGAGACAACTTGAGTCTTCTCAAAGTGGTAAGTTTTAATTTTTCCATCAGACACTTATATAGTAGTGTCCTACATCACAATCGCTGTACTTCAGCATATCGCTTATGTTAACCATATTGATTTTCTGAACAAAACACTTCATATACTTCTTTATAATAATGCTTTTTGAACTGAAACAGAAAACTGAAAAAACATAATATTATAAGCTTAAAGGGATAGTTTACCCAAAAAGGAAAATCCAGTCATTATTTACTCACCCTCATGACATTCCAAATCTTTATGACACAAAAGAACATGTTTTGTTTTTGTCTGTACAGTGAAAGTCAATATCCAGTGTTGTCATTTATGGATTGATGGACAAAAACATTTTTCAAAATATATTTTGCATTCCACAGAAGAAAGAAAGGTTGTAAAGGGGCACACAATAGCAAGGAAACAAACTTATGAGAATTGAATCATGTTTTGAGCTATTTGTATACACTAGTCCTTTTGCCTTCTGAAAATGTGCTGTACATGCATGGATGGACTCACTGCCCAAGTTTCTGTTGTTTCATTTGATTCCGAGTAATGTGCCGTTTCTCTTTCACTTTTTACTCTTGCCTTGCAGTTTCTTTACATGCTGGCTTTCTGTCTCATTTTGGAGCTCGTTGGTGGGATTGTTGCTCTGATCTTTAGGACCCAGGTACAAACCTTGTTTGTTTGTTGTATTATGTTCTTGACAAATGTGTAAAATTCCTGCCTTGTTTTTCAAAGTACGTGTTTCTTCTTTGTCATTTCCAAGTAACAGATTGTGCGATTTCATTGTCAGCTGGAAGTGAAAATTTGTTTGGCTGCTTGACACTTCAGCAATCATTAATGCCAGAGCATAATTAACATCATTGTGAACTTCATTTCAGTCATATTCATTAATAACCTAATTGTACCAGTCCCTGGTATCTACTATTTTATTGAGATTATTTCTAAGTGCTTCAAAAACAGATGAGAAACAACAAGGGCTTAAAATAAACAAGAATCGGCACACTGCCACTGCCGCTCCCAAGAATTTATTAAAAAGAACCACGTTTCGACCCAAAAGCTTCGTCAGGAAAGCAACAATCATAGAAAGGTACAATTTATATCATTGTGAACCATCACAGGTGACCTCATTAGTGAACTAATTACCCAATCATCCAATGCAGTAACGACCTAATCAAACGCAAATATAACCACAAAAAAAAAATGTTTTAAATAAAAAATTACAAAGAGAGAAAAAACCCCAGAAAAAGAACCAACATGATATTGAAAAAAATAAAGAAATAAAACACACACACAAAAAAAAAAAGAAAAAAAAAAAGGATTTTCTCAAGAAACTCCATATTCAAACCTTTTGGAGAAAGAGTATTAAGTGTATGTATATGAAAGGCTTCCTTCTGTACTAAGATCTTATTAATGTCACCACCCCTTCTGGGTACTCTTACTAGTTCTATACCACAGTAGCGAAGAGTCGACAAATTGTGTTTAAAAACATTGAAATGAACAGCAATGAGGTTCTTTTGGTCATTTAAACGTATATTACTTCTATGTTCTGCAATGCGCGTTTTCAAACAATGCTGCGTTTTACCTTTGTATGCTAAACCACATGGGCATTTGATCATATAAATTACGTTTTTGGTGTTACACAAAATTATTCCCTTAATTTTTAACTGTTTCCCAGAATGAGGATGGCTAAAAGTGTGACATTTATTTGTGAAATTACATTGTGCACATTGTCCACACCTATAATTACCATCAGGGACTGAAAAGGGATTGCTTGGACGATCACACCCTTGGTCGGCTCTCACCACCATATGCCGTATATTAGGAGCTCGTTTATGTACAAATTGTGGAGGATCTTTACAAAAATGACTCATCTGCATACCCCCTCTCAGGAAACCTTTGGCATAAATCTTTACTTTGTGTACTCATACATTTCATTAGATGTGCAAATCCTACGAATTCTTTTAAACTAACTAATTGGAAGACTTTTCTTTAAACGAGTAGTATGAAAACGTAATATTGTATTTCTATCAGTGGGCTTTCTATATTAATCTGTCACTAATTTATCATTATCTTTAATGATGAGTAGGTCAAGAAAACTGACTTGACGCTCATCATAATCAATGGTGAATTTAAGATGTTCGCTACTACGATTAAGAAATTGTTGAAACTCAAGTAATTCACTCTTCGAGCCACACCACATAAGGAAAATATCATAGATGTACCGACGCCATATATTAGGTAAAAAAGGATTAGCCCCAGGGTTCAATACACATTCATGTTCAAAATGACCAACATATAAATTCGCATATTTAGGGGCCATTGTACTTCCCATAGCGGTTCCATTAATCTGTAAAAAATAATAATTTCTATACATAAAAAAGGTTTTTTTCAACACCAAGCACCTGCCAAAAGTTTTGTGGATGTACGCACTATTTCTTTTTTGAAAACAACAAGGGCTTGACATCGTATGAAATATTATGAAATGTTTTTTGCAAAAACATCATCCTGTTATAACACTGACCTTTCTTTGTCCAATAGACAGTGGACCTTCTCAACAAAAACATTCGTAAAGGCATGGTGAATTACTATGATGACCTTGATTTCAAAAACATCATGGACTTTGTTCAGAATAAGGTAAGAGATGTATATAATGGAGCACATGAAAGGTACAGATTTGGTATGCTGACTTTTGAAGATCTTTGAATTTGGTCTGTTGACATAGTACTCCTGATACTCATTTGTTGCAAACCCCCCCCCCCCCCCCCCCCCCCCCCCCCCAAAAAAAACCCTGGTAAACCTAGGGTCCTATGAAATCCATTTGATTGATTGATTGATTGATTTTGCATTTTTTGTTTTTGTTTTATTTTTTCTGGATTCCATTTTAATGGTTTTAATTAATATTTCTAATTAATGAATTAAATATTTTTTTATAAAATATGATTTATAATAAGGCATAGCTAATCAATTGAATTTAATAATGATAAAAATTGTAACAATAATTGGGCCATATGAAATCTGTGGTGTTGTTGTTTTGACCGAATTCCATTGTATTTTTGTCCTAAATTCTGTTTAAATCTGAAAACATAAAATACAGGAAAATATAATTCAAATTTATCATAAAACCTAACAATTTAATCAATCTTTTAAAAAAGGCTGCACAACAGGTTTTTTCGTTGTAATTCTTTGTTAAATGAAACATTTATTTTGGTGGTTTATAGTGAATACCTTTGCAAAAAAATCGGGGGGTTGATTGTGAGTTTGATTAAGTGTACAGTACTACTTTTGACTTATTAATCCAAAAATGTCCAAATTCCATGACATTTAGCTTTATACAGTATATCTTGTTTTAATGTCTGGATTCCACAATTTATGGATTCCGTGTTTTCTGCATCGTGGAAATGATAGGTCCCCATAATCCAACTCAAATGTCAGATAGTGACAATTCAGATGTCTCTTTTATACAGTAGTTAAATCAAATGCACAGGTAAGAGATTGAGATCGACCATTTGCTTTTGAAATTCCTTTGTATTTAATTTCATGTGTGAGAAATGATATAAAGACTTTCAGTAAATAAATCCCACCAAGTGGGAATTTAGAGTTTGTAGGAGTTGGCCATTCAAAGAGCTCTACTTGTAATTTGCAAGTACATCTACAAAACATTCAATGCATAGGCATTTTATGGCAACAGAGTCAAAGAGCCCAGTGGCTCTTTGATGCATTCAAGTGCTTGAGGATGTCTTCTAGTCCTTCAAATACACAACCTCACACGGAGCATCTGCATGAAACTGTTTAATATGAGTAATTACAGAGAGCTGTTTTAGCAGTGCTCAATTATGTACAAATATATTACAGCAATTTCATTTTACTAGATATTTTGACTTGATTAGGAATAAATAAACTAAAGCTGCTACTCTAAAACCAGTCAATTCCAGGTAATCATTCCTCACAGTGTGATGGTCGAAAGGAAAAGGTTTAGTTTGGTACATTGTAAAGATAAAGGGATTATTTTCTGTTTAAACCACCTTCAGTCCTTTTCACAAATGTGGTTTGAATGATTTTTGTTTTTCATCCTTCATTTTTTAATTATTTTAATTTGTGTTTGTTAGTTGTTGTTTTTTTGTGTGCAAAGGCTGCTGTCAAACAGTATGCCAAAATCAACATGACACAGGAGGTATTGATCTTGACTTCACAGAATATTTATCTTAAGTGAGTGAGATTCCAAATCATAGAGGGAAAATGTGTTTAGTCTGACAGGCAGTAAAAACAGCACAGGGAGCAAGTCTACATCGAAATATCAATTCTCTAGATTAGAGAGAGAAAGAAACCAGTCATTTTGCAATTTCTCAGTATTTCACAATCTTTGGCTAAAATAAGCAGTGAAAAGTAAGTTCTGTTATTTATTGAGCTTAAGTTGTCTCTGTGGTAGTTTCTACATTATTCAATTCAAAAGTTATAAACTGCACGAAAAAGCTATTACTGTAACATTTAATAAGGTCACATAAAAAATTATGCAAGAAGAAAGATGAAATAAATTCACCAAATCATATTTTCATCACAACAGTAATATAAAATACAAGAACAGTGAATTAAAATAATAGATATTTTATATAAATTCACATGGCTGTATTTTGTATATATATATATATATATATATATATATATATATATATATATATATATATATATATATATATAAGTTTGATAAGAGAGATTATTCAACTAAGCTGTCTTTAATTGATCAAAAATATTTAAAATAAAGTCATATAGAAAAGGATTACTTCCAGTTATTTAGCATAAATAACTGGAAGTAATCCTTTTCTATATGACTTTATCAGTCTCTCACATCATTCTGGAGGAATTCTGTTGCCCAGGTCCTGTGGCTGCAAAACAAGCCCAAATCATCACCCCTTCACCACCGTGTTTGTCAGTTGGTATAAGGTGTTTGTGCTGATATGCTGTGTTTTGTGTTCGCCAAACATGCACTGTGCATTATGGCAAGACATCTCCACTTTGGTCTCATCGGTCCAAAGGACATTGTTCCAGAAGTCTTGAGGTTTGTTCAGATGCAACTTTGCAAACCTAGGCCGTGCTGACTTGTTCTTTTCAGAGAGAAGCTTTCTCCTGGCAACCCTTCCAAACATGCCATAATTGTCCTGTATTTTTCTAATTGAACTGCCATAAACTTTAACATTTAACATGTCAACTGAGGCCTGTAGAGTCTGAGGTGAGTCTTGGGTGTTTTGCGATTTCTCTGAGCAGTGCACGGTCTGACCTTGGGGTGAATTTGCTGGGATGTTCACTCCTGGGAAGATTGGCAACTGTCTGAATGTTTTCCACTTGTGAATAATCTTCCATGCTGTAGAATAATGGACCTCCAATTCTTGATAAATAACCCTTCCTAGATAGATGGGTAGAAACAATTGCTCCTCTAAGATCATTGCTGATGTCTTTCCTCCTTGGCATTGTGTTAACACACACCTGAATGCTCCAGGCCAGCAAACTGCCAAAACGTCTGACCATAAATGAGGTAACAACAAATGCTAATCTGTGCGGCGTAAGTGTTGTCTGTATTAGACAACATTGGAATTCCAAATTGAGTTCCAAATGAGCGGGTTTTGTCAAGTGAAGTTGATTTGAGCAGATCTGCCATTATCATTATTGTAAGGAGCAGTGAACACTGCACAGGAGCCTGTGAATCGGAAGACAGTCAGTGTTTTCTGTCAGGCTGATATGGAGAGTGGCTTCATTCCCAGAGGGGTCCTGGTCATTCCTCATTTATTTGTTTTTATGACTGACATTCCACGCTGCATTAATTTCTGTTTGCCTTCTGCAATTGGATATCATCACACAATTATGCTCTTTGCTGATTGTCACATAATTCTTGTACATCAGTGAAGATGTGTTTCTTTTGAGGGAATCCACCAATTTCTTAATTTCCTCAAATGTTATTCACTACCATTTAAATGAGCTAATCTACTAGAATATTCAGTGAGGGAAGATGGGAGCCTAATATTTATTCATGCTTGTCTTCTGTAAGCTTTAGGCTCAATCAATTCATACAAAGCACCCCAGATTATTCATTCACCTCTCATGTTTCATGCCCTGTCAACCTAGGTGAAATTTAGCTGATGACATGCTAGCAAATTCAGTCATTTGCATAAATGTTGTTTTAAAAAAAATGCAATGTACAAATATTCTTCCGGTAGGCTTGTTTATGACTCTTGAACTACCGTGTTCTACCATAGCATAGCCTCAACAGATCTTCTGCAGTGCTAGATGAGAAAACAACCAGCTTTACCAAAAATAATAGACTTCCTCTGAAGCTATGCTGATATTTCCATTGATAAGTGGTTTTACTGCTTTGACTCTTGTTTTTCCAGTTCAAATGTTGTGGGGGAAAGGAGTACAGGGACTGGGAGGTGAACATGTATCATAATTGCTCTTCTCCTGGTCCGCTAGCGTGTGGAGTGCCATACACCTGCTGTATTTACAAGGTTTGTCTACGAATATTTTTTCATTCCTCTTGCAGTGTGAACCTATACACAGATCAAGTCCAGTTTGTCATAAAGCAGTTTCCACTTCAAAAGTTCAAAAGTTTGTCATTTTAAATTGTTACAAAAGATTTCAATTTCAAATAAAAACTTTTGAGCTTTCTATTCATCAAAGGATTCTGAAAAAAAAAAAAAAATGTATCATGGTTTTCACAAAAATATTGTATATATAATTGTTTTAAACATTGATATTAATAACACATTTTTCTTAAGCACCAAATCAGCATATTAGAATGATTTCTGAAGGATCATGTGAGACTGAAGACTAGAGTAATGTCAGATTTTTATATATAATCCTGGAGTAAACAAAATCCTACAGTATATTATGTGAACTCATAAATTGAATTCCATTTTTTAATTTAGACCAGCCCTGGGTCAAACCAAAATCAATTCTTTTTTGAAAGCAAGTCTTTCACATGGCTACTGTTTGCTTATCTGAAAGGAGACATAAAAGGCGAAGATGAAACACACAAAAGAAAAAATTGTCACTTTGTGTGCTTCAGCATTTCTCAGCTAGTTTTGTTCTGTCCCATTTGAGCTCTGCTCAATTTTACATGTACAAAAATAATGCCACTACATCCAGTGAATTAGGAAGGAACTTTGTCCATGTCATCTTTTTGAAATGTAGAATATGATGTGTTTTCTGCTCAGGGTTTCCAGTTTCCATAACAGCCAGTTGCTTTGCTTTACATTTATTCATTTATGGAAACGTTGAGCTCATAATGATCCTGTGTTATCTGGGTCATTTCTGTTTTGTGTACCTTTTGAAATCTGTAACTGCTAAAAGTGAATTTTCTTGTTTTGTATGTTATGAAGTATTTCTATAAAAGGGTACCAGACTTTCGAAAATATGCTCTGATGAAGCACTGATTGAAAGCTTGATTATTTACACAATGGCAATAACATGAACAAACTGTCTAACAGGATGGAAATAAAGAGCTAGAGTTAGCCATAGTTCAATGAGGGATTGAGAGTCCGCTTACACGAGTGTCAATTTAGGGCTGAATGTTTGTGCTACTGCTGTTGTGCCAAAAAATGATGTCATTTCCTGATGGAAGGGACCTGACTTTTGTTAAATGGTGATAATTCTGTCATAATTTACACACCCTCGTGTTGTTCCAAACCTGAATGACGTTCTTTCTTCTGTGAAACATAAAAGAAGATCATTTGATGATTTGTGGTTTCCAAACACCATTAGATTCAATTCACTTTCATTCTATAGGAAAAAATAGGCATTTTTCAAGAAATCCTTTTATTTTTTTTTTAGAATATTTCTTAAGTGCATTATGTGACTTATGATGGGGACATGAAAATGTACTGCATTGTAGGAATGACGCATCTGCAAGATTTTTAGTCAGGAAGATATTGTTACGCCATGTTACGATAAAGATGGAAGCTATATTTGTTAGTTTGTATCTTGCACATTTATTTTCTTGTCAAACACTGTCACCTGTCAAACACAAGCCAGAATGTTAGTAACATGTCAATGCAGCTTGATATTAGAAGACACATTTTTTTAAGTTGCATAGGACAGTTGAAAAATAGGTCCTTTGAGTTGCAACACTAAAACAGGTCTTGCAGTCAAAAGGACATTCATTTTTCATTAGTTTTGGAACAAGCACAGAGTTTGTTTGCCAACATCCAGCTGTGTGAAGATTACCTATGGACAAGCATTACCTCATCATTACCTCGGTCTAAGACATAGTAATACACTAAAATGCTTTCAATATTTGAAGATTACATCAGAAGGTTTTGTCTGAAATTGAATATCAGAATCTAATCTGGTGATATTGCCTTTAATACCAATTAAGTGATCTTTAATCCCACTTTATTAAGACTGATGGAGATCTGTTTGTTCTTTGCTTCTAACCAGATTATTACAATATAAGAATACCTTATACCACTTAACCAGCTCAAAAAATAGTAGGACCATAAGAATAATTTGGCTGATGTATTTTCCAAATACAAAAATCCCAGTTCAAATACAAATATATACCGAACAAACATGCAGTTTTTTTTTTTTATGAATAATGATATCAAAGAATCAACAAATTTTTTTTTTTATAATAATATCTAATTTGCTCTATTTTTGCCAAGTCTTGCTTTCTTAAGGCATGGTTCCTATGACATCTTTATCACATCAGGCCCTTCCGGCTGAATTTCTTCAAGGTGCCTTAGTTGCAAGTGTGTGCTTATCATCTTAAATATAGCCTACTTTTGTTTCAAAATGAAACAAGATATTGAAAACGTATCTACCTTTTTGTTTGTGAACCTCATATTGATAAAACTCCATATATTGTTTCAAGGAATGTTTAGCTTAATTTAACCCTATGTCCCTGCTTTTTACATTCCCTTGTGCTGAATTTGTTGCTCCAATGATGCATTAAATTGATCAAAATCAATCCACTTATCAGTTTATCTTTTTGGGTTGTCACCAGATGTGCTTGTCGTTTTAAATGTAAGTTTGTCCTGTCATCAGCTTATTCTGTGGTGTTATCAGGCAAACAAACTACATTGATGCAGTCTGGAAAATCTATATAAAGGAACCTTTTCCATTTTAATGAGGTCATGTTGCACTGATTTAAATAGTTGATTTAAATGGATAGTTCACCCAAAAATGAAAATTCTGTCATCATTTACTCACCCTCATGTCTTTCCAAACCCATAAGACTTTTGTTTATCTTCAAAACACAAATGAAGATGTTTAAATGAAATCTGAGATATTTATGTCCCTCCATTGAAAGTCTATGCAGCCAAAACTTTGACTCTTTACAAAGTTCATAAGGAGTTTGTAAAAGAAACCGATATTGATCAAGTGGTTTAATCCACATCTTCTGAAGAGACTTGATTGCTTTATACGATGAACATGGGTTGAAAGTTATGGAGGAACTAAAATCTCTCATATAACATTAAAAATATCTGCATTGATGTTTCAAAGATGAACCAAAGTCTTACAGATTTAGCATGACATTAGGGTGAATAATTAATGCCCGAATATTCAATCTTGGGTGAACCATCCATTTAAATGTAATCAGAATGTGTACAGTTACTCACAGAATGATTTCAGCTTCATTTATAAAGCTTAGTATTCTTAGCATTTTCCCCCATAGGTTTTGCTGTTTGCCAGATCGGTTTGCAATCTTAGTTTTTAAGAGAGATACAGGACATGTTTTACTACCTCTTTGAAAATGGTAAGACTGCATTTGCTTGTGTTTTACAGCCTTCTGAAGTTGTAAATACGATGTGTGGATACAAGACCGTGCATAAAGAGGTATGTTCCCTGATCAACTCTATTTCTATGTCTGATGATGTTTTGGTCTGCTTTTGCGAACGAAAAAGAAAGTTAGAGTAGTTTATAAGTGCATTCTGATATTTGAAAAGTTCTCTGTGTCGATCCACCTGGTATGAATACAGTAATTTGGAGGGGTCAAAGGTCTGATCGGTAATCAGATCATCTGGGAAGAGCAATGAGAACCACCTCTGAATTTTAACAGGCTGTGAGAATACGCAGCATGCACAGATGAATGATGATCTGCCTTATAACAGCATCCAATTATCCCTCAATACATTACATTTGCATCTCTCAACACACCCATTACTTCACTATATTGGTTGTTGTTAAGAGATGCAAAGAGGGCTGTTTTTTTTTACTCTTAGAATTTGAATAGTGAAAAGATGACTTTTGAATATGACCTCTGTTTCTCTGGCCTGACCTTTGCCCACAGAGGCTAGAAAATGTAGAGGTCATCTACATCCGCGGTTGCACTGATGCAGTCTTTATTTGGTTCATGGACAACTATACAGTCATGGCTGGTCTTCTTCTGGGCATCCTACTACCTCAGGTAAGAGAAGAAGGTTCAGATTGCCGGTCAGTTTTAATATTACAAATGATGCACTTTTATTAAAACATACATGCTCTTATGTAAGCTTGCCAAGAACAAAAATGGCATTTTTCTTTGGTTGTAAGAACCTTTCAAAGTGTTTGAAGAGTTCGAGATTAAAGTTGTGACAGCAATTATTGCCGTTTTATTCTCAAGGGTGTAGGGGGTTGTGTGGGGAATATTTTTGTTTTAAACTCATTAAATCTTTCTGGAAATAAATGTCATCCTGCTCTTTTTCTTTGCTGAATGATGAGAAAAACTAATTGGACAGCCTACAACAACAAACATGTTTCAAACTCAATGAGAAGGTTATGTCCTTTTCAAAAACGACAGAGCTTATTGTCAACCTACTGTAGTATAGCAGGCCATAATTTTAGCATTTCTGGCAAACCATTCTTCATTTTCACATTTAAAAAATGACACTGCAGTGTATTAATGTCCCATCCTATTGTGTTTTATATATTCAAATAGACCTATTCATGGTTATTAGTTATTACAGCACAACCTTGCTTACAGAGCTCCTCTTCATCCAACAGTCATTCTAAGCCTAATCATGGCAGACAAATATCATACTTTCATCTGGTCAGTTCTTCTCAGATTCTAATGGGATATTAGAGATAACGGTGACAAGAGCATACACATCTACTGTGATGTTTAAATAAGAACATTTTATATAATTAATTGGCTTAAACTATGACGATAACGAGTCATTGAGTAGTAGGACATTAGATTTAACTGTGTAAATGTGCTATATTTAAAGTTGTAATACATGTTAATATTTTTTTTAATAATTAGTAGTAGTTAAATTAAAAGCAAAATTATTAATTAAAGCTCAAAAAGTTGAATTTTGGCAACCCTAATATTTATATATTTACTTTGATAAAACTTGCCGTTGCAAAAAGTGCCAATAATTTTTCTCTTCAAAAGGCCAAGAATTTTGCTTTATGGAGATTTCATCTTGTCTTTATTCATCATTATCTGTGCCAACTCATTAGTTCAGTGTAATTAAATCACCTCTTTACATAATATCCCCCCGTAAAGTGTTTTCCGCACTGATGAAGAGGTGGCTGTCTGGTGAGAGAGAGACATGGTTTAAATGAATTTAAACTTTTCACAAAAGAGTACCATGAATAGACAGGTTTTAGCAAATTAGCAGTCTGGAAATCCTCCTCACTTTCAAAAGAATCCTCTAATGTGCAGCTGTTACTGTGTGTCCCCCCATTTTAACCAGTTTTAAAGAGGTGCCTTGATGCACCGTAAAACTCCAGTCGCAGATGTGGATTATCATAATCACATACATTTTAGGTCCATTATGTTGCCATTATAATAATACTGCAACTTCGATAACCCACCAACACAGAGAAAAACTCATGCACACAAACAGTAATCTCAGTCTTTACTCTTATAAGGACTCTTAGAGGTTTTACTCTTAGAGGTGCTGAGAACAGGGCTAAGTTTCTCTCAGGTCAGACAGTCCCTATCTGTAGTTTCACAGGAAATGATACCAGAAGATATAGTGTTATATGTGATAAGCACAGGTATTGTTCAGAAAGATTTTTTAGCAGTGACATTCATATTGGATTATAATGTTTCCATTTGAACATTCTTCAGTCTTATGCTTGTGTGCATGTGAGCAAGAATGTGTATGTGTATGGGAGGAGGCGGCAGGACCTTTTTTTTTTTTATGAGAAAAGTGTTGAAACCGAGAAGCTTTTATAATCAGTTACATCGTTCTTTTCCATAAATGGTGATTCACGGTTTATTCAGAGTCATTAGTCAGTCTCCCTACACTGTGAACCACCCCAGTTGTTTATTACAAGATTTAGATTACTGCACAAATAGTGTAGCTGCAGCATGAAGTGCGCAGATTAACACATTGCTGTGAAAAAGATACGAGAAAAGATATTGGGTTGGCATTTCACCAATGCCAATGAATAAAAGGCGATATAACTGATCAAATTACACTTGCAATGTGGATTTTGTTATGTTTTGTACAGCTTCAATGAACAGAAAGGCCCATTCTGTGTGTGGAAAAAGTTACATCTCTGTTAATCGCTGCACGCTCAGAAAAAAAGGTATCCTTTCAAAAGGTACTAATATGTTCCTTAAAGGTACTATTATCCTCCCTTTAGGAGTAAATAAGGTACAAAAGTGTACTGTTTGAAAGAAGCTTTTGTTCTATCATAAGCGTTGAAGTACATGTTATCATTATGCCAAGATCAAAAGAGCCACTTGACACCTCAGGGTCCCATCAAGAGATTTGCAGTCAGTTCTGGAGACAGTTAATGAGTGTTCATCAGACAACCATTAGAAACAGGCTGCACAAATTGTACAAAAATGGTAATCTGTTGAGGAAGGGCCAATCAAAGTCCAGATCTGCTGTGGGAGAACTTGAATTAGGCAATACATGCGATAAACCCTTCCAATACCACATAAAGATTTATTTATTGATTTATTTATGTTGAACAAAATATTGCTCTCTTTTTTTGTTGTTAGTTTTTTGGAGTGATCTTTACCTGGCTCTATATCACCCGTGTGGAAGATGCCATCGAGGAGTACGGTCACTATAGGGATGGTCTGCTGAACAAGAAACCCCTGGGGCCCAAGAGCCAAAGCAAGCTGGCCAAATGCTGCAGATGTATGCCTTTGATGGACTGAGTGACAACTCCTAACAGAAAGCCTTATGTCGGATACTACATAAAGGATTTATGCAGGTACTGTCACCTGCTGTGGATGAATATAACTGTTTGTAGCTCTCTGCTGCACACAACTGTGCTGTTACTGTTGTAATAGCAGCCAAAGTTACACTGATGCAAGCAAGTCATTTTTGTACTGTCAATATTGTTTTCACAGTTACTCTCAGGATTTATTATTTAACCTGTCAGCGGAAAATGGGTAGTTTATGTGTCGAAATTAACTGATGCTTGGACTGACCTTCCGTCTCAGGTTCTTTCTACTAAATCACACCTGAATCCTAGACCGAAGATGCTATATATTTTCATCAGGTTGACTGAGTCAGAATGAGTCAGAATTTTACACAGTTTAGCTCTGTTTGACAAGGAATCTGTCATCTGATTTGACAATTTGCACCCTGTCAGTCTCAGGTGATAAAGTGCAAGATTTTTTTTTTTCCTGTGCTAACAGTGCGCTTCACATAAGAGAACTTCTATAAAAACTACATTCGTCATAAGATTGCTGTTTTTTTGTACACTGAGATGAGATGTTTGTAGATGAGTAACAGTATGAGTTTCCACACTAAAATCTTTGTAAATCCAATGCCTTGGTTGCCACCATACCACCATATTCACATCATTCCAAATTGGGCCTTTACCCGAAATAGCATTTATTCCTCTTAATCCATAAAGATACTAATTATGAGCTGATTATTTTGTAATCTACTAATCTTGGAGTTTTAATGAATATGTGGTGCCCTTTCATAATATTTTTTTCTGTCAGAGCTGCAGGTATACATCTTTGGGTATATCTTTTAATATTTATTTGTGCCAAAGGATTGTAGCTTTTATATTCTCCTCTATTTTGTCTCTTTTTTTGTATAAACATTTAAAAATCCAATTAAACTGTATATTTTGCTCTGTTTTTATGATAAATACATAATATGGTTGTTTTAAATGATAGGAATCATTAGATGGTATATTTAAGGTTTCTACAGTTTTATGTAAATTGCACTAAATTATACATTAGTTTCAGTGTCATTATTTAAAGAAAAATCATTGCAAACAAACAGGTTGATGGGAATATTAAGACTTAACATGACTTAGGTCTTAACATCTATTCTTTTCTCTCTTTTTTTCTTTTTAATCTTTTTTGGGCTTTACTGATGTCTTTTGTGTGATTTTTCTGTCTATGTATTGACTTGACTATTAAAGTTGTAGTTTTGCCCTGAACACAGTGAGTGTCCTGCTGAATGAATGAATAAATGATGTTTACAGCGCTGTGTTCTGCTGCTTCAGTGGATGTTCTTATCTGTTTTCTGTCATGCTGGTTTGACTTTGCAAGGGGACTGCGTCACTCTGAATACTGCACTTTAAACATGGACTAATGGGGGGGATAGTGGAATGGAATAGTGATTGAGAAATCACTTAAATCTTTTTTTTTTATCTTTCACATTTTTACAACTATACTAAAAGGCCTCGACTTGCTAAAAAGTATAAACTATCAGACAGACGACAGAAGGTAAGATTGTGTACAAGAGGTTTTTTCAGCAAAATTTGGATCATGTTGATGTTTTAGACGCCTTCAAAATAGGTGTATCAAGTAGGCTTTATGTGAAAAGGCAGTTCAGTTGTCTACTCATACATGATTCAGAGTCTTTTTATATTTTGTAGAATGTGTATGATAAAATGTTGGATGGCTCCCATTCATATTGTAATTTAGATCACAGTTTATACTGTATAATTTGCTTAAAGGGATAGTTCTCCCAAAAATGAAAATTAGCCCATGATTTACTCACTCTCAAGTCATCCTAGGTGTATATGACATTTTTCTTTCAGACTAATACAATCGAAGTTATATAAAAAAATGTCCTGGCAAAAGAGATGACATATATAGGCCTAGTGATGGAAAAGCACAACTCATTCCTTCTGTGGTTTAAGGTCATGACAGATAAACAGTGACATCGAAACATCGATCTTAAGCAAATAACTTATTTCTGGAGAGCTGCATTCTCTGCAAGATGTTTTTATCAAAACTAACCGCTGATATTAATCAAATTCACGACGAGAATTAGTTTTTTGGGTTTTTTTTTTTTTAACCAACAAAATTCCCCAAAAGTCAAAAGTGGGCAAAAGTCCCCCCTTTCTTTCTTTCTTTCTTTTAAATTCATAAACTTGTTGAACAATAACAGAAAGGCAGTCATAACTGAAAGATTTACAAAAATCCCCCTCTTTCTCTCCAGCAGACTTTCTTTTTTCCCCCCTCACTTTTTTTAAATTAGTATCAAGGCCTAAATGTCATAGACATTTCACAATTTTTAAATTTTGCAAGTACAATGTGTAACAGCAATAACTAAATAAGATAAAATGAAAAAAAAAAAAATTATTGAAATTAAAATGAAAGGGGTCTGGGAACGCCCCGTCGCGTGATGTGAATTTAGCCCGTGGGGGAAAACATTGCCTTGGCGCTATTTGAAATAAACGGGACAATCATGCCGAAGAGTTGCTGTGTCGTTTTCTGTACCGCCAATAAACAAACAAATTATGAATTGAAGTTCTACATCCTTCCTAATAAACACACAGAACCGGAAAGGAGGACAGGGTCTTGTAATTTTTTTTGATTACTGTGTGAGTACTGAGTAGATCCCTGTGTGATAGTAGTGGGTGTAAAACTCGTATTAGGCAGTGGGCCAGATTTGTCTATATCCCTTACGAAAAAGAACTATAGTAATCCTATAAGATTTCTATAGTAGTGTATAATACTTCTGTAATGTTCTGTAATACCTCTATAGTACGTCTATAGTATGTCCCAAAATACTATATTATTCCTATAAGATTCCTATAGTTGTTTTTCATAAGGGATGTCTCATTCACATTAGCGTTATCAGCTGAAGGCTCGCTTGATAGGCCGATCGCGAACCTATGGAGTAGTTCGAGGTCTAACGTTACACTCAATACAGACTGCAGTCTGTGAGTTAGGGATAACTGTCAGCACAGTCCCTCGGCAACTTCGTACTACTGATGATCACCGTTTTACAAAAGGATTAATAGTTTGGAGTGAAGCATACGTACAATTGGTAAGTGACATACTAAAGTTGATTGAGTTATAGGCTAATGTTACCGCTACAGCTACCGCGATGTCTTACCTGGAGATTCAACCAGATAACAAAATATGTTTGGAAACGACACCTCCGGCCATTTGGTTGGGTCATTGACCCAGTTTTTAATTAAATAAGGGCAATCATAACCTATTGCAGTTAATTTTGCAATGTACCGTTGCCGGTCGGCAGGCGTCAATGACTCGCAATAAGACATTTTTGTCATTCAAATACACACGATGTTCGCAGTGTTTTCCCCAACGCCGACTCCACCCTCGCCACGCCCCCAACTATGACTAGATGCCGACTGTATGCATTCGACAGAGGCTGCGTTCGAAACCGCATACTCAATGAGTAGGTACTTAATTTCAATAAGTACTTACTTAACGAGCGCTAAAAGAGTAGGTACTTTATAGCCAGATCTCGTTGAGTATGAATGCGAACCGGACATCTGCCATGTTGACGTTATCATGTGACCTACGACGCCTTATCACACGCGCAACAACTTGAAAAAATTTTCACGTTTAATTCATCTATCTGTAAATATCTTGATATTGATTAAACTTGCTCATTTTGTGATCTTTTTGAAGAAACTGCTGCCCATTTATGTTGTGAATACATTTAGGGTTGATTTAAGTTCTTATATTTAACCCTACTAATGTGACCCACCGTTTTATCCTTAACGATATTATTTATTTTTATTACAAAATCCCCAAATTGTCATCTCTTGAATATGTTGTTAATTTCTTTATTTTATATCCAAACATTTTCAGCCACAAGCAAAAGTGGCTTACTGCTTTATGTTTTCCTCTTTTTCTTGTTGAATTTAACTCTCGTTTCATCCCTCAGGCCTAGGCCTATAAATAACAAAAAATGATTTTTTTAAGTGTATTATAACTAATTATTTAAGAAAATATATATTACGATATTCAACCTTGTAGGTTCTTTTTTCCTGTGTATGAAATCTCATATTATGTATGCAAACCCATGATTGATATATATGTGTGTGTGTGTGTGTATATATATATATATATATACACCTCATAACATCAATAACTCAACAGCCCTACCTAGAATGGTTTTCCTCAGCGTTTGTAATGTCTGCACAAAGGGCTGCTTTGCGAAGATTCGCCTTTGGAGAAAACTATTGATTTTATACTCGAAAAATGTAAGTATCATTAATGTTAAAAATTAATATTACCCCAGAATGAATTGCATTGCTATCCCACCCCAAAACATACAATAATAACAATGATAAATGCTGACCAATACTTAATTATATTAATTTTTACTGAAAATAATTCAATAAAACAAACAAAATGTAATGTATGTCATACGACATCTATGCATGAATACACTCTAGATGTGTATAGTGAACATATCTACATTTTCATTCAAACAATAAATAAAGCATTAATTAAATATTTATATTTTATTTACTGACAACAATGAGAAATATTAATAAATTAGTAAAAGAATGAATCAAAGTCACCATCACACAATAAACAAATGCATATACAAGTCAACACATGAAACAAAGCTTTATTCAAACTACAATCATGTATGTAGACTACAGGCACTGAACCCCACATCCTTCTGCCATCTCAACACAGCGGTTCCCATTCTGCAGCTTTACTCTGATGAATCAGCTGACCACCAGAGGTGAGCCGTTCCTTCGTGCCTGAGGTTGTTGCGTATAGTGTTGTGCTTCACAATCTGAGGCAATAAGGGCAGGTGGAGTGATGGAGGGTCTCATAAGGGCAGGTGGAGTGATGGAGGGTCTCATAAGGGCAGGTGGAGTGATGGAGGGTCTCATAAGGGCAGGTGGAGTGATGGAGGGTCTCATAAGGGCAGGTGGAGTGATGGAGGGTCTCATAAGGGCAGGTGGAGTGATGGAGGGTCTCATAAGGGCAGGTTGAGTGATGGAGGGTCTCGTAAGGACAGGTGGAGTGATGGAGGGTCTCATAAGGGCAGGTTGAGTGATGGAGGGTCTCATAAGGGCTGGTGGAGTGATGGAGGGACTCATCCATGGCACCATCTCCAGGATTCAGCTCTGGGCTCCTCATCCTCAGTGCTCACACCAGCCTGCTGACATTTCAGATCCTACAAAAATGCACAAACATAACACAAAAACACAGTCATTTTAACCGCACAATGTCATTTGATTTCAGTATTATTTAGAAGACAAAAACGCTTTTTTTCACAAATGCCGCCATCATCTTCCCTTGCAGGTCCTGCTCCACCACAAAAGATCTGCAGCAAATGCACAGAAATCAAGAATCAGAAAAGTGCTGTAATAGCTCTGTTTGAAATTACAATAATTAAAATAAACTACAACTTAATATTTAAATAGTTGTTGTTATTCATGTCTGTAGTATACTCACTCAAAGCCTTTGATGGCAGCATTCAGCTTCATGAGCCACTCTCCACTGGATAAACACACATCTGTTCATCCGACCCTGTAACATCCAGACAAGATTCACATTACCTCTGTGATTTATGAGCTCAACACTACATTTACATGTTGAGGTTGTTTTAACTTTTTATCCAACATAAATGTTCCTCAATTTATCAACAGTAATGGACAAATAAAATAGATAACTTATGTTTAGTTACTATATAGATTTGTTCTAGCACACATTCATCAGTCAGATGTCTATTTCATGTTGAGATGTGCTCTTCTGCAATACTTACTGAAGATTTTCCTGTCAGATGTAAATAGACATTTAAAATAAGCGTCTTTAAGATATATATATGGTTTATGTAAATCCACTTTAGAGACGTAACTTACGTGTCCTTACTGGAGCTCCCCTGTTAGCTAACGTTATACATAATAAAACGTGTTTTTACAGCAAAATCACAACTATTATACTGTGTAACATCTTTACACCTTCAACAATTCAACAGTTTACTCTACAGTAGTTCAACACATGCAATTTTAACGCAAGGAACCGTGTATACTCACATTTGAAAGCACCCGCGTCGCCGATCTCTGCGATGTTTGATAATGACGTATCCTCTCGCGTGGCCTCCTGGGATAGAAGAGTATCCACGGATCAGCACTCAAAAATCTGGCCGGAAGCAGTAAGCCATCCGGGAACTTCTCGCCTACTCTTTTATGAATACTGATGTTTCGAACGTACTGCTTCCTTCACGTACTGTTTTCGCCTACTATATAGTAGGAAAGTAGGCATATTCGAACGCACTTAAGTCCGAATCTCGCGATAATTAATACGTCACCAAGGTAATTCTCGCCTACTCTTTTGGTTTCGTACATACTTTTTCGCTCGCCTACTCTTTTTCCCATACTAAATAGTAGGGAAGTATGCGGTTTCGAACGCAGCCAGAGACACAGTTGATCTTTGCTCTTTTTGATTTTTTTTAAACTTCAAGCTCTCTCCTTCAGACTCACTTTAGCACAGTTTTCTGAACGGTAATTACAGCGGCAGATTCGACAAGTTCGCGGGAAAGAGCAGCGATGTAATACTTCAGTAATATAATATTTTATGGTATTATGGTGAAATTACAAACATGGAATACAAATTCTGAGAAATGAAATGAATAACTAGGAATTTTATGTTTTGACCTCAGTCGTAATGTTAAATCAAAATGTCATAACTGGACCTTCCGGTGAAATTGACACAGCCTAGGCTAGCCATACTTCGCTCTGGTGACACATGCAGGATTTCTCCAATCATTTAGTCCGCTTTAACCCTGCCCCTGCATGCTCATGTCCATGTTCATGTTCATCTGCCTCCACTTTTGAGTGCAACACCCACATCTCAAAATCCAGTCAACAGAAGACTTATGTGGGAAGTAACCCACCCACAGTGTCTGAAAATCAAAAGACAATAGCTATGCATTACCAGACTAGCCCACATTCTCCAGGAGGTCTTTATTTATTTAATAAGCTGAGGCCATTCCTCATTTGAGCATGTTCTTAAAATAGACAAGATCATAATTACCTCCTTGGGCTCAGTTAATAATGAAGTAGAAAATGACTGTACGTCTTGCCGTCTTCACCCTTCGCTGATTTAAAATGATTCTTGGAATCATTTATAGCATGTCCTATGGCAGACGAATTAAAGTATTACTCGATATCAGTATCTGCAGACACACAAATCCTTGTGAGATATAAATTTCAAGTCGTCTAAGATCAAAAGTCAACACTGTGCTCAACAAGTTCTCACTTCTTCTAAGGTTTTAAATGTTACACTATGCCTATCATCATGGTGTGTGCACACTGCACAACAACTTTGAATATTAAACAACAAGACCACCTTCACCATATCACCAGCTTCACTGTGATGGTCGAGTGCCTGTCCATTGGTAAATACCGTCTTCAAGGGTAAAGAAATGGGGACTAAATATGCACTCATTATACTGAGGATTCTTTTTTGTGAAAGATCAATGCTATTTATAACCAAACAGAATCCTTTAGTGAGAATCGTCCGAAGAGAGCGCAGAGGAGCCAGCAGTTAATCATATGTTGTTGCCTGGTTTAATGTCGGAAGAACCCTTCAAACTCAATCAGATGTGATTTCATATGCATGGGGAGCCGATGATTCTTGCTTCCGCGCCTGTAGCATCTTTTCAGTTACTGGGAGGGTTTGAACCGATGTCGAGTGTCGTGAAGGATGCAACCAAATCCAACAAGACCATTGGGTAGTGTCTGTTCAAAAGCAGAATAATACAGTTTGATTGTTCTTGTGATTTTCACATCAGGAAGGCACCAATGCTGCAGGCTTGTGTGATAATGACTAAGACAACCCTTCATAATTATGTCTGTGAGGACTACTTTTACATAATGTAGATTTTGTATTTCTGTTACCTAGATGGAAAGCTAAAGTGTGTAGTTACATGTAAATTTTGAGGCACTTTAATGCTTGAAACATCCCATGAATGGTGTTGAGGTTCCTAGACCTAAAAGTAAAGGTTCAAAAAGGGGGGTTTCACAGCAATGCCATAGAAGAACCATTTGTGGTTCTTCGGAGAACTTTTCAGTGAACAGTTGTTTCTTAGTGTAAAGAACATTTTAATAATCTAAAGAAACTTTTTATACTAGAAATAACCTTTTCTCCAGTGGAAAGGTTCCATGGAGGTTAAAGGTTCTTCATGGAACCATATATGCCGGTAAAGAACCTTTATTTTTAAGAGTAATAGTGTACCTTGTATACCTGATGTTGTTCAGGTATGGCTACCCATTGTTTATAATTATTATTTTTATTTATTTTTTATTGTAAAGAATGCATCATTTTGAATAATTCTTTAATTATGTTTAGAGATGCTGAGGTCTGAATAAGTGTAAGCCATCCAAGATTAAAAACCATATTAGATCACATAGTGAGCATCTTTATAGACCCACTGCCATATCTCAGTGTTTAGCCTACATATCCTATGCTTTGAGGCTGAATATTTGTTTGTTTGCATGAAAGGCATGAGCGAATCCATTCAACCCCACAGAGTCAAGCTGTAAGAGTTTAATGCACAGCACTTCAAGACAGTGATCAGATGAAAGCTCTTTACCACCACTTACCCTTTCATCACAACATTCTGATGTCAAGAGGATAACAAGTGTTAAATCCACATGTGAAGACTTCAATCAAGTCTGAAGTGAAACATTATTTTAAATAGAAGTTTGAAGTAGCTGAAGAAGCTGAAGAAGTAATAATGTGATGGAGATTAATTACTGATGATTTTGCACATTGAGATATAAGGTATATCTAATAATTCATAATTCACTGCCATCCTATGACCTTTCCTCCTTTAAGGTAGACATAACAAAACGTAAGATGTGTCTTTGAAACACACTCAGTGTGAAAATTTGTGAAAATACCACTTCACTTCAATAATAATAAGAAAGTTTATTGCAAGATCTAATTTGAGAGATATTAGATTTCTACTGTTTTTGGAGGACACTGCCATCTTCTGGTCAAAGATCAGGAATAGTAGGAGGGGGATTTTAATATTGAATTTCATGGAAGTCTTTTAATAAAATCATGGCATTTATTAACAACAGAGTAAGATTGTGTAGGTACAAGATCAGATTGGTTTGTTTAAGGCCAACCTGAGAATTTCTACTCTGTTATCTTGCAGTCTTATCTTGACAAATCTAACAAACAAAAAAAAAAAAAACAAAAAAAAAAAACATGCTGATCATAGATGGCATTACCCTTGTGGAAAACTCTTCACTGCCTTTAATAGGTTTGGGTCAAATGTTTTATAAAAAAAGTATCTTATGCTCACCAAGACAAAACATTTATTTAATCAGAAAGTAAAAATAGTTGTGAAATATTATTACAATTTATAATACATTTTCTGTTTTAATATATTTGAAATGTAATTTCTTCCTGTGATGGCAAAGCTGAATTTTCAGCATCATTACTCCAGTCTTCAGTGTCACATGATCCTTCAGAAATCATTCCAATATTTAGATTTTGGTTCTCAAGAAACATTTATTATGTTCTTATGTGCTGTTTAATTGTTTTGTGGAAACTGTGATGCATTTTTCAGGATTATTTGATGAATAGAATGCAAGGATGCATTAAACTGATATATATATATATATATATATATATATATATATATATATATCAGTTTAACGGATCCTTGCTGAATAAAGCATTAGTTTCTTTCCCAAAACTTTGAATAGTAGTATATATTCATTAATAATGTAAATATATATATATAAATCAGTTTAATGCATCCTTGCATTCTATTCATCAAATAATCCTGAAAAAATGCATCACAGTTTCCAATAATGAATCATTATTTTCTGTGAAATGTGCATCCCTTTACATAAAATCATCACACAAAATGTGATGCAATATGCTAAAAAGGATTATGCATAATAGCCAGTGGCATGCCTGTCATATTGATGTGCTCATTCATATCCTGGCAGTGAGTGCAGTCTCATTCAGAATCCCACTTCCTGAATAGCCTGTAGCTCCACATTTATTGGCCGGCCAGCATGTTCACATGTCCCGCCCCCTTTGTTTGACCGCCCCTGCTACCCTGCACCCAATGCACTGTTCTGTTCCAGCGAGAGACATCTCCTCCTCCCAACTGCCCGCTAATGCAGCAAATGCCTGCACCTCACCTAACGGGCATAGGTCAGCTCTCTCGACACAATAGTACCAGCAGAACACCAGAAAAGGGTGTGGGTTTAACAGGGGTAAGTGTACTATTTTGCTCAGCACTTCTGAGTGATTCAGTAACATTTTAAAGCAGAAGTCAGAGTCTAACCAAGATGACAAAACAGAAGATGTTTGATTTCATGTTGTGATTACCTCTAAATGTTATGTGCATTGAAATCGTAAGGTGTTTTGTCTGTTTGGACTGAATGTGTATACATTCCCTTCCATGTGAGGCGGGACAATGGTGCAGGAAATCAGAGTCATATGATAGCCAGACAGACCCTGAGAGCAGATCAGCAGTAAACAACTGAGACATGTTGAGTTTGTAATGTACTGTTGGTCAGCAACTGTATTACAATCAGCTTTTATTTCCTGCAACATTTAAATCAGTTAAAAGGTGTGCTATTAGTTCGGTTAAACATGTATCCATCCATTTAGAACCAAGTATGTTGTCTGTGTTCAGTGGATCCAGACATGTATTCCCCTCAGAGCCTTCACCGATGGGGCATCACACATAGCGAAAGTATGGAGCGTTTGGCCTACAGTCAAGGTAAGCCTCCAGAGCTTAATATACTAAGTTAAAATATACAAAGTGTCAAGTTATAGTTGTCTGGAACTGCAAACCTACACTTTTGTTACTGGCATAGTTACACCCATAGTCTACAAGGAGAATAGTAATGACTCAGCACTAGTGTGGTCAGCAGAGCGGAGGTTGTTAGCATTCATTTTAAAGCACAATTTTTAATTTCCTGTGTGAGAACTGTTGGAGTAACACTTGCACTAATAAAAAGCAGCTACTTTTATATTCATTAACTTTTGATTCATCCCAGTGACTTGAATAACTAGAGTATTCATGAAAAAGAGTTGTTGATTTGTTCAGTGGCCCTCTCAGTTACTTTTTTAAGGTGCGGACACATTTAATGTTGTTTGGTGAACTTTCATGGACTAAATCCAGTCATTTTAATAGGAATCCACACGATCACGAATTTTGCGTGAGGGTGAAGAATTTCCCCACGCAGATGTTGGGTTCAAGTTAGGATGTTGGAGCTGGGAATGATGTCACACTCGAGTTGACCTTCCAGTAAACAGGTTGGAAAACTAAGATGGGTGCATCCAGGCAAACCATTGTTGTTCTTGCTCTTTTGGAATGCAAACACATAATTATTTTTCACAGAAATGTTCAGTATCATGTCCACAAATAGAGGTTGGATAGTAGGCTACTGTGTGCACCACTGAGTTTATTGAGACACAGACAAACATAAGTGCTAATAAACAATATATTACTACTGTTTCACTATGGTTCATGCTCTGAGCAGCTATATTAGATTCTAAAGTTGGGGTTGTTGCTGTACTCCCGAGTTGCAGTCGCAAGTCCAACTTGAGGGGCGTTCCAGTTAAAAGGTTTTCACTGGGAACAAAGAATTTCCCACTTTGAGGACAAATGGAACCCACTAATACTACTCTTGCGGCCTAGTGTTTTTATAGCCTATATAGAAGTAGGCCTAGGTATATCGAGGCAGCACGAGTGAAACGAGTCGCCTATAATTTATTTTGGCTAAATATGTGTGCTAATAAATCTACTAAGAGACTTAATATAAGCGATGTTGTTTCGATTTTGTCTTTGAAGAAAGGATTGATAGTGAGTCAGTGCATGGAAGTGCACAAATGAGAAAAATGTGTCCACACTTAAAAGATTTGTTTAAAAACACAAGCCTAGAACAAGAACAAAAGAACAAGCCTATTCTTTCACGAACGAAACACCACCAATTTCCTTGATTCCCCCCATTACGACGAACATAATAATTTAAGAAATACTAGTAACCAGTGCATATTTCATAATTTTCCAGGACAATGTTACATACAAGCGGTAGAGGGTAGTATATCCATACTCTTCCACTGAATTACGTCTTTTTAATGTTATGACACCACCCCTTTGCTGCAGACGGATCGTGCAGGAGTGCTCGGGTGTAAACAAATCTACAATCTAGCCATTTGTTCTCCAAAGATATGATGACCATATGAATGGAAAACAAACGTCGCCTTTGGGGCGTTGACAAGGAGCATCACATGGGAACGCGCTTGAATTTCGTCGTTAACAGTTTATCAATGCCGCTCAACACATCACAGCCGTGGTCGTTAGGTGAAGCATTATCCTAAACTGTATGATATTCACTTTAACGATGGCGACACCTGCAGAACAGG
The DNA here is from genome assembly GCF_965113295.1 of Leuciscus leuciscus. Taxonomy (NCBI): domain Eukaryota; kingdom Metazoa; phylum Chordata; class Actinopteri; order Cypriniformes; family Leuciscidae; genus Leuciscus; species Leuciscus leuciscus. The sequence continues at coordinate 12,797,216 of NC_138746.1, read as the reverse complement.
ACCTTGTGTTGGCGGAAGCAGAGAGCAACAAAGAGAGAGCGCAAGTGTTCGGTATCCTCAGATTGCAGGAGGATAAAGCGGCCGGTGAGAAAGCGAGCAGCGCTGCCATGAAATCTGGAGACGGGAGATGGCAGGCGCCCATATTCGCTTTAGCCAGAAAAGCGTCAGAAACCTTCTCGGGTGGCATTCACGTCCTGCCCAAAGTGATAGAGGCTAAAACATCGCCTTTTTCAGAAGAATGGGGTGCCAAGGGTAGGTTATAGATGACATTAAAGCCCGTGTTGTTCAGACGTAGCCTAGGTGTATGGCAAGCCATTCAAACATTTATTGCTGAAAACTAAATCCAAGACAAAAAAAAAACCTTAGAAATGTGTTTTTTTTTCTAGTCATTATTTTTATTGACTAATAATAACAAAGTTTATAATACAAAATACAATAAAATTTTTTATTTTTATTAAATAATATACAATACCAATTAATATCCAGTTATTTGTCATTTCTAATACAGTTGTATTGTAATTGTTGCTAATTAATACGTGTAAGTTAATACTTGCCCAAAACAATCACTTTTGCAAAGTTTATATTATTTTCTGTTTATTTTGATAAATTAAATAATTAATTTTTGTTCATATAAATATACTATCATTAAAAATACAGAAACAAAATTATTTAAAAAAGTAAAGATTCTGAAAGTATTGAAAGAGATGCCATAATAATTTAATAAAGCTTTACAGAAATAACAAAACATATATTTTATTATATGAAATGAGTAATATCATTTTTTTAAATGTGAGGGTTTCATTATAAATATGGTGATTATCTCTAAGGTGGACACCCAACTTAATATATGATATTTATCTTCTGAATCATTGTCAACAAATGGAAAAGTCAGCCAGCTATTTATCATGTTAATTATGAAACTGAAAAAAACATTAACAAGATCTTTGTCTCAAAATATAGTCAATAGCCCCTTTCACACATACATGTGTATGGAGATGACGTGTTTACGGCGTGCTGTTTACAGTAAGCTTTCTAATAGTTTTTTTTATATAATGCGCCAGATGATCATATTTGACCGTTGCGCCACGTCTCGCAGCTTTTTCAACATGTCGCGCTCGATACCCAGCCTTCTTTTCCATTCATCAGCGTTGTGGCTCTGCAGTGGGATACAATAATGCGCATCTTGTGTTTTTAAGAGCAAACACGCGTTCTGTTTGATCACCCCTTTATGCGTGTCACTCAGATGTCAATTTTTTTTGTCAAATTGAACAGATAGTGAAACTAAAGTGCTTCTCCTCATGCGGGCGGATGAAGACAACGGCGCGGCATTTAAAGATAATTTCCGATGACTGACATCACAGAATTTACGGGTATTTTGGTGCTGATGTGTGAATGGTCTCTTCTCTTTCCGGTAAAAAGCCAGAACGTCGCTACTTGTGTGAACAGCATATTTTAGTATTTACCGGTAAAGTCAATCTGGTTGTTTTACGGTAATTTACAGGGATTGGTGTGTGAAAGGGGCTAATCATTTTATAGATTCCCATTTGCTACATAAATCTACAACATTTTAAAAAGTATTAAATATTAGATAAAAAAAAATCGCTTTCCTTGATTGCGTCAAGGATTAGCCAAATTTCCACATGCATAGTCAAACAAAGATAGATAATAGTTATTTTCAAGGAACATGCTTTAAAATGGCTTGCCATACATCATTTTCCGAATGATGTCATAATGGCATGATGTCATGAAGAGTGCCTTGTTGTTTTGTATTCATTTGTGCATAATAAATCTGGGTGTTTTATAACTACTAAGCACCAGGTCATTCATACAGTTAATGTGCAGACTGTTTTTTGTTTTTTTGTTTTTTTTGAGATAGGCATGTCAGTCAAATCAGTATGCTGTTGATTTGTCATGACTGGTATTTGTCCCCAATGACAAAAAGCCTAACTGATAGTGAATGGATTAACTAATAATAATTATAATAATAAGAGGTTTTTAAACAGAGGATCAATTATTTAAGTGATATATTATTATTTAAGTTATTTACCCCAGAAACCTGATGGAATAAAGCTTCATTCTCTTAGACCAAATAAAGTGGCAATGGGAACCAACAACATAACTGGGAAGTAGCTTACCAGTGCCAGTATGCTTGTTAGACAGCGCCTGTCTGAATATGTTTGCGTAAGAATTATTGATTAGCCTGATGGTTAAAAACAGGGTCCAATGTATCACTAAGTCATAACTGACAAGGATACAACTTACATTCATTTATGCAGTAAACACAAAACATAAAAAGTACTGCTTATTAACAGTGTTGTTGTGAAGGCCTGGTGAATGACAGTGCAGTCAAAACCAGCTAAAGCTCTTTAAGGGTTTGTTTAAATTTAAACTCAATAATTAAAAGTGTGGTCACATGTTAGTCCTAAGAAAACAGCCATAGGTTAATGCTGTGATGAGTTTAGTGTGACTGTTGTTCTTGAACCACAATAACTTGATTTTGGCTATAATGATGTCGTTTCTGATATGATATATATTTGTCTGTGGGCTGTGTCTTCTAGCCTTACGAGATCCTATGACAATGGAACGAGCAAACTTGCTTAATATGGCTAAGCTTAGCATCAAAGGCCTGATCGAGTCGGCTCTGAGCTTCGGACGAACTCTGGACTCTGACTATCCGCCTCTACAACAGTTCTTTGTTGTCATGGAGCACTGCCTGAAGCACGGTCTCAAAGGTATGTTCAACCATCATCAGACAGCCAGCCACAGAGAACCATCTGTTAACCAATTATTATTGAAAGTTCTTATGTGCTTGCTTTTTGGTAGGATAGCTGATGTAGTTAAATATTCTCTGTTATCAATATCTCTTATATATTTCCAGAGGCCTATGTTAGTGTTATTCTACAGATAGCAGCTAATGTTATGCTTTGTAACTTTATAATAGGAAAAGAAAATGAGGAAATGCTTTTTTTACTCATTCTCAGCTGTCAGATCATCTGAGGTTCTTGTCCAGTGAACTATTTCTGCCACAAAATTTGAATACTGTTTTGAATGGCGTTTCATAAAAATCTTTGCATGCTCTGTATGCCAGATCGGAGCCCTGAGTTGTTTAACAAACACGTTTGTCTTCATCTCCCAGTGAAGAAATCGTTTCTTGGGTACAACAAGTCGTTGTGGGGGCCTCTGGAGATGGTTGAGAAGCTGTGCCCAGAAGCAGGCGAAATCGCAGCCAGTGTACGGGACCTTCCTGGCCTCAAGTATGTGTAGAACTAAATATAATTTTCGGCCTTACAGTTACATTGATTAGTTTGCATGCAAATCTGCAGTTTTATTTGAGTCTAAATGAATCATTCAAAGACTCTAATACAAAAGCAGATTCACTATTAATCAAGTCCACTACATTATAAATATACACATGCTTTCTCGCACTCATTCTCCAGTACACTGAGAGGTGCCTTTCAAAATAGGGAAGTGCTAATTTCAGTTCTAGTTCCTTGATAAAACTGAAACTTGCAACTGCAAGTTAAGCCTATTTCCATTTCCAGAGTCATGCATATCACTGTCTGTATGTCTGTCTATCTATCCTGAAAATGGTTGTATGTGTTTGTTAGGACGCCACTGGGCAGAGCCAGAGCATGGCTGAGACTGGCACTGATGCAGAAGAAATTGGCTGATTACCTCCGTCTCCTCATCACCAGGAAAGATATACTTAGGTTAGTTTTTTTCCTTTCAATACCCTTAATTCTTTCTTTCTTCCTTTGTCACAATAGTTGTGGGGGAGAATTGGTGATTAGAGAAGTGATAAGATGCCTGAGACAAACGAGTTTTGTGTTTCCTGCTCAGGGTTTCAGAGTTTAGTGAGCTGTGCTTGCTAGAGGGTGTGCATCACATGTCGCTGTCTAATAAAAGCACTTCTGCTGACTGAGATTTAAAGGGATGGTTCGGAGGAATTTCAACCTAGGGTCCTATGCACCATGACCTCGAGCCAAACACCCCCCCCTGAAGTTTTTTTCCCTTTGGTCGAACATTATTAAAGTTAGAGCTTATTTAGAGATGTCAGCCGAATGGCTTAGTGCAGGCGCTAATGGATCCAAGGTTGTATCTCGTAAATTACCCCACTAATAAGTACATCAGGAGTTTATTTAAATAATACTTGCCTAATGGGCAAGTATTAAAATGCAAAGGACTTTTACAGGCTTTTCCCAAATCACAGAAGTTACCTCGATGTCCGGGTTAGCGGTAGCATGAGCCATCAGGCAAGTGTTATTTAAATAAACTCCCGATGTACTTACAAACTTTCCAATGCCTCGTTTTATGAGTACAGAGCCTATTTGTACTACTGTAGAAGTTTGGTACCATTCTGGGCATTATTAGTGGGGTAATTTACGAGATAGAACCTTGGATCCATTAGCGCCTGCACTAAGCCATTCGGCTAATATCTCTAAATAAACTCTAACTTTAATAATGTTCGGCCATACTCTACCATTCAAAAGTGTGTGGTCATTAAGATGTTTTAATATTTCTGCATTTATTTGATCCGAAATACAGTAAAAAGAGTAATATTGTGAAATATTGTTACTTTTAAATATATCTGGTTTCTAATTTAACATATTTTAAAATGTAATTTCTTTCTGTGATGGCATAGCTGAATTTTCAACAACATTACTCCAGTCTTCAGTGTCACATGATCCTTCAGAAATCATTCTAATATGCTGATTTGCTGCTCAAGAAACATTTCTTATTACTATAAATGTTGAAAACAGTAGTGCTGCTTGCTTAGTATTTTTGTGGATTCAACAGAACAGCATTTATTTGAGATGAAAACTTTTGTAACATTGTAAAAAATGTCACAGTTAGTCAATTTTAAGCATCCTTGCTAAATAAAAGTATTAATATATATATTTGAAGCTAAACGCAGACATTTATGTTTGCAAGCCATTAAACGGACAGACTGGACTAATGAAACCTGCTGCAACAAATAATATGTTATTTAGATTAATAACGATTCTGAAAAAAAAAAAGTCAGAATTGCAGGATATAAATTCGATATTCTGAGGAAAAAAAGGCAGAATATCGAGCTTATATCTCGCAATTCTTATTCTTCTCAGAATTGTGAAATATGAACTCGGAATTGCGGGGGAAAAAAGTCCAAATAATGAGATATGAACTCGAAATGATTACCTTCTTTACTCTTTTGTTCCGTGGCTTCCATAGACTGCCACTGCAGAACTGAACTGTCATTTTCTGCCACCCGGTAGGCTCCGCCCACAAAATACGTTATCACTGGTGTATTAAAAGACAAGAATAAATATGAATTATAAATGTATTACCTTTGCGCATTCTGTCAGAACTAAAATAATGAAATCATAATCATGTCATCATAATATCATTGTGCGTCACAGGAACACAACAAATTCAACATACCGGTAATGCAATTTTTACAATGGAAACACAACACATGATCAATATGAGGGAAGGATATTTATGTTTTAATAGACCGTGTGGATTCTTCAGAGGTTTGAGGTTTCAGATTATGAAAAAAATGGAGCCAGAATTTTGATAATAGAAAACTGTCTTTATTTTTGTTTATGTGTGTGTTCAGTGAGTTCTATGAGAACTCAGCAGTGATGCTGGAGGAGGAGGGAGCCGTCATCGTTGGTCTCCTGGTGGGACTTAACGTCATAGATGCCAACTTATGTGTGAAGGGCGAGGACCTCGATACACAAGTATGAACATTGTATATTGGACATTTTTAATTACCTGCCTGGAATTACCTGTTTGAGAAATATTAATGCCTTGTATTGGAATCCACAGGTTGGTGTAATAGACTTCTCCATGTACTTAAAGAATGACATCGATGACTATAGAAGTGAAGAAAGGTAAAAAAGTATACTTGGTAGACAACATACTTTAATGTGACGGGACATTGAAGTTGAATAAAAATGTTCAAATGTTAACGTTAATTATAATAACCTTGATGTATTATTCATTATGAATAACCATCATAAATATGTTTTGAATAGAAATGGACAAATTGCAGCTATTTTGGATCAGAAGAATTATGTCGAAGAATTAAATAGGCAGCTGAAGTAAGTTCATGCAATTTCTAAAGCTTTTGTGATATACTGCATTTAAGATGAGTGATTATTGCTTTTCAAAAGAAAAGTTTATCTACAACTTTTGTCTTTTAAGTTCTACTGTTCAAGGCTTACAGGGACGCGTGGAGTCGTTAGAAAAGTCCAACTCCAAACTCATCGAAGAGGTACTGTTGGATTTCAGAAAAATAAGTCTGATATGTGGAATAGAAATACTCAATACTAACTTTTTTTTAATTACAGTTGGCAATAGCAAAAAACAACATCATTAAACTACAGGAAGAGAACCACCAACTCAGAACAGAAAATTCTGTAATTCTTATGAAAGCACAACAGCGTCTTGAGGTATTGTTATATGTTTGGACATATATAAAGTGGACATTAAGAGAGGCAGATAGTAGTTAATCTGCACAAACATTTTGTAATATTTAAATTCAAATAAACTTTATAGTATGTGTCCCTGAAAAATATCTTTCAGTTTTTATGATCCCCCAAATCACCCCATATTATAGAGAATATTATAAATGTGTATAAATCTGGAAAATTATTTCATGAACTTCCCCCCCCCACCTTTTCAACTCCTTTTGCCTTCTGAAAACATGATGATAATTGTAGAATTTCACAATCAATGTGCAAGCCATACACTATATTCACCATATACTCTCTATTCAGCTTGCAGAAGGAGATTTGAACTGTGAGCTGGATACATACAAGCAGTCAAGGCAGGGCCTGGATGAAATGTACAACGAGGCAAGACGCCAACTCAAAGAAGAATGTCAGCTCAGACAGGTCTGTGCTTATAAAAAAATGTACCTGCTGTTCAGATTGTGCGATGGCACTTAAAGAGGTCAAACCTGTTTTTGAATGTATCTGTGGCTTCAAGGATGTGGAGAACGAGCTGGTTGTGCAGGTGAGCATGAAGCAGGAGATGGAGATGGCCATGAAACTGTTGGAAAAGGACATTCATGAAAAACAAGACACTCTGATTGGACTTCGGCACCAGTTAGATGAAGTTAAAGCCATCAATGTGGAGATGTACCAAAAAATGCAGGTAAAACATAATTAGGGCCCGAGTTGCTCCGTTTATTTATTAAGTGTTCTTCACAATTTGTGATTCAAATATGTTGTAATCAAGCTATTTATAATAATCAACAGTCTTCAGATGATGGCATGAGACAAAAAAATGACATGATCGCACGGTTGGAGGAGAAGACCAATCAAATAACGGCAACCATGAAACAACTAGAGCAAAGGTAAGAAGCGGTTCCTGATTTATTTTCGATCATGTTGAGCATAACGTTTAGTCATCATATTCGTGAAGTGCATTAAGAGCATTTTTAATCATTTTGAGTGTTTAAATAGCCTGATTTCTAATCTTTATTAATTCAATGTATATAACAAATTTTATTCAAAACATTTGTGGTCAGTCCAAAGTTTAAGGAATCTTTTGTTTCAGCTCAATTCAAATGAAGGTTTTCATTTGCAGATAGTAGAATATACACTACAGTTCAGACGTTTGGGGTCTGTAAGATTGTTTTTTAAAGACATTACCACTTTTATTTAGCAAGGGCACATTAAATTGATCAAAAGTGACAGTAAAAGCATTTATGATGTCGTAAAAGGTTTCTATTTCAAATAAATGCTGTTCTTTTCGAACTTGATCCTGAAAAAAACACCAAGAATGATTTCATGCAACGCTGAAGACTGGCGTAATGGCTGCTGAAAATTCAGCTTTGCATCACAGGAATAAATTACATTTTAAAATGTATTAAAAATAAAATGCAGTTATTTTATATTGTAATATTATTTTGCAATATTTTTACTGTTTTTCTGATAAAGAAATGCAGCCTTGGTGAGCAGAAGAGACTACTTATAAAAAGTATTAAATGTACAGACACCAAACGTTTGAACAGTAGCGTACCAGTGTAAATGTATTTCAGGATATGATATCTGCTTTTACAGGCTAAATCAAATTAGTGTGCATTGATGGTATCAGAACCATCAGTGCTTTTGTTTCATCAGTGGAACTGGTTTTCTGAGTGTCTAGATACCTGATAGCATCCAAAGGACTTTGCATGCCTGATTTGACTTGAAGGCTCATTGAATGGCTTTCTCTCATCTAACCGCTCATCCTTTAGCATTTGTGTTATTTTCTTGTGGTGATGTGGTGCTGTCATGTCCACTTCTCTGTCTACATAAATCATCCTTCCCTTTCTTCTCCGTTGATTTATCGCCATCGTATTTCTGATGTTTTATGACTGCACTGCTTAACAAGTTTTCAAAGCTTTGAGATGAATTTGAAATTCACTGATATTTACATCCTCTTTCCCTTTTTGTTCCCCTTTTCATTTCTTTTTTTCTCATCTTCTCCCTTCCTCTAATTCCATGTTTTCGCCTCAATCAACGAATAGCGACAAAGACCTACTCAGCCAGACAAGAACTCTTGCTATGTCGTTTGTAAAATGCGCTAGCACAGATACCGAGCACCAATACAAACTTGTCAAAGATATTTCCTTCTGATATTAAGCTAAATTTACTCTTTGTTACTTAACACTAGTTGTGTGGCGATATGCAGTGTTCTTGAAAAGTGACGAGTTGATCGTTTTTAAGTTTTATTTGATGATGGTTACTGTTTTCCACATACTATTTAGTGAGCAAATCTTTCTTGTGGTTCTATAGCATAATTATTTACCTGTAACATTTAAGAGTCAAAGAAACCACTAATATGACATGGCTTTTATCACAGTCTTCAATAAATTTGATGTTTTCAACTACTCGTACCTGTTTACTTGGTGAATTATTTGTCAAAAAAAGTTACAAATCGAAAGTAACCTCGACCCGTATGAAATTTCAAACTCATTTCAGCTTTCTGGCTTTTCCCGCAGCACAACATTTGTCATCTGGCTCTGTTTTTGTTCCCGCTCTGTCTTGGCTGTTGAATTATGGCCATCTTTTGATTTTGTATCCCATATGTTCCAATACATCCCCGTCCATTCCATTACATTCAGAGCCGTAGTTTTACCCAGTTGGTTTGAATTACACCAGATTGCAGGATGCCGAGAGGGAACGCGCCAGTGCCGAAGACGGGGTGCGCAAATTCAAGCAGGACTTCACGAACAAAGCTGACAGCCTCCAAAAGCAGATAGTCCAGAGAGAGAAGCAAATGTAAGTTTTGCAACGAGCAAGTTCACGTGGCTCACATTAGAATGAATCACTGTGTCTCATTTATTAAGATGCTGAAGTGGAAAATAGTATGATTTTAGTTGACACTTTCTGTTTAGGATGCAGCTGGAAACAGACTTGAAAATAGAGAGGGATTGGCGGCAGACGTTACAGAATGAATTAGAAAGAGAACGAGAGACCATCGCCCAACTCGCTGATGAAGCGCAGCAAATCAACGGACTCAAAAAAGTACGATGAATTGCTCCTGTCTCAATTATGGCGAGAGAGATGAATCTAATAACCATTAAAGGGATAGTTCACCCAAAAATTCTGTCATCATTTACTCACCCTCATGTTGTTTCAAACCTGTATGAATTTCTTTCTTCTGCTGGACACAAAATAGGATATTTTGAAGAATATCGGTAACCAAACAGTTGATGGTCCCCATTGACTTCCATAGTATTTTCTTTTGTTTGGTTAACCATATTCTTCAAAATTTCTTCTTTTGTCTTAAACAGTAGAAAGAAATTCATGCAGGTTTGAAACAATTTGAGGGTGAGTAACTGATGACAGAATTGTCATTTTTGAATGAACTTTCTCTTAAAGGCCACAATATATCTGTATGAGGACTAAGGTGCTTGTATCATTTAATATTCTTCTTTGTGGATGCCTGTCTTGGGCTCTGATGTATGTTCATGTCCTTTCAGGAGTTTCACAGGTTGCAGGATGAAAACACGCAGCTGAAGGGAATTTGTGAGGAGCAGGAACATGCGCTGGAGGAACTGGGCTGCAAACTCAGCGAGTATGTACGATTTACACGTCAGTGCCATTTGGGAGCCTTCATATCCTGTTATTCTTTTACTGATGGATGCACACATTTTTCTTGTTCAGGTCAAAGTTGAAAATTGAAGATATAAAAGAAGCCAACAAGGCACTTCAGGTTTGCGTTTATTCATTGTTTCAGATAAAACAAACAAAATGTTTTTTATGGCCATGCTATATATCAGAGTAATCTGAAACCACCACTGTGTTTCTTTTGTAAGAGAATTATCAAAGTTGAATCAGTCCATTTGTGCCACATGTTCATATTAATAAACAAATTATTTCAGGGTGGACAGGTCTGGCTGAAGGACAAAGATGCTACGCATTGCAAGCTTTGTGAGAAGGAATTTTCAATCTCCAGAAGAAAGGTCTGAATCAAAATGCAGTTCTGTAAAACACAACAGCTTGCTGTCAGTTCTCACACATCCACACTAATTCAACTGCTCTAAATAAAGAAATGTACTGGCACAAAGACAATATTGGATTAAAGCGCTTGAAAACATTTCCAGATGAAGATTAGATGACACTTGAATGAAAGACGGAGTTGACAAACCTTGATGTCATCATGAAATGAAAAATCTATATTTTTTTACAATGCATGTTATAGATCTTATTGTGAATCTATATTATGGATCCACTGATAGACGCCTGCTTTCAAACACTCCCGTGTGTATCTGTGTAAGCCATCTGTGAAGACAGGTTTTTGAAGCGTTGATCATTGTAGCCAATCACAGCGCGTGGACACAATGACCGATCAGATCAGAGGTGTTTAAGAATCCGTTCAACAGCACTCAGAATGCTAGAGGGAAATGCTGGTATCGTCACATTTTTTTAATTTCAGTACTAACTTGGTACCAAAGTCGGCACTGGACAACACTAAATGAAGTACAAAACGTAGGTTCGGGAGGAGCCTAAACATTCAGTCCTGTCAATCATAATTATGAGGGGTGGTAGTGGCGCAGTGGATAAGACACATGCCTTTGGTGTGAGAGACCCGGGTTCGAATCCACTGTGAGACACCAATGTGTCCCTGAGCAAGACACTTAACCCCCGTGCGACCTCTGACATATATAGCAATTGTAAGTCGCTTTGGATAAAAAGCGTCAGCTAAATGAATAAATGTAAATGTAAATGCATACTATATAAGCAGCAGACACCACTCCATCTCATTGACAAATTCTTCCGGCAGCCCTCCTCCTCCAGTAAATTATCTCTATCCTCTTATGCGCCATTCCATCCTAGGGGGGTTTTAACTCGGGAGCTCAAGCTGAGCCTTGGGTTCGAGCCTCCTCCAAGGACAGCAAGCCAAGTTAGTTTACTATTAAGGCTGAACGGGCAGGCGAACTAGTGAATCGTTACAGTTGTAGTGTGAACTTCCTTATTCTCATAGAATTCACAAAGCTTTAGCGTTATATTTATCATCCTTGGTGTGATTGCCTTTACTCTGAAAACTTCTGCATTATATATTTCTTTCTTCCATGAAAAACAGCTCAAAAGTAATTCCCCAGAGCAACTGTTTGGATGAATCCCAGTTTAACATTTGTGAAGATTAATTTTGAGTCTGATTCCACAAAAAAAACAAAAAACACTACTGGCCCTTTAAATTGAATGCCCTCATGATCTCTTGTTTGTCTTTGAACAGCATCACTGCAGGAACTGTGGGGAGATCTTCTGCAACGCCTGCTCAGATAATGAGCTCCCGCTCCCCGCTTCACCTAAACCCGTGAGAGTCTGCGACACCTGCCACGCTCTGCTCCTCCAGCGCTGCTCCTCCAATGCAACATAAGATAGAAATGACAGCACATCGCCACAAGGCCAAAATCAGCTTTAAATCAGACACTACGCTGTCCCGCATCGTCGAAGTGACCAAAATGGATGCTCCCGTTTCTCTGTTTGAAGTTTACATTTCACATAGGAAAAAGCCTTTTGACACAGAGCAAACTTAGCGGCACTTGTGCAGATGGCCAATGCAGTGTTTGTGCGCAATGACAGAAACGAGTTTACAAATGGATTACTGACTCTGAATCCCTCCATCTGGGCTGCAAGTAGACAGATTTATATTATTTATATTAGTATAACACTCCCATGCATTGTAAATATACTTTTGATATATGAAGGGTGAACAGGTTTTATTCCTCATGAGTCAAAAGTAAGCAAATGCAGTTATTTGAAGGGATGTCATTTCTTGAGCAACTATATTTCAAATTCAGTTGAAAGAACCTTACATTCATGTGTGCCTGTATCACAAGCCAAACTGATAAACAGGGATTTGACACATTTCCCTGAATCTTGATGGGCAAAAAATGTGTGTATATACACAAGTAAAAATGTTGTCAGTGCCACTCAAGCATGACTGAGATAGATTCACATCAAATAGCACAGAAATTATGTTCTGAATATGGTGTTCAGGTTTCTTGTCTGCAATTCTGTATTTCACAATTGCAGATTTTCCTTGGTACAGAACTGGAACACTACTCACTTTGAGTATTTCTGACTTTTGTCTAAAAAATTTCAAAATACAACTGTTAACTTAAATGTGAGATTTATGTATGAACTGTACATATGCCTTAAACCACTAAAGTTGATTATAATTCCACTTCTTGTGTGATGTATCTTATAGGACCTTAATATTTTGGTGCTGAGGTACATACTGTACACACTACCATTCAATCTGGGGTCAGTACGATTTTCTTTTCTTTTTTTTGTTGTGCAAAACACATTGTTTTGAAAGAAATTAATGCTTTTATTCAGCAAGGACACATTAACCTTGTGAAGCCTGACAGAAAAATCTTATTTCTTTTTAAATGTAAGAGTTTAGTGAACCTTTCTATTACACCTGTAAGAGTTTTTGTTGGCTTTTGTGGCTTAAATACTAAGATATAGGATAATGTGGAGTTCGGGCTCGAGGGAAAAACACCTCATATTTATTGAGGCCCAAACTGAGAAAAAAATATGCACTTTGGTGCAGCTGCAGATATTTATATTCCCAAAAAGTGTGAAAAGCTTTTAATGTAAATCAATATTTTTATAATATAGCAAACTTGCATAACATACATATGAATATCAGTTATCAATCTATATCTCCCAATAATATAATATAAATGTAATAGATTGTGAACAACTTTTGATCATTGTTGATCGTTTAGAGGCCTTGGAAATATAAAGTAGGCTTTGTAGGGTTAAAGCAATCAAAAGTGACACTAAAGACCAGCAGAAGAGACTCGTTACTGGCCCACACCTTTTGAACGGTAGTGTAAAAAACTAGAAAACAAAATTTGAACAAGCTACACAAATCTTGTGTACTGGAAAATATATATAAATGATTGTTGCCATATGTTCGATCTAGCTCTAATCAAAACCAAGACATCACACTTTATTCTTACACGACAATTGTCTTCAATGAACATTCTCTGGTTAAAAATAAAATATACCAATAAAAGGTTTATTCCATAGGTGTGTACATTTCACAGGTTTCATTTAGAAATTTTACTGAGCAGCAAAAAACAGGTAAACATCCAAAATGATGTTATTGCTTTAAAAGTGCAATCTCACACTCAAAACTTGGGAATCAAGCTATTCATAACCATTTTTGAGTTAAAATACATACAAAGAGTATATCTTAGACCAACACAGAATATGTAATATAAAATTCAATAAGCAAAATGTACAGTAGCCGGTCATATATATATATGCAACAGCTAATTTTCTCAGGAACATGTGGAAACATCCGTACAAAAAGATCTTCCAAGCTGGAAGCTCCAACTTTGGGTTGAAAAGTGCATGTATTGCAAGCATCCTCAGTACATTTCCCTTAGTCCACTTCCTCGAGAGCCCATGCCACCAGAGTTGCCATAGAAACCTCCTCCGCGGCCTGCAGTTTTCATGGCCCCAAAACAAAAGACTCACATTTGAATGTTTGCTTCACACCTTCTCATCCATAAACTTCAATAAAACTATTACATAATAACAACCTCTACATAGTCATACTAACCCATTTCAGACGGCCCACTTGAAGTTGAATTCAGGAAAAGCTCAATGTAACGATGCTCTACAAAGAGGATGCAATGATAAATGGGATGATGCAAAAAACAAACAAACATAAGGACAGTGATGCAATTTGACAAAGACAGAGGTTTGGAAATGAAAACAACTTACGCATATGATTCTTGTCCTTTGACATGGCAGACACAGCATTTTCATGAGATCTGAACTCAACATCTGCCTCTCCTGTAGACTTTCCATTGGGTCCTACATCGATGTGCACCCTCACAGGGTTCAAAGGGGCAAAGAACTGAAAAAGAAAATATCATTTACACAAGGGCAATAAAAACTTTAAAATATTGTAAGGGTATTTCCATAAGGAACGGCAACACTGTGGTGTTTCTTACATGTGCAATATCTGCCTCCGTAGCACGGAACGGTAGGCCTCTCATGTGCACGAAATGGCCGCTGTGAAAGCCTGAGTTTGAATCGCTGCTGTAACCATGATCCCCCATTCCTCTTCTTCCTCTATCACCACGCGCACGCTCTTCAAACACGCCGTTACCAAAGCAGTAGTTGTTAAAGCCATTGTAGTTGTCAAACCCACCATATCCTTATGAAGGAGAGACAATTCAATACTTTAATTTGAGGTCTGAAACAATAGACAGTCAATAATAGCTAAGTCACATATAATCACTCCCTGTAAGCAAATACGCAACTATTCAAAAGTGTGGGATTTTTTAAACGTTTTTGCAGTGGGTCTCTTAAGCTCACCAAGACTGCATTTATCTGATCAAAAACACAGTAACACAGAAAACTGTTTTCTATTTCAATACATTTGAATTTATTCCTGTAATGCAAAGCTTTTCAGCATCACATGATCCTTCAGAAATCATTCTAATATACTGATTTGCTTCTCAAGAAACATTTCTAATTATTATCAATGTTGAAAACAGTTGTGCTGCTTAATATTTTTGTGGAAAGAGTGATACATTTAAGGATTCTCTGATAAAAAAAAAAAAATTTTATTTGAAATCTTTTGTAACATTAAAAATGTCTTTACTGTCAATTTTGGTCAATTTAAATGCGCCCTTGCTAAATAAAAGTATTAATTCAATAATAAAAATAAAAAACCATTTGTGAATTAGCCTTTCTATTGGTTACTACCCATCTGTTAATTATTATTAAAGACTAATTAAGTAGCATACCGCCACTGTAACCACCTCCGCTGCGCATCTGGTCCAGGACTGCACCTCCCCTTCCAGGCCCGGTCCCAAAGAAGCTCCCGCGTCCCATCATGGGTCTGTCATATGGACTAGGCCTCTGTCCCATCATCCTCCGGGGTACTTCGTAGTATGCACGCATTTCATTTCGGCTGCTTTTGAATATCTCTATGTACCTGAGTTTATTTTGAAATGCAACACGTTAATGAACTTACAGGCTTGTTGAATGTTTAACAGAAATGAGGAGAGGAGAGACAGTATTTGGGGCCCAGTGACTAATTTCATCACAATAACTGACAATTTATTGTCAGGTATTGCCCAGAGGGAGAAGTAACAAGTGTCTGAAATGCTGCCCGTACTATAAAGGGCCGTGTACACCAAGGACAATAACTATAATGCTAACGGTAAGTCCACATCACAACTATAACAATAACGGCACAGAGAAACGATCGTCTGCTGGTGTGGACACCAATATAGTTATCGTTCTTGATGTGAACGGGCTTTACATTCAACTGTATCTAAATTTAACTGTATCTAAAGGCCATTTTTAGACTGAAACAGAATCTTAAAAATATATTAAAGTGCCTGTTATTAAAAAAGGCTCCTTTGCTTCTGCAGTACGTGTTGCCCAACGACTTTATGAAATCATATTTCTGCTGATTTCCTTTTTTTGCCCCCTTATGACAGTGTAATGTGAAATTAAACATTCCAAGAGTGATAACATGATCAAACCATCTTTTTCCAGAGCAGAAAGATGCATGACCCCCCCACCCCACATTTAGAGATAGCATTAGCACCCAGCCCAGTCTTGCCGGCCCCACCTGTGCCCTATTCTTTCCTTGTGTTTCCCCAGAGCCTTTTCTGCTATCTCCTTTGAGGCAAACTGCACGAAGGCTTCCCCTGTGCTCCTCCCCTGGTAGTCCATCGGCAATGTTATCCCATTTGGCACGATTTTCAACCCTTTAACCCAAGGACAAATAACCCCACATGGGGAGACATGTTAAAGAGCCGCAACATTCTCATCTGCAGAAAAGACATCCCCCCCCAATTGAGCCCCTAAATAATTCCCTATGGCAGACAAAAAAAAAGCCCTAGAGCACAACACAAAGGATAAATCCAAGAAATTATAAGACAATCAATCAAGAAATCATAGCACAGCTGTCTCAAGGTTTCTGGCGATATATAAATAGCATTAAAAACAACCAGAACATGCTCAATAATAGTTTGATATGAGAGTTAGAAGAAAAACCTTCAAAATATGATCTGACTGACTATATAAAAGGCCTGATAAACTTTTCCAGGAAGCACTGACACAATTTAAACACCACAACCCAGAAAACACAACTCAAAGATTCCTAGCTATATCTTCAAGTCTAGGAGGAGATGAAGTGAAACAACAGATGTACCTGAAAAGAACTGTACAATTTCTTCTTTACTGCAGCCGAACGGCAGTCCTCTGAGACGCAACATGCAACCGCTGCCGCTGTCATAGTCTGTGGGACCGGAGCGTTTCAGCACCCAATCCATCTCACTACGGTTTGACCTGAACACTATGGGAAGGGTCAAGAGGCAGACAATATGTTATATTTTAACACAAGTGCAAATGTGCAGACATCTCATCTGGTTTAACTTGTGCTATTTAAAGTCGGTATGAAATTTGCTTTCACGATTTGCTTCTCAAATGAGAAAAAAAATGTAGGGCGGTATTTGTTTGTGTTTATCAGGAATTGACTGGTTCATTGTGATTTGCTAACTGCTGCAAAATAATGTGAGTGACAGGTTGCTGGAGCCGAGAGGAGGAGGGGACGTTAATGTTATGATAAAATATTAAGAGTACATGAATGTAAAAATGTTATTCCATAAAAAATAAGAATGGCCAATTTTAGTTTCATGGTGGCTTTAAATACAATTACACAATGACAGAATTTTCTACATTGCGGACAAGAGTGTACCTTCGATATAACGGTGACCCATGTATTTGCGATCTTTTGCCAAAGCCCTTTTAAAGTCTTCTGATGTCTTCAGCTCCACAAATGCCTCTCCACTCGGCCTTCCCTCTTTGGAGAAGGTAAAACACACCCCGTTGACTTTCCCTACAATGTCACAATCTGGAAATGAACAAAGAAAATGGCAATTGTATCTCTTTTTCTTCAAACACAGAACACTACAAAAGATGCTTTCAGTTTGAGTGTTTGCATACCAGAGAAAAAGGAGGCCACTTCCTCCTGTGTGCATGACCAGGGTAAACCACGGATCCGCACCACATATCCTTCATCATTATGAGACATGGTCAGATCTGTATCTGAAAAATAAATTAGTGTAAAACATGGGCTGTGCTTTCAAACCCAGTGAGTTGCCTAATGCGTACCTAGATAGCACTGTGTTAACTAGTCACTACTCAATCAAAATAGTTTGCATTTGTCTTTTTATGTCTTGACAACCTGGCAGTGTATCAAACCTAGTGAGTTGCCTACCTAGACAGCACTGTGTTAACTAGTCACTACTCATTCAAAATAGTTTGTATTAGTTTTTTTCTGTCTTGACAACTTGACAGTGCATCAAACCCAGTGAGCTGCCTACCCAACCATAATTTTTGGGCATCTCAGGAGAGTTCACCCGCACGTTAGAATGCTTTTGTATCACGCCCAAAAATGCTATCTAGTTAGGCAGTTCACTATGTTTTGAGACACAGCCATGTTGTCAAAAGTCAGAGGCTTCAGTCAATAGATAAAAAGACAAACAATAATGACATGTCACACAAATACAGCGTTTTGGTGTAAGTTAGTTAGAGGAGTACTGACTAGTAAACCAACTGGCATCTTATTTTAAACGTCAATTAAGTTAGCTAGCTAGACAACCACAAACCCGGTATGTCAAAATACAATTGCCTTTAAACTTAAGAGCAAGCTAACATGGCAAATGTTATATAGAGCATTCCAAAAGCATGTCGGTCATGTGTCAAGCTAACCGCAACCGACAACCAAAACTGGCATGTGAACTTTAATCAAAACGACTTTAATATAAGCGAGATATTCGCTTGACAGGAATTAACGAACGACAAGTTGTCTGTTTCTAGGACGAAAACCAGCACTTCCGCGATACAAAGTACATAACATATATTTACTATTAAATATAAATGATCAACTTATACACACAAAGTTAAATATGAAGCAATATGTGCATGAATATCGAATAACTTCTCACCGTCAAGCTCCTGTCCTCACAGGTAACCCTGAACGGATAGTCCAGGGATAGTCGAACTGTCGAAGTCTCGCGAGAACGCGCCTGTCAGAGGACATTGACCTCGCTGCAGGCACGCAGAACGGCCTGACGTGTGAGCATATAGGCTTCAAGCGCATGTGGCACGAGCCACGAGGCACGGAGGATTGAGGATTGAGGAATCATCAAATATAATTACTAGGCTTATTTTTAATTCTGTATAATACTGCAGGGTGGCACATTAGAACGCCCCAGACTCATAATAGAGCCATGTGTACTACCGCGAGAGAATCTGCAGCTCTATACAAACAAATACAGCTGTGGGAAGTAAAGAAAGCCAGTGAAGCTAATTCCACTTAGATTTCCCCCTTAAATATAAGTTACGAATGTGCATTAACACAGTAATGCAGAGAAAATAAATAAAATGTAAATCACGCAAATAAATGAGTTTTTGACTGTTAAAATTTCAACCTTGCAAAATTGTTTATTACGAAAAAATTATTCATTAGACATTCAGAAATAATAATATTGAAACTGACTGGAATCATGATACATTTGCACTTTATATTAAAGGCCTTTAATTACAATGTACTAACATTTAAATTAATCATTTGATACAATACACTTACTGAGTAGGCTACATAGATGTTTTATGCTGTAGGCTATTTATATTTTTTAAAATATAACTGCATGAAATTACATCCATATTTACATCTATGTAATTGTACTATTGACCCTATAACCATACACCTTAACTCACCCATAAAACTTCACAATATTTCACGTAACAGTACAAGTGTCTTGCAATACAACATGAACACAATAAATAAATTGTACCAAACAATTTTTTACACAAGTACATATTAATTAAAGACATCCAATATAAAGTGACCCTGTCCCTGATTCCTGTTAATTCTAAACCTATCTAAAAGGTAAAATAGTGATAAATTACTATAGTTTACATTTCATTGTTTTTAATGAGCTTTAACACTCAATGATATGAGTAAATCACCTCAAAGAAACATTCTGAAATCTTGTTGCCTGTAACTTTAAAATGGGGTGTTACACTACTGGGGTCAAAGTCTCAGCAAGCCTCTAAGCACTGGACTATGAATTCCTAAACGTGCAAAACTCTGCCTTTAAACAGCTGCAACAAATGGAAATTCCTATATTTACTGTTGATGCTTTTACTAATTTACCTTTCAAAGGTAATCCTGCTGCAGTATGTCTTACAGAGAATGTAAGTATTACACCATTACAAGACATTTTTTTGTTTTCTTTTCACAAACTAGTTACTTACCATTTAAATATGTTAGCACTTAAAAATATCTGTAACTTTACGATAAGGTTTCATTGTTAACATTAGTTAAGTACATGAACAAACTAATGAACAATACTTCCACAGCATTTATTAATCTTAGCTAATGTTAATCTCAACATTTATTACAGTTTTTCTCAATTGTTTACACACAAATACAGGTACTTGAGACACAATGACCACAACATGTAACTCATTCACCAACCCCCTGAACCAATTCTGCTAAACTACAAGCACAATTCCTGCTTTACACTCAAATTGCATTTCTAAAACACACTTTTTTCAAAACACTACACACAATTCTCTGCTTTTGGCACAATTTTCATGCAGAAAATCTCTTGTTTTCACAAGGAACACACTGCCATTCAAATATGCACACTGACTCATCACATGGGCAAACACCCGTCACACAGTTTTACAATTAGCAATCAGAGCTTTAGCATAAAAGGGCAACAGGTGGAGCAATGGATGCCAACATCGGATTTTTTTTTTTTTTTTTTTTTTACTGTAACTGTATACAGTCAATTCTTCTGTTGTTTTGTATGTAGACCACTGTATGTGCAACTTTGTGTTGGTTGGGATGTACACTGTGTACATTGTTTTTGTGGGAAAAATAAAATATATTTGTTACCATGTATTTGTGTGTTCTGAGTATAAAAACAATATTCTCAAATATTTTACAGCACACTTATGTATGTACTGTCTGTAGTAAGTGTAACACTGAACAAAAAAAGGCCTAAGTCATTATGATGAATGGAGAAGAAGTGTTTTCCATTCATCATAGTGTTTTACATTGAGCACATCAGTGTTCAACTGGTTCTTATAAATGTCTATTCATATGATGGTTTGTGTGTGTCATTTGAAAACAAAATACCATTTTGAGAAGAAATAACATGGTTTTGAATGTAAAGTTTCATTTTGCAGGAGAATTGAGGGGTTTTGCCCATTGTGTGTTTTTTGATTTGTGTGTAGAGTTCTGAGAATATGAGGCATGCTTTCAGAAAATGTGTGTAAACAATCGAGAAAAACTGTAATACATTTTTAAGATCAAAAGTTGCATCTGCTAACATTAGCTAATGCACTGTGAACTAACATGAACAAGAACATTTTAATTATCTAACATTAATAAATGCTGTAAAATATATTGCTAATTGTTAGTTATTGCATTAACTAATGTTAAATTAGGCATTATTGTAAAGTGTTACTAAAATATAATATAAGACTATGAAATATATTTTTCTGTAATACATTTAGGAGCTGCAAGATGAGCTTTATCAAAGCATTGCCGCTGAAATGAATTTATCAGAGACTGCTTTCATCACAAGACGGAATTCTATGGATTTTTCCTCAGGTATTCTGCAGCTGAGATGCATGTTGAAATACTCAAACAACTCTTATTTACATTTTGGATTTGATGTATTTTGAAAGGTGCGAAGTTTGGGTTGCGCTGGTTTACCCCCAAAACTGAGGTTAAACTATGTGGACATGCAACACTGGCCTCAGCAGCAGTGCTCTTTTACATTAAAAGTAAGAAACGCTCGCCCTGACATTAATCTTTTACCAAAAAACAATGGACTGATGACTGTTCTAAAAGCACAATATCATCACACAGAGAACATCAACCCTGTTGTGGTGTTTGAGACAATGAGTGGGGATCTTTATGTGCGCCAGCATGAAGAATCTCTAATAATGGACTTCCCCTTAAACAAACCAAAGCCCCAGGTATGACCAAAAGACATCTCGTGGACCCTTTCTTCAACAAAAACTAATGTAGACTCATTCAAATAGTTGCTCTTGGTCTAAATTTATTGTTTTTTTAATTTTATTTTGCAGGACCAACATGAACTCAAAGATCTGTTGAAAGTACGTTTTCCAGGACGTAATTTAGCATCATATTAGGTTTCCAATAGAACATAAGAAAAAAACAAGCTTTTATGTTCATTTTCAGGCTGCTGTTGGAGACTTACCCATTCAGGATGTGTGCTACTGTCCAGCAACAAAAAAACTAATGATTCGTCTAGCTGACACCTGCGACAGGTACTGCTGGACATTCTCAGGCATTTCTGAAAATAACAAGAAAGACAATAACACTTATGCAGAGGTGTAGTTTACAAATACATTGTTGATGAGTATTGGGGGGTGGGGGTGTTGTACTTGCTTGCTTTGGATATACCCCCCAATAACCAAAACAAGCAAGGGATGTTCTATTAACGCTCTTCCAGTAACGTTAATAGAACTTTTGTTCAATGTTGTCTGGTCTTCATTAATGTTCTTAAAAGGTTAGCATAAAAACATTATTTATACATTGTTATGTAGATATGTTTTAAATGTCCTCAATGTTGGGAGAAAACGTTCTTAGAACAACATTCTTGGAACATCTTTTAAACAAGTAGAATGACAACAAACTTCAAATGAATAAGGTTGAGTGCGCTGTTTTAAAAGAACATCCTTGGAATGTGGAAAAGTTTTGTAGCCTGTCCCATAGTTATTATTTCTAACTTTTCTCTTAAATGTATGTAAAGTTTATGCAAGTGTTAGAATTAAACACTTTTAAAACAATGGTCATGAAATCAGTATATTGTCATTAGTATTTGATGAATGTTCTCAATGTTGGCAGAAAACATTCCTTGAACAACATTCTTCAATTGTCGTTTAAATATTAAGATCATTAACTTTTGGCTTGAAGGTTGGATGCTACACAGCAAAATCCCCTGTGTTTCATTAACACCTCTCAATGTTCATATGTGTCCACACTACATAGTTAATTGTTACACTGAAGCAGCGCTGGAGTTTAATGGTCAATCATCACTTAATAATCGAATAGAAGGAAAGAGGAACAAACATTTGAAGTCACCATTGTGGTGGTTAGTGTTTCCTGTAGTTGGGCTCTTGACTCTTGATTGTTTAACTCTAGGATTTGTTACAATAAGGATATTACAGGTACAGCCTGAGAAAAAATGAATAAAACAATTACAAGAACTATGTTACTTTTTCATAAGGCAAAGTACAAGTTAGAATCAAGAGCTTTAAAGTATGGACCTTCTTGACTAAACAATTGGTTTTACTCATGTTTAAAATGTGTTCTGCTAATAATGACAGGAAAAACCTGGCTTTCAGATATTACAAGAGATGACAGGAAATCAACATTTTCAGTATGAGAAAATTGTAAGTAAAGTTAGTTTGACCTACCATAGCACTTTGATTTACAAAATTGTCAAACTATAAGGTTTTAGGTCCTTATATAATTATATCCTACATAAACAAGTATTTGTTAACTACTTTATTGCAGTTATGTTAACAACCAACTTTGTTTGAGCAAATAAATCTCACAAGGGAGCATGCCCCAGGATCCCACTAAATGGTTCACACTTGTATATTGAACCTTTGAGAGTTCTGTCATGTGCTTCATATATAGAACCTGAATGAAGCAGCTCGTAAACTACTTTATCATCATGAAAAATGTAAATAACCCGTATGAAGTATTAGACAATCATTTAAGATATTTCTCCTTAAATTAAACCTTTGGTATAAAGGCTTCTTTAAAATGGAGTCAAGAACTTTAGGATTCTATATTGAACCACTGAACCCTTTTTTCTAAGAGTCTACAAGGTCGTTGACTGTTTGTTGTTGGCAGATCTGAACTTACATCTTTGAGGCCTAAAGCAGAAGCTCTGCTGAAAAGTGAATCTACTGGGAAGATTAAAGGCGTCATTGTAACAATGAAAGGAGCTCCGACTGCACAGCCTGGATATGACTTCTATTCCCGTTACTTTGCCCCTTGGGTTGGTATCCCTGAAGATCCAGTCACTGGTGAGCTGAAACGATCAACATAGGTCTCTAAATTCAAAAACTACAATACATGTGGAGAAATATGCAGTAGTTTCCACATGTGAATGTAAAGCCATGAATTCTAATGGATATGTACAATGACAACTAGTCATCATAATGTCATATGAATTTGATTAAAAATTACTGATTTAAAAGACTATGATTATTTTTAAAAGGGTCTGCACACACCGTTCTCGCTGGTTACTGGTCTGAAAAGCTGAATAAAAAGAAAATGTTGGGTAAAGGCCTTTTTCCCCCTTTATTGTACTAGAGTAAAAACCAGAATCCACATTAAAATGAAGTTGATAATGTTATTAGTCCACATAAATTATTTAAGTAAATAGTTTTCTCAATAAGCTTGAATAAAATGCATAAAATACTGTATTTTTCCTCACAATAAAGTACTTATCCCTTCTATATTTGTTTTTCTAGCCTACCAGTGCTCCAGTCGTGGAGGGGAACTGGAGCTGGAGCTCAGGGATGACGGTCGACTCAACATCAGCGGTCGGGCGCAGATCATTCTTCAGGGGACACTTAAAATCTAGACAACTCTCTCAATCTACTCTTTGAATCTGTGAATAATTTAATGAAATCATGTTCATTTTCTTTATTAATAAAGAGCTGCAAAGTAATGTTTTTTTCACCTAGTGGGTAAATATGACCAAAATTATAATAAATTGAGATTAGGAGACTACAATTTTTTTGTAAACATTCTACTATCTGATTAAAAACTATAAGTTTGTGAAATCAAATGAATGTTTAAATCATTTTGTTGCAAAATATTAATAAAATTGTCTGTTGGGCAAAGTAAGGCTCAGACATTTTGGTCCATAATGACATGATAGCATCACACAGTTGCTGCAGATTTGTCGGCTGCACATCCATGATGCGAATCTCATATTCCACCACATCCAAGGTCCTCTATTGGATTGAGATCTGGTGACTGTGGAGGCCATTTGAGTGAAGTGAACTAACTGTCATGTTCAAAAAACCAGTTTGAGATGATTTGAGCTTAGTGATGGCACATTATTCTGCTGGAAGTAGCCATCAGAAAATGGGAACACTGGTCATAAAGGGATGGACATGGTCAGCAACAATACTCAAGCTGTGGCGTTTAAACAATGCTCAATTGGTACTAAGAGGCCCAAAGCGTGCAAAGAAAATATCCCCCACACCATTACACCACCAACAGTAGTATGAACCATTGATTCAAGGCAGGATGGATCCATGCTTTCAAGTAGTTTAAGCCAAATTCTGACCCTACCATCTGAATGTCACAGCATAAATCGAGAATCAGACCAGGCAATATTTTTCCAGTCTTCTATTGTTTAATTTTGGGTGTGTAATGATTACTGAGATGGCACATTCTGACGGGACTAGAAATCACTGAAAAGCTCTGGTAATTACTTTACCCGTCCCCCCTCTCCATGTTAAACTAATCCAGCAGCCATGTCACCCTGTAGCCCAAGACTGGTTGCCCACTGAAGCTAAGCAGGGCTGGGCCTGGTTAGTACCTGGATGGGAGACCTCCTGAGAAAACCAGGTTGCTGCTGGAAGAGGTGTTAGTGAGGCCAGCAGGGGGTGCTCACCCTGTGGTCTGTGTGGGTCCTAATGCCCCAGTATAGTGACGGGGACACTATACTGTTAAAGAGCACCGTCCTTCGGATGAGACGTTAAACCGAGGCCCTGACTCTCTGTGGTCATTACAAATCCCAGGATGTCTTTCGAAAGAGTAGGGGTGTAACCCCGGCATCCTGGCCAAATTTGCCCAGTGGCCTCTGTCCATCATGGCCTCCTAATCATCCCCATACTGATTGGCTTCATCACTGTCTCCTCTCCACCAGTAAGCTGGTGTGTGGTGGGCGTTCTGGCGCAACATGGCTGCCGTCGCATCATCCAAGTGGATGCTGCACATTGGTGGTGGTTGAGGAGATTCCCCCTTCTATGTAAAGCGCTTTGAGTGCTGAGAAAAGCGCTATATAAATGTAATGAATTATTATTATTATTATTAATCGCGTCCGAATAGGGCTTAGAGTGAAAAGTTAATCTAAAAAGAAATTTTGAAATCTCAAGTCTGTACCTTTAACCTGAGCTGTTATATAAGGTTCAAAGTCTAACTTGATTTCAAAAACTGCTCTAAGAATACCTAAAAGGTACGAGAAAAAACCCCAGAGAGCTGAAGAGCGGTAATCAATGGAAATTCCAATATTTACTGTTGATGCTTTTACCAATGTACCTTTCAAAGGTAATCCTGCTGCAATATGTCTTTTGGAGAATGTAAGTATTATACTATCACAAGACAGTCTTCTAAATACATTAACTTATAGTTATTCATAGTAATAATAAAATGTAAATGTGTTAGCATGTTACAGTGTTATAAAATGTTTATCTGTAATACATTTAGGAGCTGCAAGATGATCTTTATCAAAGCATTGCAGCTGAAATGAATTTATCAGAGACTGCTTTCATCACAAGACGGAATTCTATGGATTTTTCCTCAGGTATTCTGCAGCTGAGATGCATATTGAAATACTCAAACAACTCTTAATTACATTTTTGATTTGATGTATTTTGAAAGGTGCGAAGTTTGGGTTACGCTGGTTTACCCCCAAAACTGAGGTTAAACTATGTGGACATGCAACACTGGCCTCAGCAGCAGTGCTCTTTTACATTAAAAGTAAGAAACGCTCATTCTGACATTAATCTTTTACCAAAAAACAATGGACTGATGACTGTTCTAAAAGCACAATATCATCACACAGAGAACATCAACCCTGTTGTGGTGTTTGAGACTATGAGTGGGGATCTTTATGTGCGCCAGCATGAAGAATCTCTAATAATGGACTTCCCCTTAAACAAACCAAAGCCCCAGGTATGACCAAAAGACATCTCGTGGACCCTTTCTTCAACAAAAACTAATGTAGACTCTCATGATCATTCTAATAGTTGCTCTTGGTCTAAATTTATAGATTTTTTTTATTTTTTATTTTGCAGGATCAACATGAACTCAAAGATCTGTTGAAAGTACGTTTTCCAGGACGCAATTTAGCATCATATTAGGTTTCCAATAGAACATAAGGAAAAACAAGCTTTTATGTTCATTTTCAGGCTGCTGTTGGAGACTTACCCATTCAGGATGTGTGCTACTGTCCAGCAACATGGAATCTAATGATTCGTCTAGCTGACACCTGCGACAGGTAATGCTGGACATTCTCAGGCATTTCTGAAAATAACAAGAAAGAAAATAAGACTGATGATGGCATTGTATCTGTTAGATTAGATGATTAATGTCAAGAGAGACATAGAAAACAACCAGCTCAAAGCAAAATTAAATCAAAGCAAACAGCTTTGCAACGGAAAAGAGAGAATCTATTGAAAATTGTATGTCAAGCACATTAAAAAAAAAATTAAGCAACGATCAACTAGAGACAAGAACTTGTAGTATGTTGGTAACATTCTCCAAAAATAAGTTTCAGTAAGTACTGTATAAGTTAAGTTTTTGTATCTAAAAGTTCCACTGTATATAGAACCTTGAAGGGTTCAGCCAGGTGCTTCATATAGAGCCTTTTAAGGGTCAAATTATGGGATAATTTTATGGATTTATTTAGCTGTAATTAAATCGTATGAATTAAGCAGCTTGTAAACATACTTTATCACTAGAGAATAAAAAATTACCCACATCAAGTATTATGCAATCATTTAAGACATTTCTCCTTATATAAAACCTTTTTGGCATAAAGGCTTCCTTAAAATGGAGTCAAGAACTCTATTCTTTGGTTCTATATAGAACCCCACTGAACCTTTATTTCTAGGAGTGTCTGCAAGGTCGTTGACTGTTTGTTGTTGGCAGATCTGAACTTACATCTTTGAGGCCTGAAGCAGAAGCTCTGCTGAAAAGTGAATCTACTGGGAAGCTTAAAGGCGTCATTGTAACAATGAAAGGAGCTCCGACTGCACAGCCTGGATATGACTTCTATTCCCGTTACTTTGCCCCTTGGTATGGAGTCCCTGAAGATCCAGTCTGTGGTGAGCTGAAATGATCAACATAGGTCTCTAAATTCAAAAACTACAATACATGGAGAAATATGCAGTAGTTTCCACATGTGAATGTAAAGGCATGAATTCTAATGGATATGTACAATGACAACTAGTCACCATAATGTCATATGAATTTGATTCATGCTCTAAAAGACTAATAATTATTTTTAAAAGGGTCTGCACACACAGTTCTCGCTGGCTACTGGTCTGAAAAGCTGAATAAAAAGAAAATGTTGGGTAAAGGCCTTTTTCCCCCTTTATTGTGCTAGAATAAAAACCAGAATCCACATTAAAATTAAGCTGATAATGTTATTAGTCCACATAAATTATTTAAGTAAATAGTTTTCTCAATAAGCTTGAATAAAATGCATAAAATACTGTATTTTTCCTCACAATAAAGTACTTATCCCTTCTATATTTGATTTTCTAGCCTACCAGTGCTCCAGTCGTGGAGGGGAACTGGAGCTGGAGCTCAGGGATGACGGTCGACTCAACATCAGCGGTCGGGCGCAGATCATTCTTCAGGGAACACTTAAAATCTAGACAACTCTCTCAATCTACTCTTTGAATCTGTGAATAGTTTAATGGAATCATGCTAATTTTTTATTGCTTAACAAAGAGCTGCAAACTGATTTTTCACTTAGTGGGTGAATATGCCCAAAATTAATAAATTGAGATTTGGAGACTAAATAAAAATGTTGTAAACATTCTACTATTTGATTAAAAACTACAAGTCTGAAATGCAAATTAATATTTAATTAATTAAATATAAATAAAGCTGTCTGTTGGGCAGAGTAAGGCTAGATCTTCTGTTATTTAAATCTAGGATGTGTTACAGTCATAAGGAGTGTATGCATATAGGCTATATATACACACACATACTCACCGGCCACTTTATTAGGTACACCTTGCTGGTGCCGGGTTAGACCCCTTTTGTCTTCAGAACTCTTTGTGGCATAGATTCAACAAGGTGCTGGAAACATTTCTCAGAGATTTTGGTCCGAAAATGCCTCGTTGATGCCAGAGTTCAGAAGAGAATGGCCAGACTGGTTCGAGCTGATAGAAAGCCAACAGTAACTCAAAACCACTCGTTACAACCAACCAAGGTATGCAGAAGAGCATCTCTGAACTCACAACATGTCGAACCTTGAAGCAGATGGGCTACAGCAGCAGAAGACCACACCAGGTGACACTCCTGTCAGCTAAGAACAGGCTACAATTCACACGGGCTCACCAAAATTGGACAATGGAAGATTGGAAAAACGTTGCCTGGTCTGAGTCTGAGGGATATTTTCTTGACACACTTCCAGCCCCTTAGTACCAATTGAGCATTGTTTAAAAGCCACAGCTTGAGTATAGATACTTCTACTTCCAGCAAGATAACATGCCACGTCACAAAGCTCAAATCATCTCAAACTGGTTTTTTGAACATGACAATTAGTTCACTTCACTCAAATGGCCTCCACAGTCACCAGATCTCAATCCAATAGAGCAAACCTTGGATGTGGTGGAATGTGAGATTCGCATCATGGATGTGCAGCCGACAAATCTGCAGCAACTGCGTGATGCTATCATGTCATTATGGACCTGTCTCTCCTATCTGTCTCTGTCTGTATACGTCTGAAAACGACAGACAGATAGAAAGATAGGATTTTAAGGATAATATAACAGTGAAAAGTCCATCTAGAAAGACATTTAGAAATCTCAAGTCTGTACCTTTAACCTGAGCTGTTATATCATAAGGTTCAAAGTCTAACTTGATTTCAAAAACTGCTCTAAGAATACCTAAAAGGTACGAGAAAAACACCCAGAGAGCTGAAGAGAGGTAATCAATGGAAATTCCAATATTTACGGTTGATGCTTTTACCAATGTACCTTTCAAAGGTAATCCTGCTGCAATATGTCTTATGGAGAATGTAAGTATTACATTATCACAAGACTATAGATTAGTTATTCATGGTAATACAATGTAAATGTGTTTATGCACAATGTTGTAAAATGTTTCTCTTTCTCTTATACATTTAGGAGCTGCAAGATGAGCTTTATCAAAGCATTGCCGCTGAAATGAATTTATCAGAGACTGCTTTCATCACAAGACGAAATTCTATGGATTTCTCCTCAGGTATTCTGCAGCTGAGATGCATGTTGAAATACTCAAACTCTTATTTACATTTTGGATTTGATGTATTTTGAAAGGTGCAAAGTTTGGGTTACGCTGGTTTAGCCCCAAAACTGAGGTTAAACTATGTGGACATGCAACACTGGCCTCAGCAGCAGTGCTCTTTTACATTAAAAGTAAGAAATGCTCGCCCTGACATTAATCTTTTACCAAAAAACAATGGACTGATGACTGTTCTAAAAGCACAATATCATCACACAGAGAACATCAACCCTGTTGTGGTGTTTGAGACTATGAGTGGGGATCTTTATGTGCGCCAGCATGAAGAATCTCTAATAATGGACTTCCCCTTAAACAAACCAAAGCCCCAGGTATGACCAAAAAACATCTCATGGACCCTTTCTTCAACAAATCTAAAATGGACTCTTTAAAGTTGCTTTTGTTCCGAATTTGAGTTTTGAATGATTTATTTGCAGGACCAACATGAAATCAAAGATCTTTTGAAGGTAATGCTGCCAGTTAGTATTTCTGTTGTTAGTAAGACACAAGCAGAAAATATTTTGTGACACCATTTAAACTTTTTTTTTTCAGGCTGCTGTTGGAGACTTACCCATTCAGGATGTGTGCTACAGTCCGTCCACAAAGAAACTAATGATTCGTCTAGCTGACACCTGTGACAGGTACTGCTGGACATTTCTGAAATTAACAAAGAAAATTATAATGATGATGTAATTGTATTTGTGTGCATGAGCATTAAATGTGAAAACAGCTTTGCAGAGAAAAATCTATAATCTAATGCAAATTTTATGTGAAGTGCATTTTAAATGTTTTAGTGCAACATTCAGTCAGAGATAAAAAAAAAAAAGAAAAAAGATCTATCTACAATTTACAACACAGTATGCTAAACATTCTGCAGTGTTGTTAATTCTTCATTGTTGGCAGGTCTGAACTTATCTCTTTGAGGCCAGAGGCAGAGACTCTTCTGAGAAATGAGACCACTGGTAAGATTAAAAGTCTCATTGTTACATTGAAAGGACCACAGACCACTCAGTCTGGATATGACTTCTACTCCCGTGTCTTCGCACCCTGGGTTGGTGTGTCTGAAGATCCAGTCACTGGTGAGCAGAACATTCAAAAGCCATTTGAATGAGAAATATGTACAATGTAAAACTCAAAAATATTACTAAACCATCATGCTGGGCTTCACTGGACATGCACAAGAGAAATCAATGCTTACTGGCAATCATCAATGCATCATACTACAACTTTATTTCTAAAAGGGTCTGCACATTCAGTTCTTGCTGGCTATTGGTCTGAGAAGCTGGAGAAAAAGAGAATGATGGGTAACAGCCTCCTTATCCTTCACTGCATCATGCAGTCACATACACTGGAATTAATATAAATACATCAATGAACAAGGATGAGTAACTGTAAAGTTCTGCTAACATTAACAAAACAAGCTAGAATAAGACATTCATCTCCGCTATGTTTGTTTTTCTAGCTTACCAGTGTTCCAGTCGTGGTGGTGAGGTAAAGCTGCAGATAAGAGATGACGGTCGACTGGACATCATTGGTCAGGCACAGATCATTCTTCAGGGAACTTTTAAAATCTAGACAATCTTGCAAAACCAATTCATTGAATTTGCGGATAGTTTTGATGGAAATCAAGTGCATTTAATTTTCACTTTATATTAATGTGAGGGTACATTTTAAGTTATGTGCAATTTAATAAAATGTATACAACAGTTCGTTCTGGTTCTCGATTCTGAATGGCTGTGAGCCTTTTCCAGTCCAGAGCCATTGATTGCCTATTTGGCCGAATCACAGTCTTGCTGATATATGAGCAATATCACACAAGTAGCCGTGCAATATCGCTCACAGCCGTGCTGATACAGAGCCATATCGCACGGCTACGTAAATAAATATAATCAACAACCGAGTGTATTTAAAAAACCCTCTTTTGTACGGAACTACCTTTCGTCCACAGATTCAAATCTCAAGTCAACAGTTTAACAGTTGAGCCCAAGCCTCCGTTACTAATTAAAAACTAGCATCAACTGATCAGTGTTCAAAAAATTCTGGGGAATCATTGAACTTTAAGTGACCCCACAAGAGTGATTATTGATAGGCTGTCTGCAAAAAAAACAAACATCACATTTTAAAGAAAAAAAGAAAAGAAAAAAACCATCCGCTGACTTTCAAAGCTGCTACATGGAAACGACTTTGAGGACCTTGATAGAAATGTAGTGGAGTGAAAAGTACAATATTTGTCTTTCAAATGTAGTTAAAATCGTACGTTTCCAGAAAACATAATACTCAAGTGAAGTACATACACTCAAAAAGTGTACTTAAGTACAGTACTCAAGTAAATGTACTTTGTTACTGTTCACCTTTGATGTTATTTATATAAAATATTACTTATTGAAAAATAATTCAGGGGATAGGGGATATAGAATACAATTTAATAATTTTAGCAATTTTTTATTAAACAAAATCTTTAAATTCTTAAAACAGGAGAAATAACATTAAACAAGTACACAAATACAAATATGTATAATGCTCATACACAAAACAGTAATGACACTACATAGATAAAAATGTAATGGATTTAAAAAACATGTGATATGAGGTAGGAATTAATTGGGTGAAATTATGTAAGCATGTACTAAGGCCTGTCAATACTGATTCTATATTAAATTTGACATCTATCATTAAAACAAAATAAAAGTTGTCTACAGTTATTTGAAGCTTATGTGTACCATTTCACTTAAATGTTTTCAAGTAATTGTTTCACAGCATTATCTTTGTGCCATACACCAAGTATCAGAAGGGTGTTTGTTTTTATCACAAGTGGATTCCAGGTAGTGCCTCATGGGCGGCAGGAGGTAGCTGGAAGATGTGACTTAAATTAAGGACAATTTCAAAATAGCGGTTTCACCAAAGAAGTTATGCTAATTTCAATGAAAGTGTGACAAAAAGTCACATCAAAAGACTGAATAAACGCAGCTGTAAAGGATATCATATCTTCCTGTTGAAGGTGACGGAGGAGTTTCTCTAGTGGCGCGTACCGGCGAAGGGTGGGGGCCGAGCCCAGCATGAGGAGCTTGTGTTTGGCTCTAGTGATGGCCACATTCAGTCTACGCCAGTCTCGGAGCAACTCTCCCAGCTGAAAAATTATTTGACATCTCAGAATAATGAAAATGATCTAGTGCATAATGGTTCTTCGTTAATCACCACAGCAACAGATTATACTTAAGACCATCATATCATACAGATCTGCACTGCAATGAACAGTTAATTGGTTTAAATGGTAACATAATAAGTTTGTTTAAAATTCAGGAGGAAGGCCACTTACGTTTCCCTCAGGGTTGCTTCTAACAAAGGACACAATGATGACACTCTTGTCACGTCCTTGGTATTTGTCCACAGTGTTGACTTCCAGAGCTTTAAAGGCATCTCCCTGCAGCAGACTGGAGATGGCTTTCAGCTGTTGCCGATATGGAGCAATGACCCCAATATCTGACGCTCTGCATCCAGCCTACGACACATTTAAAATGACCATTTCATTTCAAGTACTACGTAAAAAAAAAAAAGACAGATTTCACTGTTTCATACAACTAATGGCATGTTCGGACCTTGAGCAGCAAAGTGACAAGGGCTTGTACCAAGATGGCTTCCGTGTGGTTGCTGATTCCACTTTTCTCCACAGTCTCATGGGCGGGAACCTGAAGAAAGGTACAGTACATAAGGATAAGCTAGGAAAAGAAAATGTAGGATTCCATAATAGGCAAAATGAGATAAAGTCTAAAGCCCTGTTCATACTGCCAGCGACTTTTTGTCATTAGCCTCTGTACTGTGAAGTCACTCTAACGTTTTTGGTAGACTGCACTCTGGACATATCTTTAGAAATCATATCTTTATATATTGCCAGTAAAACTAAGATATTCTTAGTTTGTTGCTGCATGCCACTGGCGGCATGAACAGGGCTTTAAAAAAAGAAAGAAAAGAAAGTAAGACTGACCTCAGAGGTGTCCAGGAAACAGACAGGACTATTGGGCTCCAGTGCAGCCTGGACCCAAGCACTGTACTGTGGCTGACACACATACAGCTCCAGTTCCTTCTCAACCTGAGCTCTGCTGGGCAGCTGCAGCACTGCGCTTGCCGTCCTTTCAGAACCACACTCCAGTCGGCCCTCATACATCAGAGCGTTGCTCAGGGACATGATCGCACTGCAGGACACAAAACAGGTGTAAGAGTTGCACGGCTGCAGCTGGTGGTTGTGAATATTCTCAAAAATGTATCAGAAAAATCACCTAGTAGTATTCTACTTGATTTTTAAATGCCTTTATTAGAGATATTTAATATTAACAAGGATTAGTCTGAATCTTTAACCCCCCATTTTGTTTTTAAATTTGCCATTTAACAATCACATATGTGCAGTCTGAATGTCTGACTGGTGTAAATCCCCACCTGTTCATTCGATATTGGACATTCAGCTGAACAACTGCATCACTGTGGTGCTCCAGACGCTTAAACAAACTCTCATCCATACCCAAGGTCCTGAGTAAAAAAAAAGTTTGTGGTCAAATAATGGGTTAGGGTAATAATATGGTGATGGTTTAACTTGGCTAGTTTTGGCAGCTTCATATTTATGATTAGCTTCATATTTATGATTAAAACAAGCTGTATTCAGCGATGCAAAACATGAAAATCTTACAAAAGTTCATCTGAATGCAGACAAAAGTGTACTACCTGGCTTCAGCATTCTGCACAATAGGAGGAAGCTGTTGGTGGTCTCCCACCAGGACAAAGCGCTGGGCGTAGAACAGCGGTCCCAAACATACAGGTTGACTGATCTGAGACGCCTCATCCACGATGCAGAAGTCAAAGCGTCTGCGGCTGAAAATTGGGTGCTTCACACCCATACAGGTGGTGGCCACGATAAGCTACAAGAAAAAAAGGTGGTGATATTTACAATGATAAATCATTTGCATAATGTGAAAGTCAATTTACCCATTATCCCTCACATGTCACATACACTACATTTCAAAAGTTTGGGGTCAGACAAGGAAGTGCAGATTTTTTTACTTCAATACTTATTTAGCTATTTAAATTGATCAAAAGTGACAGTAAAGACATTTATAATGATACAAAAGATTTCTATTTCAAATAAATGCTGTTCTTAACTTTCTATTCATTAAAGAATCCTGAAAAATATTATCGGTTTACATAAAAACATTTCTTATTATTATCAATGCTGAAAACAGCTGTGCTGCTTAATATGTTTGAGCACCAAATCAGCATATTAGAATGATATCTGAAGGATCATGTGACTCTGAAGACTACAGTCATGATGCTGAAAATTCAGTTTTGCCATCACAGGAATAAATTATATTTTTAAACATATAAATTGTAATATTTCTAATTGTAATAATATTTTTAACTGTATTTTTGATCAAATAAATGCCACCTTGGTGAGCATAAGAGACTTTTAAAATGCATTGAAAATCACCAAACCTTTGAACTGTAGTGTATGTGTTATATACTGAACAAGACAGAAGATTTTAATATGTATTACTTCTTTACTGTACAGTTGTTCCAGCTCTTCTAGTGTCTGCATGCCTTTGGCACGACATGACTCCTCTGTGAAGGGCAGGATGTCATGGTGCACTTTTTGAGTACGACCCAGTCGCAGGAAGCCGATCTTAAACCTCTTCAGTTTCAGGAGGATGTTGTCCACAGCAGAGTGGGTGTAGCTAGTCAGAAGAACACTAAATCCACAAGCATGGAGTATCCGCACCTATAAAACAAGGAAGTGCAAAATAAATGTCAGATTAATATTCCTTTGTTCACATTTAGAAACCACTAGCATAAACAGGAAGTTTCATTCTACAGGTCAGAAAAAAATTGATGTAAACAAAATCAAGCTTACATTTATTAATGTACATGTATTTACTGAATATGAAATTCATTCATAAATAAGCCCTTACGCTCTTACCAGTGTACAAATGGTGGTAGTTTTCCCAGTACCTGGCATTCCCACAATAAGAGTGTAATCTCTGGACAGTAGCACTTTTTTCATGGCTTGTTTCTGGGGTTTATTGAGTCCTGAGAGGCAAAATATGATTAAAACACATCATGTAGGAGCAGAGATGCTCTATTATTCACAAGAACACATCAAGGGCATGTTTGAAAGCAGCTCACTGCAGAAAGATTGAAATTATGGTTTATTGAGAGAAGGCAGTGAATGAACACACCTTTCAGAATGTTAGCCACAGTGTCCTTGGCGTCTCGTGGCAAAACACTGCTGAGGCTGTCAATGAACTGAGGAGGCCTGAATTCCACAATCAACTCCCTCAATCTTTCACTGCATAAAAATGTACATATTTAGCTTTTCATAAAAAAACAAATAAAAAAAAACACACTTTAAGAGACAAAACAAAAATAAAATGATGATCAGACCTGGTTGGAGTGTTTTCCATTAACATAGACAGGTTTCCTAGATGAGTGCTAAGACCACATGCACCTTCATCCTGGTCCAGTCGGAAAACTGTGTTTGAGGAATACTTAGAGAGGTTTCTGAAATGATATGAATGTGGAATTCAGCTTTGATGTACCCTAGGGATGCACCGATACCACTTTTTCCAGACCGAGTCCGATACCGATACTTTAATTTTTGGTACTCGCCGATACCGATACCGTAACCGATACCTGTATTTTTAATTTTCAATTAATTTTTAATTCATGCATTTGTCATTTTTTAAATGTATTGGTAGAGAAACCAAAAGCATATCAATCATATTAGTTGTTTATTAAATTTAGACTTAATTTGTTCATCAACAATATATTTAATGCACTGCATATTCATTACTGTATAAATTAAATATAGATGGATCTTTTTGTAAAGTTAAAAAAAGGTAGCCTATTTAGTCAAGAGCAGTGAGTAATTTATTTGTCCTTTGTTTGCATTAAAACACAGCAGCAGATTAATTAAACTGCTGCACCTTTAAGACCGAACGCACGGACCCCATTTGAATTATACCAGAGACAATTTACTGTCTACGTTCACTTGAGATATAACAGACTTTGTTTACTAGGATACTCGCCAACAGTGAAAAATGAATTCATCCATACAAGCGCAAGACGTGAAAGACTTCCATTCAGTATCGCGCGCTGTCTGAGGCGATGGTTTTCGGGGCGCGCGCTTTGGATGTTTGAAGTTCATGTAACTTCTTGACCTGCAAATGTCCTGTAATAATGTAGGCAACCACTCGTTAAACATAAATAAGGTAACAGTTCATGTTTTATTTACATATACGATTTAGTTTTAATCCAAATAACACGTGCTGAGTGAACGATCAGCAATCAAGAGCATTCAACAGAAGTGCTCTCTCACTCTCTCTCTCTGGTCAGTTAACGTTAATAATAAGCTACATGCCTCGTTTTACTTTCTTTGCCATTGACATCCGACTGAACTACAAACTTTCCACTGACGTCTGATGCGCTCGACCAGCTCGCGCGTCTGTGCCGCTTGCGCGCTCAATCCACTGCGTGTTTTTCTCTTATCAGCTCGCGCACCACAGGCGTTACTATATTCTGTTTAATATTTCACTAATAAGATATATTTACCTCATAGACAGCCTTCTTTTTTTATCCCCATTATAATTTCTGTTGTCAGTGTTTCTTTGTCTGGACACAAACACCGTACACACGCTGCCTGGTATCGGTTGTTGGTATCGGGGCATTTTTACGAGTACGAGTACGAGTACATGAGCTCAGTATCGGCCCGATACCCGATACTGGTATCGGTGCATCCCTAATGTACCCTTGAACATTTCAGATTCAGGTCAAACGAATTTCAAAATGATCAACTTAATGAAAAGCAAGATACTTACTTGTCCAAAGAGCAAGTCAATCCACTGACTGTTATTTCTGTGACGTATCCTGAGGCCAGGCCTATAAGCACAGAGTCCTGATCACTGACCACAATCCTGTCACCCACTATCAGCCCGGTGAGTGTCTGCTCGCCTTCCTTCCTTTCAAAGCTGTGCTTATATACACCATCAGATAGGACGCTGACACCTCCAGCTAACCGCATGTTACCCGCACAACCACCACTTTTCTCCCTGAGAATGAACAACATAAGAACAGGGACATTCATTAAGGACGAAAGCATTCAATTAAGTCAAACACACAGTGCTAATCTGCTAAGGATCTGAAATGCATAAAAATAAATAAAAAATAAACTGTTTCAAACACAAATAAAACATCAAACTATTGGAAATAATGAAGAAAATTAAATTAATGGTTCGGCCAAAAATAAAAATTCTGTCATCATTTACTCCCTGTCCCTCCAAAGAAAGTCCATTTACTAAATTTATTATGGTTTGACCCAAGTCTACTGAAGAGACACGGTCACTTTATATGAACAAATATAATTTTGCCTTTTTTTCTAATTGATTATGTTCATATTTAATAAAAAAATGTATAGAAGCCTAAATGAAGCATGTTCATCATATTAAGCGATCGTGTCTCATATGGATTACTTTTACAATGTCTTTATGAACTTTTTGAAGCTTGAAAGTATTGGTGGAATGGACTTTCAATGGAGGGACAGAAATCTCTTAGCCTTCATTAAAAAGATCTTCATTTGTGTTTCAAAGATGAATGAAAATCTTCCAAAATGGGTTTAAAATAACATGAAGTCGAGTAAATTTATGTTTTTTTGGGTGAACTAACAATGTACAACTCATATTTTATAAAAGACCCACCTCTGCTGGGAAGTCTGAAGCCAGATATTTCGCCGACCTCCTTTGTTCTCCATGGTGAAAGCCTCCAGCGTGCAGAGCAGCAGCCAGTGGCTGAAGTACTGGAGGTGCATCTGGCTGAGGTGCTCGCTCTCTGACTGCACAAATGCCTGTGGACCTTCATTACAGCTCCCCACAGGAGCTCTCTCCACAGCTCTACACAAATGATACATTTCAGCTAAAGCTAAATTGAATTAAAGATCTCTGAAGTTTGAAGTTGTCATGGAAAATGACACACGAAGAGAGAAAAACAGTACCTGCTGTAAACTGCGCAGTTTCTTTTCTGAGGACAGTACTTGCAAGCCTGCTGGTCAGATACCATGGCAGGCAATGGGGCCATTTGACTTCCACCCTCCATCTTGATCAGGTTGTTGCCGATGTGATGGGCCAAAGAGTTCCTTATTTTAATCAGCTCTGTGATGGAAAAAATATGAATCAGTATAGTCATAAGTAGGACGTAAGCTTATACGATTTTGATGTTACATTGTTATGACAAGTCCACCAGCTCTAATTTGTAACATTTGTATCACAAAAACTTGATTTAAAGGGATAGTTTCACCCAACTATAAAAGTTGTCATTCATTATTCACCCTCATGTCACTCCCAAATCATAAGCCCATTTCATTTTTAAAACACAAATGAAGATATATTTGAT
This sequence comes from Leuciscus leuciscus, assembly GCF_965113295.1. NCBI lineage: Eukaryota > Metazoa > Chordata > Actinopteri > Cypriniformes > Leuciscidae > Leuciscus > Leuciscus leuciscus. The sequence continues at coordinate 12,757,952 of NC_138746.1, read as the reverse complement.
GAAATCTGTGGGATTTCTGTCCCTCCATTGAAACTCAAGCTCGTAAAGACATCATAAGCATAATCCAAATGAAACGAGGCATTTAATAAAAGCCTTCTGAAGAGACATTATCAATATTTTATTGAGACAATATTTAATTGAGCTAAATTGGATGCTTGATCCACGAGAACCAATTTGGTTTGTTTATGCGAATCACGCAAGCATGTTTGAGCTTCCACAAGGACCAATGAGGCTTTAGGAGAGAAATCTCTCAGGTTTCATCAAATATCTTCATTTCTTTTTTAAAGATGAATGAAAGTCTTATAGGTTTGGAACAACATGAGGGTGAGTAAATTATGACAAAATATATGGATATAAATTATATTTAAAAAAATAAAACAAACAAACCAACCTCTCCTGTCCATGTGGTTTCCCACAACAGGATGTAGACTGCCAGTCTTCAAATAGACAAGGAATCCTGCCTCTGGATCACAACGTCTAGCTGAGCTCATCAATGTGTACAGAATAACCTAGAATGCAAATGAAATGTCTGGAATAAGAAGTGATTTTTTTTGTACATGTTACAGTTCTAAAGCATTTTCTGAAGCATTTTGTACTTGACTGCGGTGCTCAATGGAGTTGGACTCCTTGCCGGTTTTCAGCTCCAGTGGCACAATCCTTTCTATGGGCTTTCTGCCTCTCCGGTGAATCCTGACGCCAGCTGTGACATCTATCTTCCCCTTCAGGCCAAAACTCGGACACCAGATGTTCTCCTCGATGTCCACAAAATCTGTGACTGTCATGCTACAGGTTGCATCTTGCTTGCTCAGAGCCCCGTCGCTAGGGCTGATGGTAAATAACCACACAAACCATTAAGTTCATCCATAATATCAATCTGTACAAACCAAAAAATGCTGAGAGCCGGCTGGGCTTGCTGTAATTGCTTGTTTGAAGAACTATATACACTCACAGTTTCAGAGTGAGCTGCTTTTGTCCAGCCTGTGGTGAAGTGTGAAGGTAGTGTTTTGCCCACTCAGATAAAGAGGGAAGATATTCTTCAACTTCCTGTCTCATGTCAGCCTGAGTCAGCTTTAGACTGTACCTAATTAACCAAGCACAAGACATTTCACAATACTTATAAGGCACTGACATAATATATGGAGCTTCATTACTGTGGTCAAATGCTGTATTACCATGATACAGTAAAGATGTACACAACAGATCCTTAAGTGTCCTTAAGTTGTGCCTCTAAACATGGAATTTATATTGCATGATAGCCCTTACATTTGTCCGAGGTAGTTGGGGTTTCTTAGGGCATCTGAGGCAAATGTCTGTATCCTCTCTGGAGAGAAATCGGAGGACATGGCTGCTTTTTGGAAGATATCATGGACTATGGTACCATTTAGCATCTGCTTAGATCCACCATCAAAAGCCTGCTTAAAAAAAAAAAAAAAAAAAAAAAAAATCACACAAGAGTTTTGATTATTTGAAGCACTAAAATTGGATGTACTCTAAAAAAAACAATTAGCATCATCATTTAAGGGAAAGATTTTTTTTCAGGATTATTTGATCGGATGAAAGTTCCGACGAACATTTGTTATAGCACTTATTTGAAACATTTATCTTTTGTAACATTATAAATGTAATTTACTTGCTGAATACAAATATGAATTTCTTAAAAAAAAGAAAAATAAAGAATAGTGAGACACATTCACAACATTCAATTTCCACACCTTAAACATCTCTCCCAGCACCCCTCTCCTCATACAGCGAATACTGCTGGCAATGCTGGTCCCAGATATCAACAGGTCAGGGAGCAGAACCAGAAAACCAGAGTCTCTGTCAATCGTCCACAAGCCAGAAACACTCCTCCCTTCCAAGTGAATGATGTCCCCCACAGCAACCGGTGAACTCTCCCTTTAGAAAAGAGGTTGAAAAGTTCAAAAACAAAGACCGTCAAAAAGAAAGAACTCTCTCCAGAATCTTTCAAATGGTCAAGTAACATTTTGTACCAGCCATCTTTGAGAACACAAGTCTCTGTGGACTGTGTCGTCTTTGAGCAGGTGATGGTTAAGTGTTTCTCTGTGCCACTTCGTGATGAAGTGACGTCTTGTACATCCAGTACCCAGTATCGGTTATGAACACCAGAGGTCAGTGTAACATTATCTGGTATGCCTTTGATTTTTCTAAAAGTCAAGGAAAAATGTTGTTTAGTTTTAGTACACAAACATCACCAAATAAAGGCACGCTTATGTACACATAAATAGGTTGAATAAAATATTCATACTCATGACTGAACTTCTTGGGTTTTGGCGCCTCAGATTTTTGCTCCATGCCATCATCAAACCACTCATCTATCAAATCAGTAAAATCATCCTCAAAAGGGGCTGGCAAAGTCTTTCCATCAGCAATTTTTTCTTTCACTTGAAGCTCAGCAGTACTCAAGGGCCTCTTCTTAGTAATAGGACAGTTGAGAAAAGTCTCTTTTTCTTCAGTAGACCCATTTTTTATCCATGAACTATATGACATCACAAGATCTAAGTCATTTGTTCCAGAAACCGCACCCATGCCAATCTCCGGCTTCACATTATGAGCAAGTGAATTCTCTTTCTCACTGGTACTAAAGCTCAGCTGATGAGAGGATTTTTTTGAGAGCTTTGAGAAACCATTTGTTTTTCCATTCATTTTCACACAAGGCCCAGTTGCCAATCGGCTACTCTCAATACTAACAGACTCGGCTTTGATTTTTTTCTCAGGACTCTTCCGGAACAAAACAGAGAGCGTTCTCAAAGACTCATTTCGCTTAGTCACTGGTAAGCTTGTGTCGCACTCAGGTGGTTTCTGAACTTGCATGATCTTGGACCGCTTGGCACTCTGGATGTTTTCTGAGCTGTGCAACAACCTCTTTACAGAGCCAGAGTGACTAACACCTTTCTTACGCTCAAAAGTGTCCTCTGGACTGCTGTTGTTCCGTGGCTGCATCAGCTTACGTGCCATCAGGCTAGGTTTACCCCTGACACCTTTAGTATGTAGACCACGGGACACAGGTGATCGGTTCTCATATGAAGTGTCGGAAGGGTTCTCGGTCCTCAGACTGTCAGGCGTCTCTGGAACGGCAGATGGGTTTGGGGAGCAGGGGACATTTTCATCTTCCACAAAAAAAGTCTTCAATGAAACGGGGGATCCTGTAATTCCAAATCTTTTAGGTGACTTTGGAGAAACCTGAAAAAAACAAAGGTATGGTTATCCACCGTATTTTTTATGTAAGAGCAGGCAAAGCCATTTTAAACTTGAAAGTGCAAGACTTCCGATGTTAGTTGCTTCCTGTTTTTTTAAATCAAATTTCAAAAAACCAAAAGAAAATCAGTAGGTTCTCAAGACATTTAACAAACAACATGAATCCAAATAAGAATGCAAAAATGAATTTAAGATTAAAAGGACATCACAAACATTCAAAATAAATTAAAGGGCTTTTTGGAAATTCACAAAAAAAAGGGTTTGAGTCACTCAATTCACTCTGATGAATATAATTTTTTTTTAAATAAAAGAATAATAATACACACTTTTCTTTTTGAAATGTCATCTTTATTTGAGTGAACTGTAGATAGATTTAGGGCTAATTATTATTTATTTTATTATGTTTTTTGAAGCTACAAACTGGTATTTGTCATATTATTATTACTGTAGTAAAACACACCAGTTTGCAGCATAAATCATTTGATTTGATCCCATTTTATTATTTAGACAAAATGTAATGAAAGTGAATAGTGAATGACAGGCTGTAAGTCACTAATCTCCTTTTGTGTTGTACAGAAGAAATAAAGTCATATAGGTTTGGAACAACATAAAAGTGAGCAAATGAGAATTTTCATTTTTGGGTGAACTATGAAAATAAGTTAACTAGATTAGTATTATGTAACGTTACTTACCTTTGAGAGGAAAAAGGCAGAAATGTTTGACTGAACTCCATTGACCATCTACAATAACAACAAAAATGTTGTTAGTAACGTTACACGTTCACAACGGATGACATTTATATCTAGATAGCTAGATGAGGATGATCAACAAAACATCAAATACTTACGGAAGATCTGCTGGATTTACACTTCATCATCGTGGACTGTAAGTGAATAAAATGACTAAAAAAAGATTGCTCTTCAGAGAAAACAAAATCACGAAGCAGCTGTAACGTTACTGGTATCAAAACTTAAAAACCTCTCACAAAACTGTGTCAGCTGCACATAAAAATAGACACTGCTATAGGTTAGCTCAAATCTAGCTCGTCCAGAAACATATTTTCTCACAGAGCAACGGTGTTCACATTTGATTTCACATAAAACAAAAAACAGCAGATATCTTGCGTAAATAACTTTAGCTGTATCCCTGCAGCGTAAACACTCGAAATTCCCGCGTTCAGTCAGTGAACGGATCGAGATCACACGAGAAGTCAAACGTTTTCCTCGTTGTTGTTTTTTGTGCGGAATTTACATCACCATTACAGAGCACACTGCCACCTAGCGACAGTGAGATTATCATTTGTCCAATGCAGTTGCTAGACAAGCTGGAAACAATATTTTTATTAGCCGCATTTTATTAGAAGTTTAGAACCACATTAGTCTCACGTCATATGTAAATGAAAAACTGGCAATTATTATATCGTTATTTTCTGTAATGGGACAGAATTTTGCGGTCACCAAGGCAACAATAAAGAAATAGCTGTTGAGGCTTGAGGGCGGCACATTTTTGAAAGTTAACATGGTAAGCATTTGTGTTTATTTCAGGTGCTTTTGATAAATACAATGTGGGTTGTGGTTTATAATAATTAAAGACATTAGCCTCCAAAAAAGTGGCATATGCTGTTAGAGACAGAAATTACAATTGTAGAAATATTGGCATGAAATTAAAGTTCTAAATATGAAGTTATAAACAAAAAACACAATGAATTCAAGCTAGAATTAAAGCTAGAAAGCAACACTTTCCTTCAAGTGTACAGGTTTTTTTTTTTTTTTTGCCAAAAATTCAAAATGTGGCATATTTGTGTGCCTTTTGGTGTGGTTAACTTAAATATTTGAAACAAGTACTTGAATATCACCTGTATGTCATAGTTATTTTAAAATATTTTATATATGTTTGTATGACATGAACAGCTTATTGTAATTGAATACACTTATAACAAAATGGCATTGAAAACTGAGCCTCATCTTTGAAATATTCATGCCAAGCCACCACAGTAGAAGACAGTAGAAGGTCTGCCAATATGGACGTGCAAGAAGACGACCTAAAATGTCCCGTTTGTGTAGAGCTTTTTACAGACCCTGTGCGCCTTCCATGTGGGCACAACTTCTGTCAAACCTGCATCCAAGTGGTCTGGAACATGGATGACCCCAAAACATCAGGAGAAGGGCCACTGTTCTGTCCGGAGTGTCAGATCCTCCTTCCTTCTGACCTTAAGCTTGAGTTCAACTCAGATCTTCAAAGGAAAGTTCAGGATGTCTTTGCAAGAGCATCTTCGCTGGAAGGATCATCTCATATGTCACCCTTCATTATCATGTGTGATCAGTGCATTGGGAAGACTGAGGTGGCTGTGAAGAGCTGCCTCTCCTGCGACGCCTCCCTGTGCTCTGCTCACACTCTCCTGCACCAGCAGAGAGAGGCTTTAAGAGGGCACTCTCTCATCGAAGTAACAGAGGACTTAATTTCCTTCAAGTGTAAAGAGCATGGGGAGGAGCTGAAACTATTCTGTCAGGAGGACCAGACTACTGTGTGTTGTCTGTGCATTGCGGTTGGGTCACACAAAAACCACCAAGCTGTTACGCTGCAAGAGGCGTGCTCAGAATTCAAGGTAGGGGCTTCAATTCATGAAAATGGGTTGATGAAAAAAAATTAATGAGTGTAAAATATTAGTATTTTGATAGATTGGTCAATTAAAGGGACATTTTTAAACATGTGCCAAGTTCTTAAAAATGTACATGTTGTTAAAAGTAAAAACTTAGCCTTTACTAGGGTTGGGTATTGGTTGGGTTTTATCCGATACCAGTAGGCCTACCTATTCGGTATTTTTCAAACGGTTCCGGTGCTTAAACGGTTCTTAAACCGGTACTTAAGAAAACGAAACCGCACAAACTTTATCAAAAAAATAATACCTGTGTGTTTTCTGAAAAAGATTTTCTGATTTCTGATTAAATTAAAAATTGTGCCGTTTAAAAGGCTACTGATGTAGCCGAAAACACTTAAGTTAAGATAAAAATGTTGTCTTCTCATATTATTTATATATATATATATATAATATATATATAAATAATATGAGAAGACAAAAAAATTTTTCACAACGTCACATCTAAAGTCGCTCACGCACACACACACAAACTCTACGAGACGCGCGAAACTCTCCGCGCACATACTCGTCTGAGACGCGAGCACGCACACACACACACACACATAAACTCGCGCACATACTAATCTGAGACGCCAGCACACACACACAAACTCGCGCACATACTCATCTGAGACGCGAGCACGCACACACAAACTCTCCGCGCACATACTCATATAGACGACGCCTCATAAATAGATCGATCTCTGCAACGTATTGAAGCGCGCGTCCGAGTGAAGAAAGTGCGGTGTGCGCGAGCCACAAGAGAAAACACTGTATCCGCGCCACTGATCGCAGCGGCAACGAGCACTTTGATCATTTAAAAAACACAGTTCAGCGCTAGATCGTCTCTTATTTAACAAACGAACTAAATGAATGCTCTGCTGGTTAACTGGTGATGTTTTGTTATCGGATCATTCGTGCCGTCGAGATGTTTTATAGGGGGCGGTGAAAAAAGTCAGGCACCGAAATCAGGCACCGAACGTTTCGTTCTTATTCGGTCTCGTTACTACCGTTTACGTCGGAACCGGTTCCCTATTGGAACCGGGTTTCGGTACCCAAGCCTAGCCTTTACATTTATATTTTTTATATAAATATTATATAAGCTATGTATATTATAAATACATATAATTTAGTACAGAAATAAAATTACATGCTTATCATAGAAGATGTGTATTCGGATCATTTTTGTATGAAGTGGATTTTAATATTTTTATTTTATTTTTTACGAATTAAGAGATCTATTTTTACTCAGATCTATTTTTCTCAGATAAATAAAACATTTTCATGGACCATTATTATGCCTAAAATTTAGTGTGAAGTAACAGTGTATTGAGAACTTATGGAAACATATCTCTTTGTTCTTTTAGAAGGTGCTGGAGACCAACAAATCACTTCTTCTACAGAGGAAACATTTAGCTGAGTCTGCTATGCAAGATTTGAAACCATTATATTCAGAGGTGTCGGTGGGTATTCCAATATGAGCTTTCTGAATCATAGTAACATTTAAACCAAGCAAATTATTGTATACTGGACTTCACAGGTAATTTTGATTTGAAATAATACTTTTTTAATGAATGGCAAAACTATTCAAATCCATTGTAGCAAGAGATAATCTAATATGTTTCCTTTGTCAATTTATGAGTTCACCAGGCTTAAACTTTTTTTTTATTTTTTTATCTTGTGGTTTTCAAGAAAAACACAGAAGCATACAGACTCAGAATAGTTGAGAAATACAACCAGATAAAAGCCCAGATTGAGGAGGATCAGAAGCTGATGTTGGCCGTTCTGGAAACAGAAGAATTTTACTCCAACAAGTGGCTGAGATGGAAAAATGAGTCACTGGAGTGTCATGTTAAAGATATTAATGCTGCCCTAAGATCAAGCCAATCTCTCCTCGAGGAAGAAAATGACATCATATTTCTCAAGGTGCATATTGAAGTTTCACAGTCTGTGTGAATTATATTTGAGTGTTCATTTTCCCTTTTTTAATCTGTAGTCTATCAATAACATAACATTTTTTTTGCAGCATCTCAAAAAACATAGACTTGGGTGAGTTCTTTGCACTGCATTCCCTTTAAATTGTACTTATCTATAGAGCCCCTAAAGGGACATGGTGATGGAAAAAAATATGAGATGAGTAAAATTATGTCAATGCTTTTGCATTCCTCCGAGAAACTTTGCGTCTGCTCGCAAAATGTTTGCTTTCCCCCAGTATGCCATGGTACATTAAAACCAAAATGAATGTTTCTTCATGAATTCTTCATCATCGCTCTAGGTCCCAGGTGGAATTGCCACTTGTGTCTGTGATAGAGCAAGAGTACAGCACCACAGACAAGATGAAGACAGTTGAACAGCTGGTTGATAACTTAGATGAAGTTGTCTTGCAGAACACTCAGCGGCTGTGGTCTAGTAAGTGTGATGTTTCAATGCACAATGTTACAAGACACACTTAGACTTAAATAAAAAGTACAATAATCCTACCTTATAGTGTAACCTATCAATCTTTGCCACCTGCAGGTCTCAGAGCAGTAAATTTAGACCCAGAGACAGCACACCCCGAGTTAGAGGTCTCGGCAGACAAGCTGGAGGTACACTGGAGTAAGAAACCAACCCCAGAAAGGAAACGGAAAACGAACATCAGCTCTCAGTACAGCGTCCAGGTCAAGGAGAGATTCTCCAGTGGCTCCCACTACTGGGAGGTGGCCGTCTGGAAGAAACCCTATTGGTTGATTGGTCTGTCATATGGGTCAGCTACTAGAGATCAGGATTCTGAGCATCCCAACAGTGACTTTAACAGTGTGTTCTGCTACATCTATCATGGTAATGGAAAATATCTGGTTTGTCAGGACTCAAATGAAAAGTCCCTGGCAGTGAGGAAAATAATCCAAAAACTTGGATTATGGGTAGATATCCCGAAAGGAACCGTGTCTTTCTATGATGGAGATACGCTAACTTTGCTCCACTCATTCCGCGTTGAGTTTTCTGGCCCTGTATGTCCTATTTTAAATCCTTGTATTGACATAAATGGCCTAAACAGTCAGCCTCTTTCCATTGTCCACCTATGAAACAAAAATAATTCGTAAAGCACCTCACAACATGCTCCATGCATTTCCTTTACATAAATAATACAGTACAGGCCAAAAGTTTGGAAACATTACTATTTTTAATGTTTTTGAAAGAAGTTTCTTCTGCTCATCAAGCCTGCATTTATTTGATCAAAAATACAGATTTTTTTTTTTATATTTTGATATATTATTACAATTGAAAATAATTGGTTTTCAATTTATTCTACTTTCAATTATCATTTATTTCTGTGATGCAAAGCTGAATTTTCAGGATCATTACTCCAGTCTTCAGTGTCACATGTGACATCCAGTCTATCACATGATCCTTTAGAAATCATTCTAATATTCTGATTTATTATGAGTGTTGGAAACAGTTCTGCTGCCTAATATATTTGATGAATAAAAGGTTAAAAAGAACTGCATTTATTCAAAATAAAAAAAAAATTTCTAATAATATAAATCTTCTTTACTATCACTTTTTTTTATCAATTTAACACATCCTTGCTGAATAAAAGTATTGATTTATTTCAAAAAAAGAAAGAAAAAAAATTACTGACCCCAAATTACTGACCAGTAGTGTATATTGTTGTTACAAAATATTTCTATTTTTAAAACATTTGCTTCTTTTTTTTTTATTCTTTTTTTATAAATACTTTTTATTCATCAAAGTATCCTAAAAAAGTATCACAGGTTATGAAAAAATATTAAGCAGCAGAACTTTTTCCAACTTTGATAATGAATCATCATATTAGAATGATTTCTAAAGGATCATGTGATAGACCGGAGTAATGATCCTGAAAATGCAGCTTTGCATCACAGAAATACATGATAATTTAAAGTATAATAAATTGAAAACCAATTATTTTAAATTGTAATAATATATCACAATATTAAATCTTTTCTGTATTTTTGATCAAATAAATGCAGGCTTGATGAGCAGAAGAAACTTCTTTCAAAAACATTAAAAATAGTAATGTTTCCAAACTTTTGGCCTGCAGGCTACTGTACATGGATTATTATATTGTATCTGTATATTTAATTTAGTTGGGTTTGGTTTAGTTACCACAGTAAATATCTCACATTCTCTTTTGTCATTTCTGAAACAATGGATAACTACTGTATGATTAACCTTCTGGGTGTTTTAAACCTGAAAAGTGTGAGAAAGAAGAACATTTTTGACAACATGCAAATTATATCTAATAAACCACTTGGTCTTTTTTTATATAAAAGTTAGTTTAAGAGTTTAAGAGTTAGTTTACGAACAACGACAATTCTGTCATCTTTTTGGCTTTTCTGTCCATACACTGAAAGTCAGTGGGGTCCAATCTGGATTTGGACCTCATTTACTCTTGTTGTATAATACAAGGGTGAGTAAATGATGACAGAATTTCATTTTTGGGTGTATTATCCCTTTACTTGCGTGCCTGCTGAATTAAAAAAATTAATTTTAGTTCAAATTGTCAAAGTAACTGCAAGGACTGACAAGATATATTGAGATATAACTATAGAGTTTAGTTTTGTGCATGACTGTGCTTATGGTCTTAAATATGTCTATAAAACCTGAGTTTGACAAGCTTTAGATGATAGAAAACTCTTCTTGACAAAGTTGTAGTCCACCTTAAGCTGAAATGGGCCTCCTGCCAGGGCTCTGATAATGTGATACAGGCACTCCCTAAAGACACGGGAACAAGTACAGTATACTGACTTCTTTGTCTGCTGTTGGAGTTTTTCTAATTACAGCGGAGCTGTCCACTTCAGCACCTCACATGCACAATGAAATGATGAAGCATCAAATATCTGCCACATCTGCAACTCTTCATGGTCCCATCAGGTATGTGCTTGTCCCTCTATTTGTGTTTCTTATAAATAAAGAACAGAGTATAGCAGGCTGCCTTCAAATGGTGTTGTTATCGGATTAATTCTAGACTATACCAACACTTTCCTGTAATGGTTAGTGGAAACTTTTACTTTTAGTTGTTGCATAAAATCCATGTATTTATATTTTGAATCTATTTTTGAACTCATGTGCTTTAATTTTTTATCATAGACCTGGTGTATACCCTATACATCCATTTTAGTTATCAGTCACCTTAGAAGCTAAAGTCTAAGAGCAGTCAGTCTGAGTAAAGTATTCTTTCCAAAGCTCTCAAATAACATAGTAGGTAATGCAGGACAGCTCTACCCAGTGCCCAGAGCTTCTGAGGTCAGTCGAGTTGTACAACATTTTTATAGCACACTTATGTCTTATGCCTAAACCTTTTGCTCTTAAAGCTACTTTCACATCATGTAATTCCCTTTTTGGTTAGATATATATGGATAGATATGGACAGTTTACAAATAACATGGACATCAGTTGTTGTTGTTTTTGTTGTAGTTGTTTCAACATGAAAATCTTAAAAATGTTATATACAGTGCAGTGGGAAATTCTGGGAACCAAAAGTCCTCATTGAAATAAGTCTAATTTAATCCTGCTGATAAACAAAGTTTAAATAACAAAGTTTCTCAAAAGTGTTGTGCTAATATAATTTGTAATTATTTTGTAATAAATTATAAAAATGCATAAAATATGCACTTTTGCTATGGTCTCAGACTTATGAAACCCAGTCTTTGTATGATTGTAAATCATTTTTATTTACTTATAGTAGTTTAGAATTTTATCATACAAATAATCCGTATAGCCAAAATTAGTATGAGGTCATAAAACATTGAGTATGTTAATTACACAATATTTTAACATGTTTTAAAATAAGAAAAATATTAAATTATTTTAGATGAATTATTGCATGTCACAATGCAGGATACTGCTGTCACATGTTAACTACTATACTATATTATACTATTGAAGGGGGACAGGAAGTTATAGGGAGAGAGTGAATGAGCACTAACCACTAGACCATGGCTTTGACTCTTGAAGTTTTGCTGATTTATGTAACACAGTTCTCTTGAGGCAGCAAGTGCTGTTAGCCCATAGACTGTGCTGAATGCATGAAATATTTGAGTGACTCAAAAAAAGCAAGTCATAATGCAGTGCTCAACAAGGTTAATTAAAAGGTTTAACACTTTAAAAAGCCTAGATACAATGAGCATCACAAGTGATCTTCAGCATTTAAAGGGATACCCCAAAATAAAAATTGTCAACATTTACTCACCCTCATTCCAAACCTGTATGACCAACTTTCTTCTGTGGAACAATGTTGGGAACCAAACAACATTTGAGCAAATCCAATCTAGGGACAAAAATAAAAACACCGAAACATTTCTCAGAATACGTTATTTTGTTTCAATTTAGAAAAAGGTCATACAGTTTTGGAATGAGATGTCAAAATGTTCAATGTTCAACTATTCCTTTAACTACTGGATTTGGGATTATTATTTTTTTACATTTAGCAAAATCACAAACAGCAGCAAAATAAGCCAGCAAATACATGTAGTAACAATACAAATGCAAAAGTTAAATAACAAATGAATGAGACAATGCATGCTGGGAACAGAAGCACATATGCTGCTGACACTATTACAGATAATCTGTAAGTAGCTAAGAGTTTACACTAATGCAAGCACAGCTAATCATTATGATTCTGCCGCATGACAGTCATTTCTTTTTCACTTTACAGCGTAATTGTCTTAGAATATTGTAAAAATGAGAGTGAATGAACAGCAACTAGTAGCTATGACATACTTTAAATTCACACACAGTTTTTTTACACTGTGATAGTCTGCTGAGACTCAGGATTGTTTCTGTTCAGATGTAATCCCAGCGGCCTTTTCTCAACCCCTGTTACTGTGTAAATCTATTTACAAGGGGCTTTCCCTCTGGCTAGGCCCCCCTCTGCGGGTGAGCTGAACCTTTTGCCACCTGTCACAGAACAGACAGAGAGCTGGCGCACCTGATTGGCTCAGTTCTAGAATGAGGTGGGTCTTAAGAATGTGAGTGACAGGGTGAGTGCAGGAAGTCCTGTTGGGCTAAGACAGGTTTTCAGTGGGGGGGGGGACGGGACGTTGTAGAAGACGCACTAAGTCGTGTGGGTGGCGTAAATCCAGTATGCGTGAGCCAGTAAGGCGCAGAGAGCTGTTTTGTGTTCTGTGGAGAAGAGAGGGAGGCACAGAGACCACAAACACATGAATAGCCAGTTTTTCTGAAGACTCTATAGGAGGGGATTTTCTGGGTTCCCACTGCTGCTGTGTAGCGGATGGGACGGAGCTGTTGAGAGGGGAGTTAACAGGTAAAGGGAGGGGTTTGACTGTAATTGGTTTCTATGTGCCTGTTCATGTAACAGATACAGGAGTGAGGACAGGAGGAGGGGTTGGAGGAATCCTATTAGCTACAGCACAGAAAAAGTAGGTCTACTAAATGGCCTGCGTAACAGAAAAAAGATATGTAAAATATATGCATTTGAATAACTTTCCTTCAGCTAATTTAGTCAATTTCAGTGATTATAGAAATAAAATAGTACACCAATGATTTCAGTTGCTGAGAAAGTGAAAATAGTTAATGGACATGTTATATCAGCTCTGTAATATTAGTTTTTATTATTAGTTTTAACTTAATTCTTTGTAATCTTTGGGACTTTTAAAGATGTGAAAGCAAAAGTGTTTATTTTTTTCATAATTGAAATAATATTGTTGGTTTAATCTCAATGAATTTTACTGTATTTGCAGAAGCAGAACTGATGCAAATGACCTGTCATGAAAATACAAAGAAACAATTTTTTTTATTTTTTTTATTTTTTATACTATAAACAACATAATATTCTTACTACATCTACAAATATTTCTAGTCAATTCTAGCTAATTTGAACGGTAGTGTATGATAAAAGTAAATTATAATGATGAATACAATTTCATAGATGCTTTTAAAAATGATCCTCAACTTTGTTCATCATACATGTAAATCACATAAATATTTAAGAGAACAAATTCAATTTAATATTTCTAGTTAATTCTAGATAATTTATCACAAACATCTGACAGTATATTGTCATGAATGTGGCATGTTCTTTCAGTCAAGGACTTTGATCCAAAGAGTTAATTAAAGGGAGATCAATTTCAAGTTGTTACAGGTTACCTTGGAACATGTAAAACGGATTAAGTTACTAGGCAAGCAGCATACATTCAATACATTTCAGCTAAAGGACTGCAGGAAGACTACAGTAAATAAGGGCTTTGAATGTGAAAATCTGCTGTTCACTTCCAAATGCTTCAGTCATTCAGACTGACTGCAATTACAATATGAGAGTTATTTCAAGTATTAGTCGCCCTACCTGTCTGTGTAGTTTGACTCTGTGGCATCATCACTGTTGGGTTTGTAAATGTGATTAATAACATTTTACAAATACGAAGGACGCATTTGTATAGTGAGTGTGTGTGTGTGTGTGTGTGTGTGTGTGTGAGAGAGAGAGAGAGAGAGAGAGAGAGAGAGAGAGAGAGGGGGATAGAGATAGAGAGACCTAAAGAGCTCCCATTCATGTTTTTGAGCTTGTGTGTTGTCTTTAAGGAAAACTATGCACTATCCTTCCCTGCCTCCTCCCCCATAACTGCAGTGGTGGTCATGATGCCGGGTGCATACGACTCAATCAATTGAGCGCAACACCTGGCACATGTCCAATCGCAGCCACACTTCCCCACTTTCACAAGAGCTGACAGAACACAAGCAGCTGTGGCAGATTGCATGTGAGAGGTTAGAATAGCTTATGTGCATTAAAGAGTGAATCCTTTAGGGTAGTTTGTAATGATCAGCCTCATCTCTTCTCTGAGCTGTATGCAGTAGGTATACTGTATTTCATTTAACGTGAACTGACTTCATGGTTTTGTAAAGGTGTTTGCAGTCTAATTCAGATGTTAAGGCTTTTCTGAATCCATTACAGGAGAAAAATCTATATAGTTCTGTATGGTCACCAGGATATGTTATGTTTTGGATGCAGCTAGCTAGCCTAGCTACCAGCTAGCCTAACCAGCATGGGTTCTTTGGAGACACCAGACCATGCTAGTTGTATTGCTTTTTTTCAGTGTGAGTAGAATGTGTTGTCTATCATCTTATTACATTTAAGGATTCATTCATTAATTCCTTCAAGACAAGTAGGTAATCATATTATATATTGCTATACTTCTGAGAGAGCTACTGTAAAATTTAGTCACAACTATGTATGTAATATGAAGAGGGAGTGAGGCAGAGAACCTGCCAGTAGTAATACTGGGGTGTTTGCGTATCTGGAGTTTGCTTTACATTCTTTAATTAGAATGTTACACAATTAGACCCTCTTGCCATTAGTAAACATGCTCAGCTTGATTTAGAGGAGTACAGTATAGCAAGAGGAGTCAAGGTGGTTAGTTCACAAGTCTCTTTACACAAGATATTTGCTTTAGAGAAAATGTTTCACTATTATTTTCCTTTTTAATATATGTCACTTCAAATGAGAGTTCAAAATACTGTAGAATAGAGCTAATATGTGGGTCAATGTATAAATGTCAGGCTCTATTGAAATACTGTATAACATAAGTTATAAAACAAAAATGATCAAATAATTTTTTATTTAATGTGTAACATACTTGGGTGTATGGGTGTTTTTTCTTCCTAACTGATGGAGGAATTTGTTTCAACAGATATTAGTAAATTCTCTTCTTTTTTGTTTCTTACAGGTGATTTTGAGGATGATATTGGAGTTCATCCTAACTCTCTCTCAGATGTGAACGCCAACAAACTTCCAGAGCAAACAAGATGACCAGTGTTGATTAATCAATTATAGAGAACAGGTGTTGTGCTATCTGCAGGCTGCTTTTGGTCAGTCATGTCTCAATCAGGTAAAATCCTCCACCTCTATGTAGAGGTGAGGTCTGTTACTGATGAAGAGGGAAAAGACCTGGGAGATGTGGAGAAAACAGACTCCCTCATGTTGACAGCACCAGACATCCTTCAACAGTCTCAGTATGGTGGCCCCAATGCCCCACATGACCGGACATCTCCACGTGGAGTCCTGCATAAAGGTGGAAGCAGCACTCAGAGCCTGGCCTCCAGTAAATCAACATCTAGACACTCCGTAAGTTTTCAGCTACATCCAGGACATGACTCGGAACAACCGGCTTCTCAACAAAAGAGTCTACCTTATGATGAGATAAGCCAGTTACTCTCTGCTTTGCAAACAGGACCCACTGGAAATACATGTCACTTGGTGTGTGCTCCTTCTGAACGTGACCCCTTCTTTGGAAAGGACCCTCACTTCTCAGGATGGTTTACTGCCCCTCCTACTCCCAGTGGAACTCGTAAGGCATGCAGCCCAACTAAGATGAAGGGAGGAGATGAAGGGAGGCGATCTTTTGCCACTTTCAGTTACATTGAAAAAGCTAAAATTAAATCTGTAGAGGGTCAGTATAGCTCTTTGTGCCAAAGCGAGCCTCAGAATCCCTTCAACAGAACCATGGAGAATCGAGCTACCCCTCTCCACCTCAGGAAAAGGCTTAGTGACCCAGTGTGGTTGGAGAACAGCTTGGAGTCCATGAACAACTGCAGCTCAAAACAGCTTAGTCAAGGTTTGGGGACATCACATATGTGCACCCCCAGCTTTAGGCGGGCAACTCTAGACTCTATTGCCAGAGAAGCCACCCATCGGGCATTGGAGGAATTTGGTTCCCCACAACTAATGCAAAAACTGGCAGGCAACTGTCCTGATAGAGGTCACGATGTCAGGAGAGAACAACGTCGCTGTCAGTCTTGGTCTGGGTCACCGATTTTACCACGCAGTTCTAGTACCCTGCCCACTAAAGCAACAATCATGGATCATGAGCGGAATAGTTCGTTTTATAGACTTCCTAGGAGCCCTGCTACTGACCAACTGTCTAACCATGCCAAGCAAGCTTACTTTACCATGTCACACTCAACCGTCAACACTCAGGAGGTCTCAAATCAAAGAGCACAAGGGTATAGGTATCGGCCAAATTTACCATCCTGTAAGCCTACAGCTATTCAACATGAACTGCCATCTATGATTGTATCTCAACCATCTTGCAATCAACGAGACAGTCATTCCATGAGTGATAGTCCACGGCAAGCCCACAGAGTTAATTTCAACCTGGCCAAATCCAAAAATAAGGTAGAAGAAGAAGCTAACCTACTGAGTGGAAGGAGGAGCATATCCCCAGCCACAAGTCCCGACATGGCTCGTAAACTAGCGGAGGAAGCCACCAAAATCTCCATACTTATGGAAGCCAGGAGGTCTCCATCCCCAACCCAATCATCGACAGACACAGTGAGGTCTGACAGTCCCCGTTTGGGGCATTCAAGAGAGCCTCAACTATATGCTAGCTTCCAAGGTTCAGCATCAAAAACCCACTCTAATTGCAAACTTCCTGTTCAGGAGCACCATTGGAAACACGAGTCTGTCGAGACTGGTCACCACTCTGTTCAAACAACCCCTCTTTTACCCCACATTGGAAGTACATCTCCTGCAGCTCCAGCAAGGTTGAACCGATCAGATGTAATATCATCCTCTCCCATACGAGACCCACGGATAGAGAGAACAGAGTTGGAGGGAAAGGACAGCCCGACTTTGCACCGGCACCTACCTTCCCAGTACACAAGAAACAGTCATACAACTAACAATGAATGTTGGCAGTATGAGAGTCTTAAAGGTCACAAAGACAGTCCAGATAGCAGAAGGAGACCATTCACAAGGCCTAATCCAGAGACTCCAGCAAGTTGGACCTTTCACCAAAAGAATGGGATAGAAGATTGCTTAGCCAGAGACAAGGAAAGCTTGAAGGAGGTGAACAATCATAAGAGGAATAGTCCAGCTACACCGGGCTCTCAAGAGAACCATTGTAGGGTCTTAATGCAGCGCAATGAGATGAAAGATGACACTCGGGCCAACAAAGAATTTAGTGGGACAGCATCACAGAGCTCCAGTGGAGTCACAGGCAGCCTTATAGATAGCACTCTACATGAGAAAGACTGCATATCCTCTGAGACATCTAGCAGAACCAGCCAGAAGAGTTCTGACTCTGGAAAAACAGGCATACAGGTGATTCCATCTTGGTACACATCTTTAGATTAATCTAATGCTCTGATTCACTGTATACTGTTATTTGATAATTCAGTTTTGTGTTGTAGTCTGAAACTGGACCATTTTTGCTGAGGCCTTCCTTGCACTCTCAGAAGATGGCTCGTGCCAAATGGGAGTTCCTGTTTGGTTCCCACTCCGAAGACCAACATGAAACAAAAGGTGAGAATTTCTTAGAAATGGCCAACTCAGACTTCCAGACTTCCACTTCTCTGAAATGTCACCCTTCTTTATTTCTTTTGCCTTTCCTTGTGAACAAGCTTGTTTGCCTCAACGAATGCTAAATCCAATCATATAACAAGCCTCATCCTCCATAGGGTTTTCCTCCACATTAGGATTTGCTTTCTATATAAACTTTGTGTATTTTTTTTTTTTACCCCATATCACTTCTCAAGGTGTTATACTTTCTCTTTACTATCATGATCTTTAAATGGATTAATGTTACAGCTTTGCTACATTTTTTTTCTGTGGTTTTATGTTGTTTCCTTTTCTTGAAAAGCAATGTGTTTATCTATAATTCCAATGGCCTTCAGATGGATTTTTCAATGAGTTAAATGAATTCTTTACTGTGTGTACAGTAGGTGTTTTCAATTTACTGATGTCAAACAGAGAGGTAGGGGAGAATGAGTCACTTGAATTATTCTATGGCGTTTTTCCTTTCACCTTGACATTTATACAGTTTGCAGATACTTTTATCCAAAACAACTTCAAGCCATACTTTTTATCGATCTACATATTTTCTGGGAATCGAACCCATGACCATGGCATTGATATGGCCATACTCTGCCAGTTGAGCTACAGGACCTAAGGACATATAATTATTATTTAATAATGTCCTTTTTTGTAAGGTCATTCTGATAAAAGCTTTTGCAATAGTATTTGAAAAATGTGTCTAAAACCATTTACTATTTACTGAAAATGTTAATTAGAAATTCTAAATATAACTGTGTAATGTATGCATTTTGTCTGTTCAGAGACTTGTGTTATTTAAAATTTAAACCATGACACTCTTTGTTTTTCGTTGTTCACACAAATTCCAGGCTCCTCCACTGCACCCTCCAGTGGCTGTTCCAGTGAGTCTCCGACACGCTTGTCTACCCCGCTAAGGCCTGTAACATCATACTTAAGACACTGTAAATCAACCGCTTCTTCGAAATCCTCATGCCATAATGTACAGCAAGTCAAAGTGGAGTTAATCAACCATCATCCCACAGTAGGGTCCTCTAATATGACCGGCATCATCAAACGCACTGTCAAATATTCAGAGACGGACATAGATGCGGTGTCCCTGCGCTGTTACAGGGAAACAGACCTTGATGAGGTGATGCTAGCAGAACAGGAGGAAGTGGACTCTGCTTTTGGCAGTAACCGCAGTGTGCTGGATACCTCAGGCACTACCAGCAGCAGCCCCCTGGAGGGAATGCTGTGCCCACACACAGATGGTGAGGAGGAGCTGCAAGATGAAGAGGTGGTGAGCTGGGCCAGTGTGAGGATGCAAGGCGACAAAAAGAGGCAAAATGCCACACCTGAGGGAGATGAAGTGTTTAGTCGACTACTGAGAGGGTGAGTGTGGAATAGATACTACTATAGACTTTCTTTTGACCAATTTGGTCTTTCATTTGGCCTTTTTCATTTGACCAAAAGAACAACAAAATGGCTAGAAACTTTTTAAGGAATTAGTTTAAGGTTTTGCTTTTGTATCCCTGCCTGCTTCGTGTTGTTTGGTTCCTTTTTGAAGACTTTGGGGTAAATAAGAACAAGAGGGGATGTCCAGGGGGGCTGTAATGGAGTGCTAGGGTGTCTGAGGAAAAGTTTTGAGGAAAAAGTGTATAAAAATTGTATACATAAATACATTTATAATATAAAATAAGTTTACATTTACATTATAACTTTCATTCTGATTTCTAAAGACTTATAAATAAATAAATAAATAAATATAAATACAAACTATTAGATAATATTTTACATTTCTATTTTTCTCATAATTAACTGCGTCTTTATATGTGAAAATGTATAATTGCAATTTAAATTTTAGGAAGGTTGTCATCATATTTGCAGTACTGTGGCATCAAACATTTTAAATTAATTATAAATGATGCAAACAAACCACTCAAAGGAGTGCATCTATGATTTATATTCCTCTTATAGTCCCCTAGATTGCCAGCCTGACAGCCACACGGCTTTGAAGTCTCCTATCTCTGTGACCAGCCCGTGCCGAATCTCATCAGATGGCTTGGACTCTTTCAGCAGACACTTTGAGAGCATTATGGAGTCCCACCGTGCCAAAGGCACCTCTTATAGCAGCCTGGATAGTGAAGACATTACTCCTAGTGGCCCACCAGTCTTCACTTTTGATTTTCCGACTCTCACTCCTGAGATCCAGAGTCAGATCTGCGAAAGTGCCAAGCAGATCATCGAACTGAGCTTTGCTCCTCTTACGTGCCCCGAACCACCTGCTGTGTCTGATCCCATAGAGAGCGGTGTCTATGAAGAAGAGAGTCCGTTCTGCAGTGGAGCCTGCCCTGATCAAGTCCCCAGGCCTGATTCTGACACAGATGCTGCCATAAGGTTAGTTGCAGTCTGATGATTTTCAAATGAGTTGTCATAAATATCCCATCACTGCATGTCAACAGATATGTTACTGTAATGTAAACACCCCCCTCCCCCGGTGAAATAAACTCTTGCAAGTATAATAGTAATTACACACATTAGAAGAGAAACCGCTGGCAGTGCAGACACACTCATAAAGACAAACTCATTCCTGTCCTCAGTATAGTTGTATAGTGTCAAGCCATAGTTGTTTTGAGGACAGATGGTTCTCACAACTCTATAGCCACTTTTCCACCGTCGGGCCAAACCGTTCTCTTTGCTTAACCGTTCCATTCAGTGTCGATCCGGCCCAGCCAGTATGGATATGGTTGAATTTTTTGGAAAAGAAGCTTGTGTAATAATTGTGTATTCTTTTGGTAACCAGTTGAAATGGCTTTTAAGTTGGCATGAAACAAAAGTTGCATTCGTTTTTTCTTCCCCATTGTGACATATATCCGGGTGAAACGGTTTCTCGAACAAGAAAAAAAATTTAGGGTGGGACTTGATTGTGTCCATTGGGAATTAATTGGGTCTATTACTGTGATCTCATGTGAGTGACAGGTTGTCCCGCCCTCACATCATGTCATCAGAGAATGTTGTTGCAAGAGAGGGAAGTTAATTTGATTCAATGTTATGAGGGCACATTCATTTAAAAAAATGATGTGCATGGATGTATTGTTTATAATAGTGCAATATTCCATAAAAAATAAGAATTGTCCATTTTGATTTCATTTGACTTTAACAGGCTTTCTAGGATAAGTTTACAAAATGAATATACAGTTGAGTATTTCCCACTAGAGGGCAGAGCCGAGCTATGTGATTGTGTTATGAGTTACTAGCATGATGATTTGTTTAGGCAAGAGCTTCAGATACATTTCTCTCACTTATGCCCTTGATGAATGTAGTGTGAATTGTTTAATTCAGGATTGTGCTCTTTCCTGTCTGTTAAAATGCAGGGCTTGCTTCAAATCATCCTCAGAGAAATTGTTTCTGATCAGTTGTATAGCAAGCAGTAATATAAGGAGAAAGTTCCTACTAAACAAGTTCTCCTTGGTAATGGCTGCATAAGATCCTTCCGGGGCTGTGACTGACCCACAATCTCAGGGTCAGATTTGTGTTTAGGCCTATAATCCCTTTACTACTCCTTCTTGTCTGTTGTCAAAATAAATCAGAGTGCAGCTCTGACTCCACACAGGCAAAACACTGTTTCTTGTTTTTTGTTTCTTGTTCTATGTGCAAAATTTATTTTAGATTTATCATTTTAAAAGGTGGGAGAAAAACAATCGGAAGGGTATTTTAGTGTGGCATAAGGTTTTCAAGTCCCCTACAATAAGGAATATTGTTTGATCTGAGTTTAGTGTGGTTATTAAGAGGGCCTGAAAGCCGACACTATCTGCTTTGATACCTGGCTCATCCACTACATTCCTTCCCCTGCCATGGGGCCAGATAGACTTGGATATTTGCCAGGCACACTCAGTCTCCATGGTGAGAGAAGATTAACTTGTCTTGTGATTTCAGGGTTTTAAATAGAGAGAAAAACAATCTATTACCGTTTCACCAGGGCTGTATTTTTCACCTCTGTCCAATATTTAATTTAAACAGCCATTCATACTAAAGAAACGCAAACCGTTATTCTAACACATAATTCTGACCTTTAGACTTTCTCATAGATTGGATATAAATGTATCTTTTTTTAATGAGACAGACAATGTGTTCAGCACCATGCTGAAATGGAGATTGACAAAGACTAATGGCGGCACAAAGTAACAAGGCAAGACAAAGAGAGGAAGAGAGGGTTGGAGAAAAGGGAAAAGGGGGAGTTAAACAGTTGTGAAAGGAAACACAGACCATATCCACCAGCGAAAAATAGCTCCGCTGACAAGAGTAGAGAAACACACATCCACAAACACACGCAACCAGGCAAGCGGGAGGGAACAGTGTTTTGGGAGAGAAAGAATGAGAGAAAATAAGACAGTTGTATCAAGCCTTTGACTACACTATGGGTACGAAAAGCGCTTCTAAAAGTTTGGAGCAGAATAAAAGAATCAGCAACGCGACAACTTGAAAGACTTTAATTACGGTTCAAGATACTTGCAGACGCAGAGAGACACATTTCTTCTAAAGCCTCCTCAGGCTTCTGGACAGCAGGAGGTTTAGGGAAGGGGAGAGAAATGTGGAAGGCTGGATGCTGCGTTTATAAGCAAGCTTATGTCATCTGGCTATGTGAGGTGTGAAGGGGCAGGCCTCGTGTGATGGCTCATTATGTGCTCTGCTGGAGGGGTGGGGCCTTGGAGGATAATTACAAATATGCCCCCCACCCTGCCATATACCGGTGAGTAGAAAATATTCTGCTCTGTATCAGTATTATTTTAGTATCATAGAGATATTATTACAGTTTTTTTTTATTTATGTGTTTTTATGTTGTTATTTTTAGAATTTATGTTTAACGTTAAAGTTTTTAGTAATTTCGTTTATTTGAACATATCTATATTTTCTATTCATTTTTATTTGAGTCTTAGCTATTTTAGTACTTCGTTATAATGTCTTGGCAACTAGCTGGAATAAAAGTTTTAAAATTTATATTTTATTTCAGTTGACGTTTATTATATTTCAAGTAGCGAAAATGTTTTTAAGGTATTTGTAATCATAATAACCCTGGTCTATATATAACAAGGTTTTTTTTGTCGTACACACACACACACACACACACACACACACACACACACACACACACACACACACACACACACATATATATATATATATATATATATATATATATATATATATATATATATATATATATATCTCAGTGCTGTCAAGTAGCTAATGAGTTATTTTCCTCATTTTCACATGTACATTGCCACAGTACTTTGATTATAGCATGTCAATTTAGAGTAGTGACTTCCAGGTAGTTAATTTCACTTTCTGAGTAGTTTGTGGTGAACACCTAAGGCAGATCAGTGCTCTCATTTAAATATTTCATTAAACTTAAAAAGTTAGATTAATTAGGGCACATATTCACCTAACGGTAAATAAACGCTCGCTGCCAGAAATCGCGTTCGCCTGAGGGGGTAACCACAGTAATAGTCAAGTTTGTTTCATTTGGATCATCATACGACAGACGGCATTGACAAAACATAAGCACTTTAACTATTAGGCATGTGGCGGTACCAAATTTTCATATAATGATTAATGCTGAAGCTTTTATTATGGTATATTGTATTATCATCATGGTATTGAATTAAGTAACCTAAAAAGTGTTGTCCTCCTAACAGGTTTAATAACTTTTTTCTTATAACAAAACAAACAAACAAACAAACATACAAAACATTTAAATACAATAAAACAATACACAAAACATTTATGAAGTAAACAAATGCTTTAAACAGATTAAAGTGCAAAAGTATAATGGGTAACATTGTACAGTGAGGCCCCATTTAGTTATCGTTGCATTAACTAACATTAACTAACATTGAGCAATTAACTAATGTTAATGAATGGAACCTTATTGTAAAGTGTTACCAAACAATAATAAAGAATCAGAAAAATTTCAATCAATATCTAGGCCTAGGGCATGTTTTAGTAAAAATGTTTATGTTTGAAAATAAACGTCCTATTAATTGTAAGTAATTGTTGTGATAAACACCATAGTGAATACAAATATCTAAATGTCTGTTTGACACATTTAAATACAGTTCAGAAAATGAAAGCTGCTTTGTATGGGGGTTTAGCTGTTCCATAAGCGCCATCTACTGTCAGAGAGTGACAGTAAGAGCATTTTCATTCAGCTTGTCTCTATCTCATTTTTTCTTTCTTTTTTAAATGAAATGCTTGAAAGAACAGTAACAACTGTCATCATTGCCATACCATAACAATACAGCAATACTCCATCGAGGGTCCATCAGTCTTTCAGTCCAGATTAAGTGCCAAATCCTTAAACACAGCCACTGTTCTAGCGTTGGGGTTGTTGACATTAGAGTGCACGTGACAGCACCAGCACACACGCACACAGTGTTGTACATTTTTACCGCTTGATGAAAAAGTATTCTTAAAATGCGTTCTAAAAAAAAATTATAATTCGTAGTGGCCACGATTACAATACCGAGATTGCGATACAAACGTTCCTACTGAAATTCCCTTAAAAACGTCAAAATCATGAAATCTTTTTTTAGCGCTTTGGGTTTTAGATAAGCGCATTATAAATAAAATGTATTATTATTTTGTATTATTATTACAGTCAATTTTCCATTAGTGTTTTCATGAACAGTAACGCTAAAACAAAAATTCTAGTGCAACCTGTTGTCAATGGAATGTAATGTTCATATCCTTGTGATACTACTGCCAGAAGTAGTCACGTCATGCAAAAAATTAAATTACATGATCTTTTTCCTCCTTTGGTATGTAAATCTTGTCATCAGTCTTTAAAAAAGAGGTGTGTTCGCTTTTGTTAAAGCACTGGAATGTTGTAGAGCCTCAGCACAGGTGAGCTGATTGTTTATCGGTGTATTCACCTCACCGGTTATAGTCGGTGGGTGTGTACATGTGCACTAAGAAGTTGCATTTTTCCCCCTCACATGCTGTCACCAAACAAGTTATAATATGTGTGTCATGTTATTGTTATTTACACACATAAATATATCTAAATACAGCTGATGTCTTGCATACAGCAAGATGTATCAAAGGTGTGTCTGTTGTAAAAAGCTCTTTGTAATCTTTGTAAAAGCTCGTCACACCTCCTAGAAGCTGTGGCGGAAAAGTTTTCTGTTTTTCTTCCTGGTTTTCCCTACCATGATTTTATCTGTACATTGTTTCAAGAATAAACAGTCTGCCCTCATCCCCTTTCTTCGAGTCTCCTCCCTTGGCTTGTTTGTGAACTATCCGGTTGGAGGAGGTATGGAATGGTGATCCTCGGAACAAACCAAAGACAGAGGATAGAGGGGAGATCAGCATCTGGCATGAACTTTTTGGTGCTCGTACATCTAACTAACCTTGGAATGCGGTGGTTTAAAGGCAGAGTTGGGTCACTGAGGTAGAGTAGTGCTTTGGTTCATCAGACCTTTTGTGTTATTAGTTTGCCAGAGTTTTACACTTGATTCAAGACTAAATGAAATGTGTTTCTCACACATTTGACACTTTGAATATAAGTTTTTCTTCTTTCTATCCTCTCATTATTCACATCTGAATACCAGCTGAAGTGTGTTTGTGTGTATACGTGTCTGACAAGTTATAAGGCTTTTTTGAATTTGAATGGTGCACAAAGGACAAAGGTGTAGGTTCATGCGCTCACAGTTGTTTGTTAGATGTACCCTTTTTCAGTTATTAAAAGCTGGTTTCTCTGTACATTGTGATTGAGTTGACCTGCTGGGAAAGAGTCTGTAGGGGCACATCAGATAGAATCTATTTACATCACATTGCCAGTGCTAAGAATAACAGGTTTAGACATGAGAGATGGCAAGTAAACAAATTTAACCTCATGATTTGACTGGCTTGACAAATAGTCAGTATTCAAATGTAGTTCAGTATGCTTATATAGTGTGGTTGTGCATGGTGACTGATTTTAAGCCCAAACACATTCACACATCATATCCGGGTTGCCTTTTTACAAATACAACTTATTCCTCTTTGTGTAATGCTTCAACCCAGATTCAAATAAGTGTCTCACATGCCAAATATACATTTCACACACAATTATTTGTCTTTGGTTCCAGAGAGAGGCCATCACGGCCGGTATCGGAGTCTGATCCAGAGGTAGCCGAGCGATTGGCTATGGGCAGCACTGAAACTCTGACCAATGGCAACAAAGCTGACCTCCAAGCTGCAAAGCGGCTGGCCAAACGTTTGTACAATCTTGATGGATTTAAGAAGTCAGACGTGGCACGTCATCTGAGCAAGAAGTAAGAATTATTTTCATTATTAATAAATACGTTTATTTTTAGTTCCTTCCTCTTGCTTTATATTTTGAGCTTTTGTGAAGCAAAGTTTTCTTTGATAACAATAAATACCACGTTGTTGGACAAATGTGTTGAAATACACTGTGTTAAAAAAGTGTTTGAAACAAACTTTATAAGTTAAAATGAAGAAATTGACCACGTGAGCTTTGTTTGAAAGGTCTGACTTTTGGATCCCTAGTATGAGAACCAAAAACCTCTTTCCTTATGCATTTGTCTTTTTATGACTTGTGTAGCAATGATTTCAGTAGCATGGTCGCGGAGGAGTATCTAAGTTATTTTAACCTCTCAGGAATGACGGTGGATCAAGCATTGAGGTGAGCTTGCTGTTCCATTGTGTTTAGTTATTTAAATATTTGCTCTCATTGTACGTGGCCAACAGGCTCATTCTGTTTTTCCTGCTGTCTTTTTATTAGAATGTTTTTGAAAGAGTTCGCCCTAGTGGGAGAGACACAAGAGAGGGAGCGAGTACTATCGCATTTCTCTAAAAGATACCTCCAGTGCAACCCGAACACTATACCAAATGAAGGTAAGCCATACAAGCATTGTGCGTGTGAATGAATGTGCATCTGGTGTGTATTACAATAAAAGTAACACTGTGGGGTGCTCTTGCTCTGACTCTGTGTGAGCTTATGGGACTTATATGCCTGTGTGTTTCAGATAGTGTTCACACATTGACTTGTGCCCTGATGCTGCTCAACACTGATCTGCATGGTCATGTAAGTTTGAGTATCTGATGTACCATAAACATAACAAACAAGAAGAAAAATCAACAGAAAAAATCGTGAACCATGTTCAGCCATCAAGGCCATTTTAAAATCTTGGAAAATATACATTGATACATGCATTTTCTGAATCTAAACTGATTGTAAATAGAATTTCTTTAAAACTGACTCCATTAAAATTTGACTTCTTATTATATTAAATGATTATTACTTGTGTAATACACAGTAAGCTACAAAACATCAATACATTGTTGATTTTTTTTATTGGATTTTACTGCTGTGTACAAAAAATGACTTGAATGTATCCCTGTCACATTTCTGAAATGTTTGTCTACTTTGTGGAAAACGATATTATCCTATAATATTATCTAAAACTTGTAAGTCTGAAGTTGTAATAGGTTTTTATTGTGAAATTACTATTATTATTTTTTACATGTACATGATTGAAGTCTCTGTGAAAGGAGCTGGTTTGGAGAAAACAACTGTGTTTTTAGGATGGATTTTATTCTCTGAGCTGTTCACCACCCTGAGGGGATGAGTGCCGGTTTTACATTTAGGAATAAAAATAGAAATTCATCCATAAATGTAGTAGTAAAAATGATTCTCAGGGGAAGCAAATTTATTTTTGCACAAAATTTTAACACGATTACTGGCCACTGTGTATTTGGTATTGTAAGTGTTGTTGAGTGCATAGGAACTGTGAAATAGGTCAGCGCATCAGCTGACAGTAAATTTATATTCCATTCGTCTCTCTCTAATTCAGAACATCGGGAAGAGGATGTCCTGCATGCAGTTCATTAGTAACTTGGAGGGCCTGAATGACGGCCAAGACTTCCCGAAAGATCTTCTAAAGGTTTGTAGGGGTTTCAAGCACTCACACACATTCACACACTGCAAATTGCATATTGAATTATTTCATAAGGTCCGTATTGTGATTATGCCATAAAAGATATATTTACATGCACCACAGCTAATTAAATATTCCTGTATGTAATTAACATATTCTGAGACATGCACATTTTTGTGCTGCTACTCTCTTCTGGAAATACTGTGAAGGCTCACGCTTGTTGTTTAATACGATGCATTTTAGTAGTTTTTGACAGTTATTAACCAACTTAATGTATTTTTAAATGTTTCTTCAGTAGCTTTAATTTTCATACACTATCATTCAAAAGTTTGGGGTTGGTAAGATTCGGGAAAAAGTATCTTATGCTCACCAAGGCTGCAATTATTTGATCAAAAATACATTAAATCAAGTAATATTAGTAAATTTATGAAATTGTATTAAAATTTCTAATATTTTCAATTTTTTTATGACAAAGCTGAATTTTCAGCCATTACTCAAGTTTTCAGTGTCAAATGATTCTTCATAAATCATTCTAATGCTCATATGGAGTATTGAAATCTGTGATGAATAGAAAGTTTAAAATATATATATTTTTTGAAATAGAACTTTTTTATCACAATGTAAAAACCTCTACTGTCACTTTTGATTAAAAAAAGAAAAAATCGATGTCCTTAAAATTAAGCTAATATAAATGAATGGAAATGGATTATTCCTTATTTGGAATATCCAATGTAGCCGATGTATATACATTTCCATGAAGACTTTCACAGAGGTCTGGTTTCACAGACAGAGTTTAGATTAAGCCAGGATTAGGCCTTAGTTTAATTAGGACATCTATAGCTTTTATAAACGTGCTTCAGATTAAACTTTACTGGTGTGCATATTGAGGCATAACAATAGCAGTGACATATTTTAAGATATACCAGTGCAAGTTGCTTTCAGTTAAAACCGCTCAAACATGCATTTTAGTCCGTGACTAGTTTAAGCCTTGTCTGTAAATTCGGAGGATAGTGTTGTCCGTCAGTAATCATGATAATCTGATTAATATCGGAATATTCTTGTTCATGTAAATGTAAATCCATTCATATAAAGAGCACTTTTTGTTGTAGACATTTTTGGAGAAATGTACAACTCATCTGTACACTTAAGTTGTGACAGAACCATTATTACAGACCATAGCATAGCTACAAGATTAACTTTTAAACTGTTAAAATGTAAGCAGCTGATGTCAATGAACTTCCTGTGCTCCAGTGTGCTGGTGCTTAGGGTTTGTCTATTTTAGTCCCTTTGCTTGGATTACAGGCCAGGCTGCACAAGAATAATAGCCACATGATGACCGCACCTGAACCACTCTGCTGATATGTGCTTTAAAATCACGGGGAGCCTTTCAAGCGTTTGGTCCTCCTACTCTCTCTCTCTCTCTCCTCTGGCTTTCTCTCTCTCTCTCTGTGTGTGTGTCGCTCATCCCTCGTTCTCTCCTCCGCCCTCTCACTCTGTGCCTCGCACTATTCCATCACCTCCCACCCCCTCACTGTTTTTTTCTGTGCACTCTCTCTCACTCTAGCCATTTAACTATCTGCCATCTTGCTCTTTGTTTCACCCTATAATCTGCAAAAAAACTTACTCTGCTGAACTGTACTTAGCCCTGTCTGTTGAGGTTATTTCCATATCTATATAATCCCCATTATCTCAGCCCTTGCCTGACAAATGGCATCCTTCTCTCTTCTTAGCTCTGGTCTTCCTTCTCCTGGTTTCTTTCCTCCTACCACTATGTGAGGGTGTGAAGGCCACGCAGTTGTCGGGTAAAGACAGTTAATCTGTCTAACTAGGCTATGGGTGTGAAGTATTTAGCTACTTGGATATTCCTTCTCATAATTCTGTTCTCTTGACACTCTTTTTCATCTCTGTCTGCTTGATGTTACAACAGGTTTTAGAGTTAAATATAGCACCGATAGAGATGGCAGCTGAGAGAGATGTCTGCAAGCCAACAGGTTAGGCTCTCAGTGCCTGTGTGGTTCATGACAGTTAACGGCCGTGAAAAACCTGTGTGAAGTCTGTCTTTATGCCAGCAACAGCAGGGGTGGCATGGAGGACAGATGGGAATTTGGCTGCCACACGGCTTCTCACTGAAATGAAGGTTTTGTCATGGTATTATCATAAATGCGTTACAAATTGCTCATTCTCTCTCTCTCTCCTGTTCCTCTTTCTGTCTTTTGTTCCCTCTTTTTTAGTTTGTAAATTATGTTTCTGTTCTTTCACTCAATTGTGTGAACAGTATAATTTCCTTCTTTGTTATCTCCCAGTTTGAGATTGAGTATGTGCATCACTGCAAACAGAATTATGCTCCTCCCACTGGTCACTACACTTGTACTTTCAGCAGCGAACAGTTTGAGATGCTGTTCTAAAGTTTGATCTTTAACTTTTTCTGAAACACTTTAGCAGAATGTTGGAAAGGCAATGAATGGAAGGGGTGTACGGAGAACCCTTATATGGACATGTTTTGGGCATGTTTTGTGTACATTTCCAACATCGGGCATGTGGTCGCTCATTTAGATTACTCCAAATTCATTCACGGATGAACAATGTTAAGAACAACGAATGTGTTATGGATTAGGCAGATTTTTTTTCGTGAGAAGTTCTCCTGTGCGTATAAATACGAATAATCCACGCAATTATTAGAGAGCCAATGTTTGTTGTTAGTTAATACACATAATAACTAGTAATGTATTGTGTATTTTATCACTAATGGAACATTGTATTGGCCAGTTACCATCTTAGACTGGAACTATATCATAGAAAATGTAACCAAGCTTCAGCTTCTTCATTACAGTCCTTCAGGCATCATATATGTTGAAGCAGCCATTGCACAAAAAAACATTGATGTATTCCATTTGCAAGATGTGGTTGGCTTGTCAAAGCTGTATCTTTCAATTCAGGCTTTACTGTGGGATACCCCAGGTGCTTGTACAGTCTCAACTACTGGGATCTCTGTCTGCTTTAATGGACACATAGAGTCCTTCTTGTGCTCTGACATGGCCAAATGAAAGCAGGTCACGTTTGAATAAAGTTAGACTCAGACTATGGGATGCCCAGTGTCCCAGAGCTGTCTGTGACAGACACAGGGAGAGAAAACAAGCTGCAACAAGGATCCAAATGACAGGAGAAACCATACCAACCAAACTGATATACTATCTTTCCTCTGCTTCAACATGATCCCCAGTGGCTTGTTATTGTGTAATTCTTATTTTTTATTGGCTGCTCCCATGTGTGAACTGCCCAATTAAATTTTGTAACGTATATGCCAAATGGACAAAGAACAGCAATTTGAACAAGCTTTATGCAATGTTGCATATAAAAATTATTTATCAATTAATTATTTATTGTCACATTTAACTCATTTGTATATTTTCATAATTTAAATAAACCATTTTAAGTGTCTATTTATCAATTTGAAAAGTTATATATATAAAAAAAAAGTATGCATTGATAATTATTCATGTTATTTATTAGTTGTATTCCTAGCCAATACAATAAAGTCAACATTTAAAATAACTCCAGGGGTTTATTATGATTTTCTGTGCTGGCATACTCGTTATCATAATTTACGTGATAATAAATGAGAGCAACAGGTTAATTGCTTATTATCAAGTTACAACAGACCTTTTCTACATTATGTGCATGGAAAATGAGTGAGTATGGCAGTGACATGTAGCGCGTGTGAGGATTCGCACGTTCGAGAGCCTGAAAACTGATTGACATTCTTGGGAGGCTGGAATCATCGAACATTCATGTACCGTGATTTGTCAGTCACTCTGGGAGACGGGTACATCAATTGAGAAGCAGAGCGCGAGAGAGACAGTGAAAGAGATCGGGCGAGATTGTGAATGCAAGAGAGAGAAGGGAGGGTGAGCACTCCTCGCTCACAAGATCTCATTCTCACCGCACAGCCCATTTTTTATCTGCATCACGGAGGAGGAAAAAGACTGAGGAGAAGAAGAAAAGAGAGCGCAGGACTCGGACGCCAAACCTCTATTGTTCCTACAGCCGTGAAGCAAAGCTGTGTTTTGTGAAAGGGAAAAACAATCAGGTGTGAAAGAATCTTCCAATTGGATAACAGGCGTAAGGACACAAGCTCAAAAAAGGAAGGGGAAAAAAATAGAAAGGATGAAAGAGAATTGTGGACAACTTCTAATACATTCAACCATTTGACATGGAATAGAGAAAACTGCACAAAGCAACAGGATCATCTTGTTTCTTTGCTGATTTCCTGCTCTAGTCTCGTCCTTCTGTCTCTTACACGTCTTGTGTCTATTTTTCCGTCCCAGAGGGGGACGCTAGGTGACGTCACAGTTTTTTGGGATGCCAGTTTGAGAGTGGGTGGAAGTCAGACCCTCTCAGTCTGTTCCCTGCATGAGCCCATGTGTGTTTATCTCATGCATTTGCTTCAATGATGTTCATATCCCTCCATCTGTCCTCTTCTCTCCACTTATCTCCTTCCAACATTGCGGTCCTCGCGAGCCATCTGCACCGCACCTGTCAGCGTGTCAGCGTGCGTTGGTGAACACGTGTAGATGTGATGAACTCGAGGATGTATACGAGGAAACAACTGGATGTTAAGCGCAGATCCTCTTCCTTGATCGTCTTCGATCTTTCAGTCAAAGCAGAAAGTTTTATGCAAAATGGCGCTGGTGGATTTGCAGTGGCCCAGCAATGTTTTTACATGCATAATGAATAGGAATGGATCCATAATGCAAGAGTCACTACAGAATCCCTGATTCCCATGTGACACCCTTAAGGATTTCGCAAAGAGCTTCGCCACTGCCAAAGAC
Source organism: Leuciscus leuciscus (assembly GCF_965113295.1). Classification (NCBI taxonomy): domain Eukaryota; kingdom Metazoa; phylum Chordata; class Actinopteri; order Cypriniformes; family Leuciscidae; genus Leuciscus; species Leuciscus leuciscus. The sequence continues at coordinate 12,725,042 of NC_138746.1, read as the reverse complement.
TTTGATTTTGCCACTGTATCATTCTACATGCTCTTTGAACTCGTTTCTCCTGATCACCCCGTAGGTTTGGATTCTATTGGTAGAGGAAAGACATCAAGTGAATGAGGACTTCATTTAGTTTACTTGAACATTGTTTGATTTTAAAGCCTTCTTTGTACTGTTTCCTCATCTCTGGATCCCATATCTACCAAAAATCATGATTGGTGTAAACAGTATTCACTCAACTGGCCGTGTCCGCTCTCGCTCCCTGTGTTCAGTGCGGTGTGGACGGGACTTCAGCGTGATGGACCCGTTTCGTTACACCAAAGCCCCTCGCTCACGTTCCTTAAAGCCCCTGGCCTTCCCTGATCTGCTCGGCAAGGTTCAAGACGGCCAAAACCACCCACAAACCCGCAAAAAAAAGGAAAGGGTAACACTAGTTAACTACAGGACCTGCCAATGGAAACTTAGATCTTTTGCAGTCAGAGAAATTATAAGCTAATTTTTCCTTCTTCCTTCTAATGATGGTTGGGTTGTGTTTCCATGACGTTTGAACCAAAATGCTACATGCAAAAAAGTATAGTCTGCAACCTGTTTCTGGTTCATGGGTATTGTTAACTTTCACTTGCTATTTTTAGACACATCAGTGGGATGTTTGAGCGCACGCTCTCATATGCACGCACAGAGCAAAACTGTTGATGGGGTTGTGTGATTTAATTGTTGTTTTTCTCTTTTAACAGGCTCTCTACAACTCTATCAAAAATGAAAAGCTGCAGTGGACAATGTAAGTCTAATGTTTTTCCTAGTGGCTCTTTTTCAGTGCATCAGATTCAAGAGCAACTTATCCTTATCCAGTATCATCCCAAACATTTGAAAATAATGTAATGCCTTTAAAAGTGTTATTGATTTAAAAATGGTGTAAGCCCATTATACAATATTTTAGCTGCTCAAAAGGCCTTTTCATTTCTTCAGTCAGATGTGCTTTTTAGGTGCACTCTTAGAAAAATAGGTTCATAAGGGTTCTTTACTCGACTCCAAATAACTCTTTACTCAAAAAGGTTCTGTGGAAAAAAAGAAGAACGTTTTAACATTAAAGATAAAAAGGAAATTATTCTTTAGGCTCTAATAAATACTTTTTTTTTTCCCATACCATTTTTTCTTTACCATTTCCATGCCATTATTTTTTCCCAGTGGTAAAACCACTTGGTATTTATTTTAGTGTCGTATAGTAATAACTGTTTCATTTTGATATTCTTGTAATGCTGTGGCAATGGACACTTTTTAATTTCCGGGATTCTCAGAAGCTGAAGTCATGATAGTTGGGTAAATTCCTATAGCCGTGAATGGGAGACTACAGCTAGTTAAATTTTTGCATTTTCATGACTTTCCAAAAGAGAGAGAAAAACAATAGAGAATGATTACGGCATTCAGAAGAAAGAACAGTGTCAAATTTTCCACCACTTCATCAGCCATTGCTTTAGAAACACCTTTGCAGCAGTGTTGACTTTTTTTATTTTTTTCATTATTATTCATTCCATGGTAATATAATACAAAGTACAGTGTTAAAAATGTTGTACATTACATTTTTTTATAATTTAAAATATAAAAAACTTTGCTAGATTTAATAACTGTGTAAACTAGAAGAAACAAGTCTTAATATTAAGATCTTTGGAACTCTTAAAAGGTTCCAATTTTATTTAGAACCTTTTCACCACGCTATAAAGGAATCCAATAACGTTCTTTTCATTGACCCCCTTGTAAAACGGTTCTATATGGAATCCTTTTTTTTTTCTATAATAGAACCATTTCTTCCATGTGTATTTATGACCTGGCCTGAGCTATTTGATGCCCTAAGCCCTTACTTTCGACTTTCTTTATTTTGTTGCCATGGTTACTACCAGTTGCCTCTTCATAATTACAGGTTGAAATCTTTGACTGGCTAATGTGCAGACTCAAACACAGCCCTCTCTCTTTTTCTCTCACACATACTCACTCCCATGTACACTGCGTTCGCTCCTGAAGGGATTCTGCAGTACCCTTGTTTATGTGTGAAGGAGAAAAGCACAAGTGATTGTTTTATTCTCTTACATTCAGCAGCAGTTTCTTTTGATCTTCATCCATCCCAACGTCCCCACGCTTTATCCCTCCGCTCTCTATATTTCCCTGTTTCACTCTCCCTTCATTTCTGAGTTTGATTCACTTCATTGCACTTTCATTTAGCATCGTGTGATTCTCAGCTAAAGGCCATCATTCACCGAATGAATCAATGCACGTCATTCACCATTTTTTTTTTTTGTGGCTGCTCTTTCTGCCTCCGTCTCTCATGGTGCTCCATCTTCTGAGCTGGCTCTCTTGGTTACCAGTGTTGAGGCCAGCAGTTACTAAGCAACAGATGAGAGCATTATCATGTGAAGGAAAAGGCTCTGTGCTGTACACCGTAGCATTTAGAGAGGAATGTTTAGCGGTCCAGGCCTCAGGGGCTTTCCAGAGTGTCTAACCGCACTCTCTGCACAGCTGCCACTCAGCTAGTTGCATGTACTGTAGATAAAAAAAAAAAAACTGTGCCAAGTACTAGGCAATGAAGATGCAGTTTAATTTCTGTCAGTGACTTTGAATGCACAATACACAAACATTGAGGTAGGATGGGGATTTGTTACCTCACCAAATGTTGAAAGTCAGAGAATTTTTCAGTGCATAAAAGACCTTTTGGGTAAAGGTGAGAATGCAAACTACTTTTCATAATAATGCTCTTGTTTGCATACTCTACAGCGATGAGGAAGAACTGCGCAAATCTTTCTCTGAGCTGGACGGCAGGACAGACTCAGCATCGCACACTATGAAGCGGATCAACAGTGGAGGAAACCCCCTCGTCAGTGTTGCACAGCAGTCCAGCGCTCAGGTCTACAACACTGGCTTTCTCGTGCGGAAAGTTCATGCTGATGCTGATGGCAAAAAGAGTAAGCCTTCCCTCAAATACAGCTTGAGCCTTTTATTTCATCTATTAATGTATTAGTGTATTTATTACAGCCTTAATTTAAATGATTGTAGTTTAGAAAATGAGTGAATATTTTATTTTGTTATTTTTCTGTAAAAAATATATCAAATATATAAATAAAAATATATAAATATCTCAGAACAACATGCATTTAACTAAGAAGCTATGAATTATAGAAAAAAATATTAAGACTTGTTTTCAAGAGTATATCTTGAAGTTATTTTACCCTATTAAAGTTTTTTCTTTCATGTTTTCAATCATAAATATAACATGATTTGCCAGTAGGGTAAGAAAAAATAAACTTCATTCAAAAATTATCTCTAAAAACAAGTCTTATTAACTTTTGCTAATTAAGTAACTGTAAGTAAGTTATTTTATCTTGTTTAAACAAAATACTTATTCTTAAAACTTTAATTATGTTAAGTTTGACTGTGTATTGTTCTTTTAGCTCCAAGAGGTAAAAGAGGATGGAAAACATTTTATGTCATCCTTAAAGGACTGATTCTTTACCTGCAAAAGGTACATTTTTCTCAGTGATTTCTTGTGCTGTGTGAACCATAGTTCTTTGTGGTTTCCGTACAGGTATTATTTGTAAAAAAACCTAAAAAAAACAAGATTTGTGATTTTCCTCTTCTTTGCGATTGGTCTGCAGGATGAATATCGTCCAGATAAGCAGCTGTCGGATGAGGACTTGAAGAATGCAGTATCAATCCATCATTCTTTAGCCATGCGGGCAGCAGACTATAGCAAGCGACCCAATGTGTTTTACCTTCGCACTGCTGACTGGAGAGTCTTTCTCTTCCAGGCCCCGTAAGTAAACTTACCTTATTTCTATTATAAGGGTGATTCACCACAAAATTTGAAACAAGATTTTATATTTTTAAGCTTTTAATACCATTAATAGGGGCAAAAAAGTATTTATTGTAGTGTGACGAAAATAATAATTATATACACACACAGCCATTCAACAGTTTGTGATCGGTAACATTTTCTTATGTTTAAAAAAGGTTTAAACATAAGGCTGCATTTAGTTAATCAACAATACAGTAAGAACAGTAATATTGTGAAATATTTTGTATTTTAAACCATTTTTTTCTATTTTAATATATTTTAAAATGTAATTTATTCCTGTGATTGCAAAGCTAAATTTTCAGCATCATTCCTCTAGTCTTCAGTGTCACATGATCCTTTACAAATCTAATATGCTGAGTTGCTGCTCAATTATCAATTATTATTGGTGCTATTATTTTATATATGGAATGTATACATATGTGTATACACATATACATTCTTTCGGGATTCCATTAGTAAACAGTTCAAACCAATAGCATTTATTTGAAATAGAAATCTTTTGTAGCATTATAAATGTCTTTACTTTCACTTTTGATCATTTAAATGCACCCTGGCTGAATAAAAGTCTACATTTAATTGATGAAAAATTTAGATTTTAATAATGAAATCATTTACATTTAAAAATAAAATAAAACTCTTACATACCAAAAACTTTTAAATGTGATACTGTATCATGGTTTCCACAAAAAAATATGAATCAGCAAAAACTGTTTTAATTGATAAACATTAATAATAAGAAGACATTTTTGAGCATATTAGAATGATTTTTTTTAAGGATAATATTAAAATAGCAAAATGGTTATTTTAAATTGTAATAATATTTCGCCTTAATGTTTTTATTGTATCTTTGATCAAATAAATGCAGCCTGGGTAAGTAAAAGAGACTTTTAAAAAAACATTTAAAAAAGTACTGACCCTAAACTTTTGTATGGTAATTCATAAATTAAAGGTAAATAATTTTTTTTTAAATGATCATATGATAATCTATAGAACTTTTTACAACTTTCGCATAACTTACACTGTCACTTTGAGCAGAAGCCTCATAGAAAGCTCGTGTTGCTTTATCTTTTGGAAATAGGACAGCAGAGAAATACACAGTGAATCTCCTTCAAACACGCACACAAACACCTGAGCTCACCCAATACACTGGCTCGTTGTTGATTACATGCAGGGCTGGTAACGCCAATGTCAAAGTGTTCTCATCACAGATGAATGACTCGATGTGTATCTCCCAAGAGGATAGATCCTTCTCAGCTATTCTGTCTGTCCCAGATACACATACTAAAACTCTCTCTCTCATTCTGCTCCATCTGTTCCACTCAATCTCTTCTGCTAAAAGCCGCCTGCTAATTGCTCAGTTTTCCAGGCTGTGTGCAGTTTCTTTGAGCATACAAAAATTCTGATATTGTTTCACCTTCTGAATTCTGTCATTTTTCTGCCCTCTGTTTGACCTGCGCCTGCCTTTCACCCCTAGCAATGCAGAGCAAATGCAGTCCTGGATCACACGCATCAACATAGTGGCCGCCATGTTCTCTGCCCCTCCCTTCCCAGCAGCCATTGGCTCCCAAAAGAAGTTTAGCCGTACTCTTCTGCCGGGCTCAAACACCAAGCTCTCACAGGTAACAGACACTTCTCTCTCTGAAGGGGCAGTCACACTACACTTTTCATTCTATTCACTTCCATACATACGCATGCGAATGATGGAAACGCAAGCTTGCAAGTTATTGCATTTTACTGAGTTCCAAAGTTCAAGTTTGGTGAAGCTATGAATTTGTATCAGATGTGTGACGAATAGAATATTGATATGTCATCATGACGTGACCACTTAGCTGAATTAAAAGAACACAAACTTTAAAGCTGCAGGTTTGCTAGCGTGACTGCCCCTATATTTAGGTTCAGAAATGTACTCTTTGCATTCATGTTTGAAAAACATTTATGAAATTTTCACCAAAAGTTTAAATTGAATGACTTTGAATGACAAATATTTTTTTGTTTTTAAATTTAGATTTTAAATATTTTAAGAGACTTATTAACCTTGTCACACAGTCATGAGGGTCCTCTCAGGGGTCTTCTCTGATATCATTTACGGTTTTGTTTTATTTTTCTTGCATATTTTTGCATGTTGGTGTAACCTGGTCCCCCTCCTAACCACCAGAGGCTGCCCTCTCCCGTATAGTGAACTCTATCCTCTGTTGTAGTCACATTGTTTCTCCTTCCTATTTAAGGAGCCTGATTCCCTTTGTTCATTTGCGAAGTATTGTTTGCCTGGTCTGCAATTCTGAGCGTTTTCCCATTGTTGTGTCTTGCCTTGATTTTGGATTATCTGCCTTGTTATACCGTTTACTCTCTTGGATTTGTGTTTTGGATTTGATTGCCTGCTTGGACTGTTTTCTTGGTTTTTGACCCTGGACTTTATTGGTTGGCTTACGACTCTGTGATCCACCCTTTTGTTTCTAATAAATCTCTGCATATGGATCCCTCTGCTCTCCCTGAGTCTGCTATGTTACAGAATACTTTGCCCAACATCAATCCAGCAGAGATACTAACATTTTAGTCACCTGTAGCATACCAAGCGGAGGTATTAAAGGAGCAACAACAACAACTGCTGCAGCTCCAGAAGGAAAATAAGGAAATGTACGCCTACCTCTGTGCGCATCTACGACAATCAGATACTCAACAGGTAGACAATCCACCTACTACTCACTCTTCACTGTGAATGGCTCTACCTGAAAAGTTTTGAAGGTTCACCTGATCAGTGTTTAATCTTTTCATGACACAACATCCTAGAAAGTATGCTAATGAAACGAAGATCATATTCATTATTACCTTGCTCACTGGTAAAGCTCGGGACTGAGGTAATGACAAAGGACTTTGCAACAATTATGGCTTATTCTTCGAAAACTTTCGAGAAGTCTTTGAATACCTTATTCATTGAAAACTTTCGAGAAGTCTTTAAATACCCAGCAGGAGGGCGAGAAACTGGTGTTTAGTTACAACATCTGAAACAATGTGAGCAGACTGCAGTTGAATATGCTCTGACTTTCCATACTCTTTTAAATAAAGAAGGATTAAATCCCGAACAACAAGTTGAACTTGCCTGCAAGGATGAAGGCCTAGAACTCAACAAGTTTGTTCAGCTATCAATCCGTCTCGATCCGTTACTCGATTACAATAACCCTCGTCTTACTCTAGCACTTCATGTACATACTACCATGCCTGAAACTGTCCCTCGAGAAGACACACCCATGGTTATCGGTCGTTCACGTCTCACCACTATGGAACGCCAACGATGTCAGTGGGAGAATCCATGAGAATCCATGATTTTCCCCCTATTGAAAATCACTCTCTACTGATTCCAGTCACAATTATTTTTAAAATGTTCTCCTTCGCTGCCTCAGCGTTAGTCGACTCGGGAGCTGCTGCCAAATTCATTGATGCTGGTCTAGTAGAAAGACCCATGAATCCTACGTTACTCTGCAACCCCCCATCCGAATCACTGCTATTGATGACAAACCCATTGGAAATGGCATAGTTCAAGCCATCACTGCTGCCATTCAACTGCAATTGGGATTACTGGACAAAGAACAATTACTTTTATATCATTCAGTCTCCTAGGAACCCCATCGTTCTTGGCTATCCTTGGTTAGCCCTCCACTGAAGGAGAACTACAAAATTCTACAAAATTACAATGCTGCAGTACTCAAATTGAAAGCCCCAAACTCAATCAAACTTATCCTCCCAAAGTGTTATCAAGATCTCTCAGAAGCCTCAAAAAGCTTCACAACTTCCTCCTCACTGAACATGGGACTGCACCATCGATCTTCTACCAGGCACTAACCCACCCAAGAGCAAAGTATACCCCTTGTCTATACCTGAAACTAAGGCTATGAAGGAATACATTAAAGATGCACTCAAGTCTGGCTTCATCACACCCTCCACCTCCCCCACTGCAGCAGGGTTTTTATTTATAGAGATAAAGGACGGAGGTCTCAGACCATGCATTGATTATCAAGGTTCAGACAGGACCACTTTGGCAGGTTACTTGAGTTTATTAAACACAATTTATCTTTGGCGGTATGGTTCCTAATGGGGGAACCCCAATGATGTCCATGACAGATAGGACTTGAAAGCCTTGGTAATCTGAAACAAAAGAAGACAACAGCTAGAAGGTGCACAATAATATGCTTGATACTAATAGTGGTGAGGGCGGGAGGGTTCCTGAACTAACGCTGCGCTCGATTTTTAACAACATTACTCAAAAACCCCTTACCCTTTCCACCCTAGTACCAGCAGCTCTAGAACAATTGAGATCTGCCAAGATTTTTACCAAGCTTAACCTAAGGTAGTGGTTCTCAATGGGGGCTTTCAGAGAACAAGAAGCAAGATTTTTGAAAGGGGGGCATTCAGGTGTTCATGGGGGGCGTTCATGAATTTACACCAAAGATCCAGGCAAGACAAGATTAAACATGTAATCACATGCAAAATAATTGCCTACAACATTCTAAAATCTACCAGTTTAATGCGACATGAAAGCTACGTATCATTTCTTTTGCAACGACTTTTCCAGTCATAGACCAGCGCTCAAGCACTGACTAGAATCCAGCGCTGACAAGAATCAGTATTCCGGTGCTCAAAAATGTGTTTCGCACTGACAACAATCCGGTGGTGGCTAGAATCCAGCGCTGACTAGAATCACGCAGCGGAGGAATGGAAAGTTGACAAGCCATTAAAAAAATATTGACTTAAGAACCACTTATATATTTTCAAATATTTTCAATAAATCATGTTCCCATTCACTCCGGCGACAATTTTTTTTATTAATTAAACTAAATTCTATTTATTAGGTAAAACGTTTACATTTTTAGGCATTAACTAATGCCAATGCCTAATGCCAAAATGTTTTATTTGTTCACCAAGTAATTTACTGGTCAGGCATTATTGTTAACTCGCAAGACTGTAAGGAGAAAATGACTATTTGATGGATAATTTACATTCTGTAATCACATTTTGGTAATGTATTAATTCCGCTGTCACATCTGAGCACGAAACGCTGCTTGGATAGTTTCAAGATAGTTAAAAATAATTAATAATACAATAATAATTTAATTGTTCATAGCCTATGTGTTTACCGATTACCATTACCGATTTAATGACCGTATAGACCTTATGTAGCCCCGCCCCTTTTCAGCACTGCGCTCGTTGTCTTTTGACTTCCGGTCTGTATTTTCACAGCGATGTTGCATGTTTATGAATGAACGGCTCGTTTTAAAATCTTCCCGGTCGACTGACATTTGTTAAGTCATCTGCTTTAAACATTACAGTCCTTATGATAACTTTCGTTAACTTTGCATTAAGTAAATCCACTTCAAACGCTAATTACTCCTGGACAGCAGCGCCATAGAAATATACAGAGCGAACGCAAAAACGGAAGTTAAAAGACAATATTCTAAAGATGGCGGCCCCCTTGTTTCTCTGGCGCATAAGGTCTATAGCCTATGGTCGTTTTTACTGTCCAATGACAGCCCATCTTATATCTACTTTGATTGGCATGGGAGAGAGTAGGAAGTTCATTTGTTGCCCCTACGAGTTTATAATAGCATATTTTAACAAGATTTTCAAATGGATAAAGAAAAAAAAAACTGCCAAAATGTTTTTAAATGTTTAAATGTTTTAAATATGGGAATAAACAGTCTCATATGTCTATTTATTTTTAATATAGGCCTACTATTTTTTTATGTATTGTTCTATTTTATTTAACGTTTTTACATTTAACATGAATAATCAAACATTTAACTTAAAACAAGAATTGCACAACAATTTTAAACGTCTACTCATTTGTCCATTTTAAAATGATTTATTCATTTACATTTTTATGTTTTAATTAAATTGATTTATGCTATTCCTTATTCTTTCAGTTTATAAGGTGTCACAACAAATCCTGCATTCCTAGTCTTCCATACATAATAGCCTCTGTGACATTTAGTCACTTACTGTATCAGTTCAAAATCACAGTCCACATTTAAAAAAAATGATTTGTCTACTTTTGCGCGGGCAAATACACTATCATAAAAACAATTGAGCAAAATGGTGCCACCAAACAAGAAAAAAATGCAGACAGTATTCCATTGAATACCTTAATTATGGTTTCATACCTTCTTCCACCAATGCACAGCTTCCAATGTGTTTACTATGTGAACAAGTTTTTTCAAATGGAGCCATGAAACCTTCACGTCTGAAGGAGCACCTTATGAAGATCCACCCAGACAAGGCAGATAAGGACCGCCCGTTCTTCCAGGCCTTAAAAGAGCAACACGGTAGGAGAACCATCAGCAGTCTCTTCGCTAAGAATACCAGCCAAAATGATAGTGGGTCGTCATATAAAATCTCCCTGCTGATCGTCAAATGTGGACAGCCGTTCACAATTGGAGAAAAGTTGGTTCTTCCGGCCATCAAAGAGGTAATCTCTACCGTGATGGAGCGAGATCCCACACAGGTACTGAAATCCATCCCTCTCAGCAATGACTCCGTGGCACGCAGGATAAATGAAATGGGTGCAGATACAGAGGAGCAGCTATGTGCCATCCTGGGGGACTCTCCATTCAGCCTTCAGCTGGACGAGACAACCACCGCTGACAACAACGCTCTGCTGATGGCCTATGTCCGTTATAGGGCCTCAAACAGTCACGAGATGGCAGAGGAATTTTTGTTTTCTAAATATCTGGAAAACGATACCAAGGGCCAGACCATTTTTAACACGCTTTCTGCTTATCTACAGGAGAAATCAATTCCCATCTCTAACATCCTCGCATGTGCCACTGATTGTGCCCCCGCTATGGTTGGCAGGTACCGTGGGTTCACCGCTGTGCTGAAGGAGCAGGTGCCGCATATCCTCACAGCCCACCGTGTTTTGCACCGCCACAATCTTTTGGCCAAATGCAACAATCCAGTTCTCCACGAGTCTCTACATGTTGCAGTCAGAGCAATAAACAAAATAAAAGCCCATGCACTGAATGACAGACTGTTCCGACAGGAAATTGATGAGACTTTCGAGCGGCTTCTTCTCCATACTGATGTCCACTGGCTCTCAAAGGGAAACTGCCTTGCTCGTTTTTGTGAGCTGTTTGACAGCATCGTTGAGTTCCTGGAGGAGGTTGATGGAGCTCTCTGGGAAAAGGTGTCATCCAGCCGCTGCAACATCATGTACCTCGCAGATTTTTTGAGAAAATGAATGAAGTCACATTAAAGCTCCAAGGAAATGACATCACTCTGGTCAAATCCAAGGCTGTTATCCACAGTCTCACCTCCAGGCTAGATCTCTACAGGCAGAGTATAGGCAGGAGGCAGTTTGCTCATTTCCCACAGATGGCCAAGGTGATCTTTTTGTCCAGAAACAACACTAAATAGATATAACAGGCCCACTATTATTATAATTAGCCTAATATATTTTATTTCCATGAATACCATTGCAATGTTTATTATTTTGTGTGATTATATTGAGTCTGAAAATACAGACCTATAGCACACATTACCTTATAAATATAAATTAACATTTTAGTAGAATAATAAGCAATAAAACAACTAATTAAAATTCAGATAGTCTAAAAATATTAATGGAGATAAGAGAACAATTGAACTGTAAAATAATACTCATTAGAGGTGTCTGAGGCTCTTACCGATCACCTCCTCCTAGTTTACACTGACCACCTGAGGATGGTTAAGGTCGACATGGAGATCCGCTTCAGGGACCTCCTTAACCTCGATGTTCCAACGCTATCTCACGACCAATTCGTACGAATTCGTACGAATGATAAAAAGTTGGCTAATTCGTACTAATTCGTACGACCTCACTCATACGAATTTGTACGATTTGTCTAAACCCACGTGATGGGTAGGTTTAGGGGCGGGGTCAGGGGTAGGTCATTCGTATGAATTCATACGAATTGGCCAATTCGTCAAATATGTACGATTTTGCAAAAATCGTACTAATTCGTACGAGTCAGGTCGTATTAATTCGTACGAATAAGCCACTTTGTAGAATTTGTACGTTTTCCCGTGAGATCGGGCTGGATGTTCCCAGTTGGGTTGTGCAGCCCTTTCAAACGGATGTAATCGAATGCGAGCCCGCTATTCAGAAGCATCTTGTCGACATCCAGTGCAACGACGAAGCCCAGGCTATTTTTCGCACCTCTGGCTGGTGCAGCATGTGGGTCAGATATGCCCAGTGGTATCCGGCTCTCTGGCAAAAGATCAGGCTGCTGATTCTTGCTTTTCCAACAACATATCTCGTTGAGCAGGGATTTAGCCAGGTCATCCACATGCAGTCTAAATAAACAAAATGGCAGGCATCTTGGAACTGGAGTCTCCAGTTCTGACACTGGAACTGGAGCCATACTTTCACAAAAGGATGGTGATACAGCCAAGCTTCCCCCCTGTGCTTTCTATTCCTGCAAACTGTCCCTAGCCGAACTGAACTACCACGTTGGAGACAAGGAACTATTATCCATCAAAATCCACATTAGAAGAATGGAGACACTGGTTAGAGGGGGCCAAATTTCCACTGATCTCTGTACTCACTGATCACAAGAACTTAGAATACATCCATTCCTCCAAACGTTTAAATCCTCGTCAAGCAAGATGGTCATTTTTCTTTACAAGATTCAACTTTACTGTCACATATCAACCTGGAAGCAAGAAAGGCAAGGCTGATGCCTTATCACGTATTTACGAAAAGGCTCAAGTGAACCTTTCCAACTCCTGCATTCTAGACCCTTCTATAATTGTTGCACTGATTAGGTGGGATATCATGACGGGCATCGAGAAATCCCAACAACCTGGCATAAATCCCACTGACTGCTCTGCAGGTAAACTCTTTGTGCCTGAAAACCAACGCACTAAAGTTATTCAGTGGATTACCACATTACTTAGTTCGGGACACCCTGGCCAATCTTCAACCAGTGGACACCTGGTTAAGACACAGCGAACGATTTCAATGAGCTATCCGATGACAACGGACCAATGCTGATCGCAGGCGACAAGCAGCCCCATCATTGCAACCTGGTCAAAGGGTCTGACTTTCTACCAGAGATCTCAAGATTTGCCTTCCCTGCGAGAAACTAAGTCCTAAATTCACTGGCCCATTTAAAATCATCAAAATGATAAGCCCTGTCGCATATTGTCTCCAACTCCCTGCTTCAATCAGAATCTCACCCACGTTCTATGTTTTTCTTCTCAAGCCCGCTTACCCTGCAACCTATACAGAACCCCTACCACCACCACCACCACTAGAAATGTATGGAAGCCCCGCTTTTCTGGTCAAGGAAATAAGTAGAGGAAAAGAAGTAGAGGAAGGCAACTACAATGTTTAGTGGACTGTGAGGGATATGGGCCAGAGGAACATTCCTGGGTTCCCACCGATAATATCCTTGACCCTTCTCTCCTCAATGACTTTTATAGGGATCACCCTCATAGCCCAGCTATGGGGGGGGATTCTGTAATATTCCAACCTGAGGTTTCCCTTCTAACCTCCATAGAGCACCCTCATCCGTATTCTGAATTTTAACCTCTGTTCCTGTCACATGGTTTCTACTTCCTATTTAAGAAGCCTGATTCCCTTTGTTCATTGCAAAGTATTGTTTGCCTGGCCTACAATTCTTAGCATTTTCCCATTGTTGTGTCTTGCCTTGATTTTGGATTATCTGCCTTGTTATACGGTTTACTCTCTTGGATTTGTGTTTTGGAATTGATTGCCTGTTTCGAGTGTTTTCTTGGTTTTTGATCCTGGACTTATTGGTTGGCTTACGACTCTGTGATATTCACCCTTTTGCTTCTAATAAATCTCTGCATATGGATCCCTCTGCTCTCCCTGAGCCTGATATGTTACAGTTGGTGATGTTGATTTTTGGATACAAACGTTTTTCAAATATTTATGTTTTTAAAAACAGCATTACTGCTTAATTATTTTTACTTTTTAATAATTCCATGTTTTTTAAATAATATACTTGAGTTTTTAATATATTAACAAAAGAAATGTCATTCTTCTAATGTGGCTTTTTTCTTCATTATGATAATAGGAGGAGCAGCTTAAGTCTCACGAGACACGATTTCGAGCCATTTCTGCTGATCTCCAGGAACTGCGCTCTACCCTACACATAGACCGCAGGACCAAAAGCAAGGACCAAGAAGAGTACAAGCATAGGGAAGAGTACCTGGACTTTGAGGTAAAAACATCACATTTTCACTTTGTCCTTCCCCTGAGGGATTTTTGTGGACCTCAGATAAGCCATTTATACATCTTCCTTAATGTATCCTGTAGAAAACACGCTACGGAACATATGCAATGCTGCTGAGAGCTAAGATCCGGACAGGGGAAACAGACCTGGGAGCGTTTGAAGCCCGTTTGTTTGACGATGGTGGCTTGCAGAGGGCCCATTCCAGCCCCACGTTACCACAGGACCACAGTCATGCCAGCAGTCATGCAAGCAGTCATGCCAGCAGTCATGCCAGCAGTCATGCCAGCAGTCATGCCAGCAGCACCAAAGAGTCGAGCAGGAGCAGCAGCGGCGGCAGCAAGAGGACCAAACGCTCAGACGGTCAGAGACACAGCTACAGACAGGCTGTCAAACAGTGAGAGGACCAGGGCGGAAGAGGTTACTTATCTCAATTCAGCGGCTGAATATAGAGCATTACCAGGACGCCTGCAGTTCACTTTGATGGCTGCCCTCAAGTCATCATGGTTATTAAACTGTGGTTGGGGTTGCTGTGCCCCACATGGCCGCTGGTAAAGCATGATTTTCTGGCCACTAACTGCAAGCCCAAATCTGCCAGTGGGCGGAAGAGAAGGAGCACCAGCCTCACATTGTCTTATTTATGTCAGTCTTTGTTTTTTGCCACAGACCTGTTCGGTTTATCTGTGTATTTTGCTTGTTGATCGTCAGGTTAAAACACTCGTGGCTTTTAGTTTGAACAAGCTGATGTTCAAACTTCATTTGGTGACCCATGGGAGCGACAACCAAATCAGTAGTGATCATCTTTATCCTGTGAACTTACTGTATGTTGTTCACTTTATATATTTAAAGCATTGTAGATTTAGCTTTTTAGACTATCATTTCATCATCTGAGGTCGATCAAACGCTTTAACACCTCATAGGATGTTTGAGAATTTAGTCTGTATAGTCATTTAAACCTTCTAAAAGCACGTCTCAAAGCATGCCTAAGAGTTTGAAGACAATCAGTTCCTCATTTGTTATAGTTATTGAGAATATGAATGTATAATTTTTGTTTATACCATAACGGACTAGTGATAATAGCAATGCAGATAGCACATCCCTTGTGAGAAATAGGTGAGCTTAACTGTATTGTATGTGCACTTGTAGTGTACTTCAAATCTTGAAAGTATATATTTAAAAAAAAAATTGGACTTTGCAGATAATATAATATGAATGAAATTAATGGCCACTTAAGTGTGCTGAAGTGCTCTGCAAGTGTTTAACAATAGTGCATTTAAAGTACATTGTTAATCATGTTTTAAAACTTTTTCATGTTTTAAACTAGTGTGTTATGTGATATTACATTTAAAGTTAATATATTTTAAATATACTAAATAGCAACATCATTACAAATATGTAATTACAAAAATATTTAAATATGACATTACATTTTCATAAGAAATTACATTAAATTGTATTTTAGTTTACAGTTAATGCTTGTCAGTACATTCGGCAGTACAATTTAACCATATTTCAAATGTAACTGAAGTAATTATGAAGTTACATAAAGATGTACCTAAGTCTTACTTGTGTAAAAAAAAAAAAAAACTCTTAAATTCAACTATTTATATTTAATATGAATTTAAACTAATACATTTTCATTTAATTGCAAATAACGTATAGTTAACTGTCAGCAAAAAATTCCATTTAGTTCTCACTTCACAGAGAAGAATATTCTTTTAAAGTATATTATTTCTGTAACAAGTACTTTTTCTTTTTTAAAGTATGCTAAAGTGTACTTCTTTTTCACAAGGGATCACGTGCTGCTGTCATTTCAACTGGAATGTCCGAATGACTTTACTGACCAATTACCATGTGAAATGGTTGTTAAAAGTCATCACGATAATCGACCCCATCGTATTATTTAGTGTAATGTGTATTGAGCTTGAGAATGACGTGATGCAAATTCTCTGTGTCAAATCCCATTTGGATATGGCCAAGCCATTGAATTCTCAGGCACTCATTTTTCAAATTTGTAATTCATTCAGTGCTATGGTAAAACACACTAAAAGGAGGCACTAAAAGCTGGTTTGTTCAGAGCAACCACATCTTATACCTCAATTGCACTGAGAGACCTGCTCAAAGGAGTGTTAAATAATTCTACCTGTTTACAAACTGATGCGTTCTTATGTTCAATGAGTTCATGTGTAATATTGCTTTGTAGGAGAGTGAAGATAAGCTTCTATGCTGCTTATCATAACCTCATGAATTGTCGATGTTGATATCAGAAACATGAAGGATCCAAGAAATTGTAAAACCTGTAAAACAACACGCTAATGCAAATGAAGATCTAAACTGACTGTTAACTCTGCCAGCGTATAGATCTAATTCAGACATTAAGGACATAAAATACACTTGCAAAATCATTGTGACAAGATCTTGGACCCAAATTCCATCCAATGGCACTTCAAAAGTGTTACGCTTCACTGCACTATGAATATTAGGTGTATTTAATGAAGAGTTATTTATATATTTTGAACATTTATTATCAGTCTTGACTATTTGTTTATGACTGAAGCATATTGACTAAAAGGTTTATACAATTTTTTTTTATAGGTAACACTTAACCACTCCAAGTAGTTTGGTGTCACCCAAAGATTTTGCTGTAAATGTAACTTATTTCTTATAAATTAGTTTTTGTGTTTGGTGTATTTCATCCATTCTAGCTGTATATAATGTGAAAATTATGTTACAGCCGCTCAGTAAAAATAATGCTAATGTTTGTATGTTTTAAAGGCATAGTAAATATGTTTTAAAGGCAAAATAAATATGTTTTGAAAGGATAACTGTGAAAAGGATTCATATTTTTTAATAAAAAATAAAAATATATACACTACTGTTCAAAAGTTCGATAGGGGGCAGATATGATTCGTTAACGTCTCTTAAGTTCACCAAGCATTCATTTGTACAAAAATACAGAAAACAGTAATATATTGAAATATTACAGTTGTAACTTTATTTTAATATAATTTTAAATATAATGAATTCCTGTGATGGCAAAGTTGAATTTTCAGCATCATTACTCGTCTTTAGTGTCACATGATCCTTCAGAAATCATTCTAATATGCTGATTTGGTGCTCAAGAAACATTTCTTATTTTTACTATTACTGCATGTATGCATATTTCTTTCCTATTCAGTCAGCATTTAGGACTCTTACATTATAAAGACACAGAATTATGAAATAATAACTTTATTAAAACACAAACATATTTGCTCACTTCTCAACAAACATAACTGCAACCAAAAATACACATAAATAAAAAGTATGATTTATCGAGAAAATGCAAAGATGTGATCCAATTTAGATCACTTCGCTTAATTGTCTAAGGCTGCATATATATCAAAAGTGAGCTTACTAAAAACATCCATAGAACATTCCGCAAACATATTCCAAGGTTACAGTTGTGCTGGGGAAATGGCAATTCCATTAGGTCTCAGTTGGAGATTTGTTGTTTAGTTACAAGCACAGCACTAAGACTACAGCGTCACTCCAAACCTCGGAGTTTCAACAGAGGATCAACTGATTTGTCATGTTGTCTTACTCTATGTAATACAGTGAGAGCTTTTGACCTCAAAACAATTCTTTTCAGTCCTCCTTGTGATGTGCTGTATTTCCACTTTATTGAGATGATGAACAGTCCACCAGTTTGCACCTGAAAAAAGTCAAATAAAGTGCCAAGTTGTCCTCAATGAATAGATCCTGATAATCAGTGATTGCCCACTGCAGGATTTCCCATCTCTTCTCCAATGGACTGACTCCCGAAGCCACTGTCCTCTTTAGAATCTGGAAGAAGGAAAAGCGTGTTGTATTCACAATTTACTGACCAAAGGTTGTGTGTTAGTCTCAGAGGTGACCCTGTTTCTCTATCAGTGTGAAACATACCTGAGCTCTGCTTGTCCTCTCTGGGTTGGCTGGCTGTCAGAAGTCTCACTCCTTCACTCACACCCAGAGACTGCAGCGCCTCCACCAGGCCGTCCACAGGACCACCACTCAACTGAACACACATAAACACACTTATGAATTACTTATACTGTATGTGATGCCAACACAAGTGCAATTACAAATGCATCAAGTCAAAACACATACAATCTACAAGAAAATGTTTTTGAAAGGCTTCAGAAACGTATACCAAATACATGATGAATATGGAGCAAATACATTCACAAATACATTTTAGTAAATTTATTGAGCGATTTAACAGAAAACTTTTTATGCGTTTCGGCAGTTCATTTATATGACAATGGCGTTTTGGCGATCTGAAAACGCAAACTTTTGAAAATGGGTTTCAAATGCAAATTTGTGAAAAGGGTGACATCATGTGGATGGGTATTTCATGTTCAGTCTATAGGTGTGTAGTGTTTCTTTACAAAGTGACAACGCTAACTACTGGCCTGGCATGTGTAATACAGCCATTTTTATTGTTTACGTGGGTGTGCACAGGGATTGTTTTGACAATGTTGTTGTCTGTACGTGAAAAAAATAATAAGAATTTTTTAGCAGTAAACCCTTATTTAGCAGTAAACATTTGATAAATTAATAAAATTAAAAAGCAGTATGAGAAAATGAATTAAGCAAAGATAAATGCTTCCAATACTAGTATGCTACATTGTTGTCATATGACATGAACACATCAAATTACATGTTTTTAGAAAGTATTAGTATTCTGCATATTTAATACATTTCTTAAATATTAAATGACAAGTTTTTGGAAATTGAGATTAATATGCATGTTTAATACATTTCTTCAATATTAAATTTATTTAATAAATACTATTAAATAAATAAATACATTTTAGGACATTTATTTAGTATTCATTTATTTGCTCCACATTCCTATGTAATTAGTATTCCATTCTAATAAAAAAAAATTGTATTATTAAAACATTTTGCAGTTAAATAATGAGTTAACAAAGATGTTTTAAAAAATCTGATATTATTTCCAGTTTATTAGTTACACTTTGAATGGAAGGTCAAGTCAAGTGCAATGCATTACACATTTTTGCAAATACAATAGTCCTCACAGAAAATGTGCATTATATGCAGAAAAAGTCATCGGTATGCTAGTATGTGGTTCCAAACATAACCAACGTCTATTTAACAATGTAAAGTATAACTTGCCAGACCAAGAGAACAATGACAGTCTCTTACCTGGTAGTTCTCGAGAAGCTTCTGGCAGGGCGAGGCGCTCTCCTGGAACAGGTGAGTGAGTGTGAGCATGCCCAGTTTTTCCGCCAGCTCTATCCAGGGCACATGGTCTTCAATAAGAATACCACACAGTTTCATGAGCACCTCACTGTCTAAACCCTGGTTTACTGCAGGAAGAGGAATACTTATCAGTCACACATGCTAGAAGTTAAGTAATAGAGTTTTTGAGAACATTAAGCACATAAAGTCTCATTACCTTCGTCAGTGCTTATTTTGGTCCTCTTGGGGGCGAGTGAACTGGACTTGGGGCCTTTCCTGCCATCTAATAGATCTCTAACCTGTTGAAGACAATGGGGTTTCAAAGGTTAAATCTATTATATGAATTTATTCATCCACCTCCAAATGCTCACACACTGTATGCAATTTTGATGGATACAAAAACTCAAACCTTTTGACATTTAGCCAGGTCAAATGGTGTGTGTCCCGCAGCAGGTCTCTTGCGTGGGTTAAATGCTCCCCTCTCGGATGATATCGACATGAATTGAACTTGCTGAACCATGTCATCTGGAAGCTGCTTATTGGCATTATTCTTCTCACTCTCGTCATCTTCATCAGAGGAAGATAAGCTCAGGAAAAGAGGCTCATCGTTCTCCATACGTTTATCAGCTCCTAAAACAGAAGACAAGGGAGATGATACATCAAACAAAGCTTTCATATCACTGAACCGAAACTTGACTTATTCCCTAGTCATTGGCTCTGAATATGATGACCTTGATTTCAATTGGTTATTCAGTTCATATGTCATTAATTATGAGTGATTCCTATGAATGTCACACATCAGGAAATGTGGACAACTATCAAATACCTTACCTAAATCACATCCTATATAGTAAAAGTTCATCTTTGCTCTAATAACAAAACTACATGAGCATGTTCTCAATGACTAGTCATTGTGGTTTTGCCCTTCAGAGGTTTTGAAGTACCTAATATCTGTATTAAATTAGTAAGAAAGGAGTTTTCTCAGATACCTGCAGCTATCAGCATGGAGCAGAGAGGTGGGGAGCCTTGACTGGCAGCCAAGTGAAGAGGACTGTTGCCCCCGTAGGTACACACATTCACATCAGCCTTTAGCTGTAACAAATGACAAACATAAAACTGTCACTTTTAAAGACAAAACATTTGTGATGGCTCTATGCTGAAGTGTGCTGAATAGGGTGAAACGGTTCCAGTATTTCTGGTTTGTGTGATGCAGAAAAAAAAAAAAAATGTAAGTAATACTTTTATTCAAAAAAGGATGCATTAAGATATAATTTATATATTATATAAAGTCAAGTAAATGCTGTTCTTCTGAACTATCTATTCAAAATGTAACACTGTAGAAATGCATCAGTTTTCCCACTTAAATATTAAGCAGCACAACTGTTTTCAACATTGATATAAGAAATGTTTCTTGATCGACATATTAGAATGATTTCAGAAGGATCATGTGACACTGAAGACTGAAATAATGGCTGTAGAAAATTCAGCTTTCCCATCACAGGAATAAATTACATTTTTAAACAAATTAAAAAATATATTATATTATAAATTAAAACAGAGAAAAATCATTTTATACTGTAATAATCAGCCTCAAATTCCCTACTTGGTGAACCCCTAATGCTAACGAAAGTAGTGTTTACTAAAACGAACCGAAACTGCGACTAAACATCTAGTGCTCCATAAATCCTTTACCTCAGTAATAAGATTACAGGCCAGTTTTAACAGGTTATCCCTCACTGCCAGATGTAGAGCTGTACAGCCACTTTTCTGCTCTGGCATGTTGATCTTTGCTCCTGCCTCCACTAACAATCGAAGACAGTGCTCACCGTCTTTCTTTACAGCGAGATGGACAGGATATTGACCTGAGAAGCAGGAAAGTAGAAAAAAAAAAATCAGTACGTGCTATAATATTCCACATGCAACCTTCAGCACCATTAAATGAAGACTGAGAGACAATGGCATGTGTAACGCTCACCTGAGAAGTCAGCAGAGTTTATTAAATGGACATAGCGCTCTTCAAGCAGGCCCAGGACCACTCGTAATACGGCCTCATCGCCGGTGTGGGCCGCCAAGTGAAGTGCTGTCCGGCCCTCTCGGTCCAGCAGGCTCGGGTCTGCCCCTGTTCTCATCAGCATCTCCACTAACTTGGGCTGCTTTGTGATCACAGCCAGATGCAATGGAGACTGGAGAAGGTAAGAAAGATGAACGTTAGCATGCCACATAAAACAAAAATTACAAGATAAAATAAAATGAAAAATAAATAATAATAAAAAGAGCATTTTCACAGCATATAGATGCTAAATTACCTGACTGAGGTGGTTGAGTTTGTTGATGAACTTCTGTTGTGGGGTTTTGTTCAGGGCCTGAATAAGCTGTTGTACCACAGCAGGTTGCTGATGGATAATGGCCAAGTGCAGAGGCCTATGGGAAAAATACGACACAGATTAATACAAACTCTGATCATGTATGTGTTGCACATAATCCCCCTCTTCATTCAATGTATCGTTTAAATGCATTTAAAAATAATAATGTTACTACACTAACAATTTCACTTTCATTTTTTCATTAAGCAGATACACTCACTATAATAGAAAGGTTTAAAGGTAGCAGACACATAACCTGGAATTAAGTATACTTGACATGCTTTAAGACATTGATACAAGCTGAAAGGCAGAGATGTGAAAAAGACATACGTGTCTCCGTTCTCATCTTGCACTCCACACAGATGTCTCTGCAGAACCAGCAGGGGGCGCACATCCCCTGTACTGCAGTACTGTAACAAAGCACGAGCAGTGCACTTGGCTGTCAAAGTGACGCGATTCTGCAGAGTTGTGGCTGGAAACAATACAGGAAGGAAACATGCATCACTGAATGAATATACACCTAAAATCTCAATGCCTTGAGTTTAATGATACCTGAAAGATAATTATGCTCACCAATCTGAATGAGCTGCTGATGCACTGGAGAACCAGACAGAGTTTGTTTGTTAGTTGGCTGATTCTGAGATGCATCAGACTGTGGGGTGGAGCCTGACATCTGTGGCCCTCCAGCAAATCCACTACCACCGAAAAACCCTGAACCATCCATCGCATGATTAAATGGAAATCCTAAGGACATAATTGACACGAAGATACATATATGAAGACTTCTGTTGACACACCACCAGAATAACTGAATTAACCATGTACATGTGTAGCCTCAGAGTTTATGGATTTAAAATGTTTCACCTCCTCCCATTCCTCCTCCTCCTGTTCCAGATCCAGGACCTCCAAAGGCCCCTGCTCCTCCTTGAGGTCCTCCCCGCCAGTGATCGTAGGGCTGAGGAAGTGCCTTCATCCTCTTCCTCTGAACCTCTTCTTTGTCTAGGAGGGAACAGGAGCCAACATGTTAGCAAATATGAGAAAGAGAAATAGTGAAGAGGGTGTTTAATCGATCTAAACTACCGTTCAAAAAACTGTGGTAAGATTTTTTTAGTGAAAGAAACTAATAATAATTTTAATGAAGAAACTATAAAATTACAGTTTTACAGATTTTTATTTTTAATTTTTTTATATTTCACAGATATTAGCAGATGAGCATAAAAGACTTATTTCAAAAACCTAGACAACAAACTTTTTAGTTGAACAATAAAGATACTGAATTTGATATAAACTGTATGTTAGGACAGTTTGTTGCAATCTGTTGGTGCAAAAAATTTGATAAGTCTTAAAGTGCCCCTATTATGCTCCATAGCATATTACCTTTCATGCAGTACGTAATATAGTAAGATTTAAAGATCAAAGTGCACCACAAAGTTATTGTCTCCTCAAGAAAGAATCGATTCTGAACAGCCGAAGCGAGTCATCAGCAATTCTAGTCTGACTTCATGTTACATACCTACGTAACAATGTAACAAACTTGCATAATTCCAGGCTATGGTCTTCATTGGCTGCCTGCAAACAAGGT
The DNA here is from genome assembly GCF_965113295.1 of Leuciscus leuciscus. Classification (NCBI taxonomy): domain Eukaryota; kingdom Metazoa; phylum Chordata; class Actinopteri; order Cypriniformes; family Leuciscidae; genus Leuciscus; species Leuciscus leuciscus. The sequence continues at coordinate 12,701,819 of NC_138746.1, read as the reverse complement.
CTACTTTGACTGACCCTCAACCACTTTAGTTGTAGCTGAGGAATGGAGGAGTTTGGTTTGGTTTCCGACACATGCTGTAAGCGGTAGACTAGTCAAAACAGACTGGGCCGCCTGACCAATCAGAGCACAGTAGGCTCTCAAGAAAGGAGAGGGAACCTTTAAAATAGCACATAGGGGCACCGATGTTTTGCACAGCACTACTAACCTTGATTGTGTGGTATATATGTGAACTGCTTGGGTTCGCTGCAGTCGCCTCCCTTCTTCCTCTTGAGCTGCAGGAACACGGTGACAGGGCGCGTGATATCTGTGCAGCGGTACGGTGGTGTCTTAAACACGATCGCATACTGATGGGATTAAAAACGGTGTCAGTGAAGGTGTAGTAGAGGCTAAACCACATCCAATGGTAAAATCCAGGAAATTACAACGTTTTTATGTCAATTTATCACACACCTGTTTGTGGACGTCAGTGGGGGAGAAGTCTCCAAATGCCTCCCATCCGGCATCATCTTCTTCCTCATAAAACCGGATGTCAATATCATCTGGAACCAAAAGAGTATAAACATCATTTGATCTAAAAGGTTTGTGAATGATTGTAAATCCTTTTTGAAATCAGAAAATTATAATAACCTTTTTGAACTTTATCACAGAGCAGAAAGACCTCTTCTCCTCCCAGCACTGATCCAGAGGTTTTATCCATTCGGGAGATCTTCAAATTTGAAGCATTTGGTGATTCTGGGTAAAGAGCAACACATTTTAGCTATAGTAAGATTACCAATCCTTTTTTCCATAATTTACACTCCTGTTCAAAAGCGTGGGGTCGGTAAGATTTTGAATGTTTTAAAAATAAGTCTCTTCTTCTCATCAAGGCTGCATTTATTTGAATACAGTAAACTACAGTGAAAGCAGTAATATTGTGAAATATGAATACAATTTAAAATAACCGTTTTATATTTAATATGTTATGTTATTTATTCCTGTGATGGCAAAGCTGATTCATTACTCCAGTCTTCAGTGTCACATGATTCTTCAGAAATAATTCTAATATGCTGATTTGGTTTTCAAAAAACATTTCTTATTATTGTCAATGTTGAAAACAAGTTGTGCTGCTTAATATTTTCGTGAAAACCGTGATTCATTTTGTTTTCTGATGAATATAGTCCAAAAGAAAAATAATATATGTGGAATAGAAATCTTTTGTAATGCCTTCACTGTCACTTTTTATCGATGTTATGCATTCTTGGTGAATTGTTTTTATTATTGTTCAGACCCCAAACTTTTGAACGATAATGTAAATTGAAATGGTCAATAACTAATTACAGACTTAACACAATATTCTCAGAGCAATGTAGATTATAATACTATTAATATTTATATACCACTGTCAAAAAATACATACCAAAAAAGTGACCAAATGAAAAGACATTGAAAGAACATGAAAAGAAATGTAATTCTACAATGACATAATGATTTTGAAATAAATATAAATAAATATAAAATTGAAGAAATAAAATCAACAAAATGTGCAGTCTCTTAAACTACGCATGATTAAAATACCAGTTTCTTTTTCTTTAAACTCATAGTGCCTATATATAGATCTTTGGGTTTTTTTTTTGTGTGTGTGGCAACTTTGAGGTCAGTGTGTGGCAGATGTCTTTTGTTAATTGAATTTCATTTATTCTCTTATGTTTTATGGCAGGACTTACTGCTATCATAGATAGGATTTGAAACAGCAGGCTTCAAGGCTCTTGTGAAACTCCCATTGCTGTCCTGCAGGTAAGCAGTGAACTTTAATCTTACAATGTTTAGGTCCATGTTTTTGCCCAACTCTTTGGCTTCTTGCATAATAGCCTGTTCCTCTGCATCTGAATGAGTGATATAGAGAGAAAAAACATCATGTCAAATGAGGATGCAAACAGTAAACAGAAAATTCAATAAGCAGTCAGTCAACATCAAGTATGTCTAGTTGAATAATTAAATCACAGTCTTACCACTAAATTTATATCCAGGATCTTTCGTCCTTCTCTTCTCTTCTCTCAGCCTTTTTGTTAATACTTCAATCACTCCTCTCTTAGTAACATGGAGGATGCCTAAATTACTGAATCTAGACATAGAGGATGTAATAATGAATAAAGATTGCACAACTGCACATAAACAACAATCAAAAGCCACAAGCCTCACATGATGATACTGTATGCATACATTGCCTTACGCAATTTATTCCAGTCATAATAACAAGGAAAGAGATCATATGAGCATGATGAACAGTAATCGTGTTCACTCACTGTGCTGTGAGATCATTAGGCCCGACATCAATGGAGCATACACCGTTGTCGTTACATTGGCGACCCACAAGACTGTGCGCATGAACGCGAGGGGGGTCTGTGTGCGTCACTAGCTGAACCTCCACGCGAGCATGACCCACGTAGTTTGACACCTGGTGTGGGAGAATGCATTTATAAATGTACTGCTTATTTAAATACATTGCAGATACATATCCATGTTACAAAGCCCACCTTGACTGTGGGATACGTCCTTCTGTTCCTCTCACTGGAGGCACCTGGCAGACCACCGTGGGATGGGCCCTCACATTCATAACGAAATCTGAATCCTCTCTGTAACACACACATTGCATTTTAACATAACACCAGACCTTACTCACTGATAAAACCCTGTTTTTGGGGAATTCCAGCGCATGCTTTCTGGAATTATCCCACATAGTCTGTACATTCTTTGTAATACATCACACATGTTCACTAAATGGCTAAAATACACCATTTTATCATTTACAACATTGGAAAATCATCAAACAGAGTGGAAGATGAAGATGAAGACCTAAGTGAACGTACCTGCTTTGGCTCCTCAATTATCTGTAGATAAGGCCCATGAACTGAAATAAAGATCAAATACAATAAATTAGCATTCTTTTCATTTAAATCAAAAGAACACCACACACAAAAAAAAAAAAAAAAAAACATCATAAAATACATTCATAAAGCAAGACAATTGGCAGAATTAACTTACCTGTTTCTGTCACAAAGGGTTCAGGCTTCACCTCAAAAGGTTCATGCAGATATGGAAGGTCCACCATGAACTGTAAAGACTGAAGATGCCATGTACAAACGTGCATGTGTTAGTATTTTCTTTTAATAAAATATACATTTATGTGTATTAAACTCAAACCTTTAGCACAAAGCATAATTAGTTTTATTTTATTATAACTGAAAATGTGACCTGATATTCAAATTTATATTATTTATAGTATTTTATAATAGATTTATATCTATTATAATATATTATTATATTCTATAATTATTATATAAAATCTATTTATAATAGTTTTTTTAATATAAAATGAAAAATAAAAACCTACAAGTGAATTTAGGCATCACAAAATTATGGATAATACATTTTGAGATTTGTTATACATTAAATTTAACAGTGTTGTTAATTTATTAATGTTTTTAAAGATTAGCTTTAAGTTAGGGTTTGATAACTTTGATGATAATCTAAATAAGAAAAATGTGCATTTATTTAAAAAAATCTCCAATATTGACAGATAACTGATAGGGTACGCATATTGTGCACCCCATATGAAAATATCTATAGATCACAACTCTAAACCAAAAATCTGTAGCAAGGTAGCAGACTACAGCAGCAATTTTGACAATATGTGGCTCACCTCATTGTCAAACTTCATTTGATACTGCGTATCATCCATCCTGTAATGTAGAAGAAACAGAGAAAACTCTTATTGAGACCGTCTCGCAAAGACACAAACCCAGAACTAAAAAATACCCATGAGGTGAGGTGCTCTAATACAGTTAGCATGCTGAATCAAAACATCAACTGAGCTGCAAACCCCTACAGATGCATTTCATTCCCCCAGTTTTTCCCCACAGTAGTGTTCTGACCTTCACACAAGGCTGCGTACACTTTTACCCTACCTGATAAACAAAACGTAGAGAAAGAGGCTTTCCGTTTTAAACAAAAGACTCACAAAAAGTCCGTTTCACTTTCGGTGTAACAACAAGGATGTGTGTGCACTGGATTTTTTTTCTTTTTTTAATACGCCTCCCTCCTTCTGTCTGGCTCACTTGCTTGCGTTACTTCCAGGAAGCAAGGCAGTGAAAAAAAAAACAGAGGAAAGCCCCCAGAATACCAGCTCACTGCTGCCGCTGATGTCAAATCCTGAGAAATGCAGGTACACACATATTCACACCCTGATATCAAGACTTCTCATATCTAAATTTCCTCAACTTTCCAAAGGCTTTTTCAAATTCCCTTCTCTTCCTCTGAGGTACTTTTGAAACAAAATTCCAATAATGATTCCTTTTTTAACATTATCCAGAGTCAATTCAGTGAAAAAATGAACAAAAAATTCCATGTATGTGTAATTTACAAAAAATAAACATATTTCTGACTAAAACAATCTGTGTAACTGGATTAGTCAGATATCTCTACAGTGCCGTCAATGCAGCTACCATGAGAAAAGCCCTGAAAGATGGGGATTGCCCCCCATCTGTTGGCCTGCCCTTACAGCAACAAATCTTTAAACCCACAAACACTTCCACTGTTAACCAAACAGGAAATGATGATGATGATCTTTAAATGATACATTTATTTAAATAAATAATTTATAAAGAAATGATGTTCCATTTCATTTCCAGTGTTAATATTACTAGCTACACTGGATGACAGGATTGCACAAGTGTTTACTTTAACTGCCACTGACAGGAATGAGGAAGCGTCGTCTTCTGCTCAGGATGAGGTGTACTAAGATTGCTGTGTAGTACCACCACATATTCTTCACCAAAACCAATGGGACAACTAGTAGAGTAAACTATGCGTTTTCTATCTGAGGTGTCAGGGCTCATTCTGAGTGAATGCAAATCCTGACGTCACTGAAAAGAGAGTAAAACTCTTCTGGATCACAACCGCATCCTGTCCTTCTTCCGTGAAATGATAGCGTCTTCACTTCAGCCAAACAACCCCTAATCTTAAAAACGTCAAATATAGACAAGAAGATTCATTAAGCAAGGCAAAAGTCTTCAATCTAAAACAGTGGATGTCAACCAAGCCCGCCAAGAGGCCTCAGTAAACGTCCGAAGGGGCAAAATGACTGTAAATTATTTAAGTTACATTAACAGAATCCAACTTTTAAAGTCCAATGCTAACAACAAAACCAAAACATAAAACATGTAAAATTACATCATATGTTAATCTATCAGCTGTTGTTGATATCATACACATTCATTCACAGCTTTTGAAACTTTTGGAATCACAGAATTAATTTTTGGTCGATAGTATTAGTATCTGTTAATAAAAAAGGTTAAAAGCAAGCAGCTAAGCATCACAATGTTCTTTAATTAAAGGGTTTGTTCACCCAAAAATGAAAATCTGTCATTAATTACTCACCCTCATGTCGTTCCAAACCCGCAGACCAAAGGTCCAAAGACCTTCGTTCATCTTCGGAACAGAAATTAAGATATTTTTGATGAAATCCGAGAGATTTCTGAACCAGTCACAGGCAACAACGAAATGGCAACTTTCAAGGCCCAGAAAGATAGTAAAGACATCATTAAAATAGTCCATGTGACTACAGTAGTTCAACCTTAAAGCATAACTCTCGCCAAAATGCAGCCTAGGGTCCTTTTGTTAATCTACCCGAGGCAAACTTTCGTTTAAAAGCATAATTAGAATGGAAACGCCACTTTTAAAGGAACACTCCACCGTTTTTTCATATTAAACTATGTTATTCCCTTAACTAAGACGAGTTGATACATACCTCTCTCGTCTCAGTGCGTGCACTCAATCGCTCTGGGGCGCGGCGACACTTTGATAGCACTTAGCTTAGCCCAGTTCATTCATTAGGGACCAAACAGAGATGAAGTTAGAAGCGACCAAACACCTCCACGTTTTCCCTATTTAAATAGTTAAACGAGTAGTTACACGACCAAGTATGGTGACACAAAATAAAACGTGGCGCTTTTCTAAACGGGTAAAAAGGATAACTATAATGTATGGCGGAATAGCACTTGGGAGCACTTCGACTCGGCGCAGTAAAAAGTCACTCCTGAAAAATCCTCTCCCTCTCACTTCTGTCATTAGAACCAACGTGACTTTTTACTGCGCCGAGTCGAAGTGCTCCCCAAGCACTCCCATTCAAAAGGCAATTTGACCGAAAACGAAAATATGGTCAAACTTAAAAGTGGCGTTTCCATTCTAATTATGCTTTTAAACGAAAGTTTGCCTCAGGTAGATTAACAAAAAGACACTAGGCTGCATTTTGGCGAGAATTACCCTTCAAGGTTATGAAGCGACGAGAATACTTTTTGTGCACAAAAAAATTATATAAAAATAACGACTTTAATTCAACAATATCTTCTCTTCCATGTGCTATTCACATAATGTAAACAGTATTCCAGGTTCTACGCCAAAACGCTGACTCATTATTGGCTAGCTCCTGCGTCAGCATCACACGCATGTGACGTGGTGCTCACGTGAACAGCGTCAGCCAATAATGATCTGGTGTTCTGATCGCTGAATCGCTGCACTGTTTACTACTACCTTTCTGGGCCTTGAAAGTTGCAATGAATTGCTGCCTATGGCTGGTTCAGAAACCTCTCAGATTTCATCAAAAACATTTTAATTTATGTTCCAAAGATGAACGAAGGTCTTGCGGGTTTGGAACAACATGAGGGTAAGTAATGACAGAATTTTTATTTTTGGGTAAACTAAACCTTTAAAGAATTTAATTTAATGTTCTTTAAAGACAAAAACCTACTTGCTCAGAACACAAGACTACTTTTTTAAATGTAGAATATAAATGTATTGTATGAGGTGCCATGGAAATAATGGTGACTTGACTAGAAAAATCACAATAAACCTGTTTTTAACTGTTTCAGCTCTTCCATATGCATGAAGTTGAAAGGCAAATGACCGTTTGTAAATCCTCTACTTATGTACATATTACAAGTTTTTGTTTCCATATGCAAATCTGACTACTTACCAGTCTACATGCTCTATGTAATCATGTCCAAAACTTTAGAAGTAAATTTACATTCGTGAACATTTTAAGCATAACCAGTGAGCTGTCAGTCAACATTTCTGGGCATCTATGAGCTGCACGTGCCAATGATGCACAATAAAACGCTGCACAGGAGAGACAGCAATAATGGAATAAATCTGTACCGTACCTTAGTGCTCCAGCCATTCTGTTTTCTGCAGGGTCATCCGAACCGACTCTGAACTCCTGACAGACTGAAAATGATGGAAATGATAAGCGCTTACACACACTGTGTGATGGGGATGTGATTCCCCTGCACATGTAACTTAGGCTAAGTCAGATCCAAAAAGTACATCTGACTTTTGATGGGAATTTCCCGCAGACTCGAGCGAACAGGAGCAAAACTCCGGAGACAAAACTTGTACACACTATCGATAACTGAACACTGTTCAATTTTTTGTAAACATATTTACGGTTTTCTAACTAATTAGCAATTTGCACGGACTGCACGCCATATGAACTGTGACGTTACACCATCTATGGAATGTAACGTAACGTTAATGTTTTCAAAACAAACTTAAAATAGATTTCTCTATGCACTATAAGCAACCGAGTCCTTATTTCCAAATAAGAAAGCAGACTATTATTATCTACTATTTAAAGACCTACGTGCCTTGTTACAAAACTGTTCATTAATAATGATAATTACGTTAACGTTATACATAATGTGTACAGTATGTAACGTTACTTCAGCACATATCAGACTTACCTTGTATAACTGTGATGTTTGCCAATTCTCGTTTTAGTTTCTATTCGACGTCAATTTAATTAAACCACTGCTAAAATCTTAGCAAACGCCTGAGAAAAAAAAAACATAAACAAAATGGACCATCCATCCAATTAATCTGTTCCAGTTTTAGTATTTAGTGAACACTCCGTACGAACGTACGCTTGCATGAGTCGAATGCTACTGGCCTGGGCCCTGGAAAGCCCCGACTCGGGGAATTCCGCAGTCACGTGGCGTGCTAGGGGTGTTTTTATTGGTTCTTAGACGGAACATGATTTGCATGTGCTCCAAAACTTCCGCTCGTATATCAGATATTCAGCTGTAGTGCATTATAGTGCAAAGTCCAATATGATTAAAATATGATAACGATAACAGTAAAGTAAATAAAGTATGATTTTTAGTACATTAAATATACAGAATATCTATATACCCAGGGGGCAAAGGGGGTTTAGCAGACATGGGCTGCTGTAAAAGGTTGTCATATAAAAATGAAATCTATGATGTCTGAGGATCACAACCTGGGTGGACAACCCGGTCAACAAGCTGCTGGAAACTTGTAATTAGGGTCAAAACAATGCTACCTCAAATTCTGCTTTAACTCCCCGAATCACCCAATTAATTAATAGTCCAGGCAAAGTAGCGTTTTACGACAGACTAATTGTAAAATATATTTTTTTCAGCTTAGATCATTTCTATGAGGTGTCCAGAACAACATACTAAAAGTCCTAAGAAATCCTAGTTGAGGAAATATGTTAAATTCTCATCAATCCGAGATGTGTGCCAATAAGACCAGGCAACAATACACCCCAATGGGGCTATTTTTTTCCTTTACTCCTATCAAAATGAAACTTTGCACAATGAAAGTACCCATGAAAAGTAAAAAAATAAATTGTATTACAAGTTTCTTTGAAAATGAATTGTAATATGCAAATGAGCTATACACTAATCAAATACGCCCAAAATACACCCAAATAGGCTTAATTTGTTCCTTTACTCCTACCACAATAAAACTTTACATAGTAAAAGTATACATGAAAAGTAACTTTTTTTGTATAACAAGTTTCTTTTGAAATGAATTTGAATATGCACAAGAGCGCCACACTTATTGAATATGTCCTAATTTGCATAGGCAGAAACACCATTCATATGTATGACAAATACATCGGCCCAATCTTCATCCAATCATCCTACTGCCAATGAGTGATGGCAATGCTGCTTTTAGACTGGCCTCTAACCTGAAAACTGCCTGGCTTGGTAGTACCTGCCAGGGGTATACTATAACCCCCGCCAGTATAGTCTTCAGGGTCACGGAGGCACAAAAGCCTCTCCACCACGACAAGGTAGCAACAACAGGGGAGGTTTCTTTTTAGTGTTTTTTATTTTTGTTTTAGTTTTTCTTTAACTAACCTAGATATTGCTGTTGCTAGCTTCTCATAACACTGCAAAGCTACTTTACAAACGGTGGAAGTCTGATGTGTGGCCCGCCTGGTCTGAAATACTTGCTAACTACAAAAAGAGAAGCAGTTTTGGTGTCTGGCAAAATTATTTTAAAGAGCTGGAATGTCTGGAAAGTGTGTCTATCTGGTTTTTTATCTGTCTTCTGTGTGAGAGTGAATCGTTTAGTTGGTAAGAATGACTTCTGCCTGTAATCTCGTAATCTTACCAACAATACCAATCATTTGTAAATCTACCAGCCCAAAATTTAATCTCACCATGTTACTAATGACTAAGATGGCTATTCTGACTTTCTTCTGATGTTATCTGTGGGGGAATGTCATTAGGTAAGGCTTGTTCGCAAAAAAATAAAAAATAATTTAGAAAGCAACTGGAGGCAAGATTGTGCAATCAATTCTTAAGGTCAATATAAGTCTTTTTGTGGCAAGTAACCCAGGTAAGTGTGGCAAGTGACTGTTTATGCATAGGTTAACTTACTGAATGGACATGAATGTGTTAGTTATTTGGCCCCTGTTTTTTTCTACTTGTGACTTTATGGTTTCTTGGCCATAAGTAAATGTGGATAGGAGCAGGCTTCACTCAATGTGTATACCTGTCAACTTTAAGAGTGCTGGCCTAGATAATTAGAATACATAAAGTGGGAGAGAGGCCGCACTATGCTTAAATATATTTTTATTTGCAAATAAAAATAAAAATATATTTAAGCATAGTGCGGCCTCTCTCCCACTTTATGTATTCTTGGCCATAAGTCAATTAGGCCTAGTGTTGAGCTCATTTGCATATTTAAAATAGATTTTTCAAAGAAACTTGTAAAACAAAAATGTTACTTTTCATGTATACTTTCACTGTGTGAGGTTTGATTGTGATAGGAGTAAAGGTAAAAATAAGTCCATTAGGGGGTATTTTAAGCATATTCGATTAGTATATTGCTCATTTGCATATTCAAATTCATTTTCAAAGAAACTTCTAATACAAAATGTTTTACTTTTCTTGTAGACTTTCATTGTGTAAAGTTTTATTGTGGTAGGAGTAAAGGAAGAAATTAAGCCTATGTGGGTGTATTTTGGGTAGCCTATATTCGATTAGTGTATATCTCATTTGCATATTAAAATTAATTTTCAAAGAAACTTGTAATACACATTTTTTTACTTTTCATGGGCACTTTCATTGTGTAAAGTTTCATTTTGATAGGAGTAAAGGAAAAAAAATAGCCCCATTGGGGTGTATTGTTGCCTGGCCTTATTGGCACACATCTCGGATTGATGAGAATTTGACATATTTCCTCAACTAGGATTTCTTAGGACTTTTAGTATGTTGTTCTGGACACCACATATAAATGATCTAAGCTGCAAAAAAATTATTTTACAATTAGTCTGTCGTAAAACGCTACTTTGCCTGGACTATTAATTCATTGGGTGATTCCGGGGAGTTAAAGCAGAATTTGAGGTAGCATTGTTTTGACCCTAATTACAAGTTTCCAGCAGCTTGTTGACCGGGTTGTTCACCCAGGTTGTGATCCTCAGACATCATAGATTTCATTTTTATATTACAACCTTTTACAGCAGCCCATGTCTGATTTCCTAAAAAACAGGTGTTTTGCCCCCTGGGTAATATTATGGCATTAGAAACTATTCTAATAATTATATTTAGCCTGAAGATCATACTTAATTATTATTATTTTTATTAGGTTTTAATCTTTTTTGATGGGTGGCATTAAACTTATTAAACTTGGCTGTCCTTAAAAGATATGGATGGGCCCAATAATTACACTAAAGCCTTTTTTTTTATAGCTTAAACAACAATAAAAACACATCTTTCCAAAATGTCTTGATGCTAAAATACTCATGTGTTTTGAAAATTAGACACGGAACAGAACATTAAGACAGTTTAATAATTTAATCATTGTCCATGAAAATACATAGCATCATGTGAAAAACACATGAATATTCGTCATGCCTCTGGTGAGCTAAAGTCTAATAATAAAAAGTTTTGGACGATGGGAATGCTGTTCTCATCACACTGAAAATGGCTTCTCACAGTCAGGAGAAATGTGTTCTTCATGGGGGTCAACATAGAACTAATCCTGTCAGCTATTACCTGGATGAACCTCACCTCTGATGCTGGGGCTTGGGGGAAAAAAAGAAAAGAGAATGACTTTTAAATGAACAATAATGAAACAAAAAATATCAAGAGAACAAATAAACAGAAACACTAGTGAAGAGGGAAAAGGGAAAGTACCTCACCTATGGTCTTATGTAGCCTATCAGGAGGAGTGTTCAGAAGGATCTTCTGTACTATAGCAGGAGGGACTTGCACACAGATCTGATCATCTCCAGCTCTCACAGTTAAAACTACTGGCCTAGAAAGACAAGTCAGGATGCTTTAAGAAGATAGAGTAGGTCTAGATAACTGGGTATAATTTAATTTATAAATGTAAATTATTTTATATATATATATATATATATATATATATATATATATACTGTATATATACACACACACACATATATACACACACACTGTATATATATATATGTGTGTGTGTGTATATAATATAGGTCTGAAAGAACAGACCTATAGTAGTGACGCACTCCTGTGTGTGGTAGACAAGGGTAGCAGGGTCTGTATATGCTGTTCTCATCAGTTTCCAGTTCTGCAGAACACTGTCCACATCCAGCAAAAGTGATGTCACCAGAGACTACGTCCAGGATCTTGTCCATGGGCGTGTTGCCATCTATTAACAGCGAGGCATCCTGGGATGGACTGCTCTGGAACTGGAACGCTGTGATTTTAATTTTCAGCTCTACATCACCTAATGAGTACATAAACAAGAGAGACTTAATGTAACCATGATGAATTATACTAATTACAAATGCATTGTTAGCATCAGCAAAAAGTCCTACCCGAGTATTTCTGGGACAGTAGTGTGTTGAGATCAATCTCAAAGCTGCTAGCAGTCCTCTGTGAGCGGACAGTGTTGTAAAACTCCTTACATCGACTGTCATCAGGAAAGAGAGGCTGACAGGTGCCCCATGGAGTAGAATGCAGCTCTAGCAAACCTGAGGTCAAATCCTGTCTGACTAGCAGCATCCTGAACTCCCAAACAGCATCTATGAGGTGCATTAGCAATACAAATGATGCACAATAAAAAAATATCACATTTCAGCTTTACCTTCTCGACTCAAAGGCCCCTGCTGTCCAAAACAATATCTGAACCATTGAAATATTAACACCTTTGTTCCTGTCCAAACGCTGCAGCCAAGAGAGAGCAGCTCCCCAAAGAACGACAGCCCCTTGGTGGCCATCTCCTTGCTCCACAGTCAAAACGGCTTTCAGTACACCTCCTGCTCTGGATATCCCCTCCACCTCATCACGCCAGGCTAAAATCAAGCAAAACAGCATTCTGTCACAAAGATTCTTTGAGATTTGACTGTTTAGTGAAGTGAATGTGAAGTACAGAACAAGACACATTTTTTACATTTACATTTATCTGACGCTTTTTATCCAAAGCGACTTACAATTGCTATATATGTCAGAGGTCGCACGCCTCTGGAGCAACTAGGGGTTAAGTGTCTTGCTCAGGGACACATTGGTGTCTCACAGTGGATTCGAACCCGGGTCTCTCACACCAAAGGCATGTGTCTTATCCACTGCGCCACTACCACCCCTATATTTACACATATAAATCACATATAAAATGTATTAAATGTGTCTCTGGAATACTCAATTCTGATTGGTCACTGGACTTAAATGTAGGACTGTACGATTTTGGGGGAAAAAAATCGAACTGCAATTTATAAAAATTGTGATTTGAAATGTCATTTTTTAAAATAAAAAGTTCCAGTTTGCAGTGCTTTGTTTGTAGGGCCATAAATAAAAAATATTTAACAAAATAAGAAATATTACTATATAACAAAAAAAGCTAGAATAATAAAACTATTAATAACAATAATACATTATTATTAACAACAACAATAAATTATTTTACAGAGATATATTTTTGACAAAAAATAATACTTTTAGGTCACAAATATGTTTTCTAGTTGCCTTTGAGACTTGACTGGTAAGTATGTGAAGTGAATGTTGTCCAAGGCACATGTAAATAAATAAATGTGATTTCTCTGGAATACTTTATTCTGATTGGTCAATCATGTCATCCAGTGGTCTGATATTTTCCTGCATATCAGTACATTCTCCTGGGAAATTGAAAATGGCTCTACTATCATGTTTCTCGTATTACATTTGCTATATCATCTGAAACACTGGACTGCAATTCAGTTCCATACCTGTAATTAACTTCCTGTGTTTAACCCTAAGCAGAGCATGAACCAATGTGTCAGGACGTAACGCTCCAAGACGGATGAAGGGGATGGAGTCCAAATCCTGAGGCTTGTGAGGAGGCAGAGACAGCAGCAGGGGATGCTTCTCACACAGATGAGTACACAGCATTCTCAATGTATGACAGTTCAAATTCTGTGGGGCTAGATAAGATCAGCATTACAAAGGCAGGGGATGATCATTACAGGCAATTACATGTACAATGTAAATATACATTTCAATATGACTTCTATACCTTTAACTTTCAATCTGGCAAAATACTTAAGTCTTAGTAGCAATTACGTTTCTATTACCAGGTGGAATACGTTCCCGCATGACCTGTCCTAGATTCAGCAGCTTACTGGTGAAGGAGGACTGCAGGACAGTCTCAGTCTTCCACTTGTCTATGTGCACTCTCACATCTGCCGAAGAAAAGACAGAAAGACAACTGTGGGCATTTCATTAGACTGTGCATCTCAGAAGGGTTTTTTGCAACCACACATCCTTTCAGGCCAGCTACATTTAAGATGATTCACTGTGGTTGTGTAAATATTGGTTGAATGAGCTGAGTTAATCCGCCGTTTGTTGGGCTGACATGACATGACAACAGAGGAACGTCCTGATATTCTTGTTTTCTTGCCTTAGTGGTTCATTTCCTAGTCACACCTATTCTCTTGCAAAATATTCCTTCAAATGTTTCCTACAAATACAGTGAACACTAATTCTGTATTTTCATTTATGAAGTAACATATTGCATGATAAAGCCTTAAAATCATGCTTTTAAATAAATGTGGTCTAAAATATTCTATGTACTATACCGTATGTGGTCAGTAGATTCCTTAATGTTTTTGAAAGAAGTCTCTTATGCTCAACAAGGCTGCATTTATTTGATTAAATACTGTATACAGTAAAAACATATTGTTACAATTTAACATAACTGTTTTTAAAATGTAATTCTGTGATGGCAAAGCTGAATTTTCAAAATCATTACTCCAGTCTTCAGTGTCACACGATCCTTCAGAAATCATTCTAATATGCTGATTTGCTGCTCAAGAAACATTTATTATTATTATCAATGTTTAAAAAAAAGTGCTGCCTTATTTTTTGTGGGAACCGTGATACTTTTTTTTTTGATGAATCAAGTTAAAAAGAACAGCTTTTTTAAATATAATTTTTTTTTTGAAACATTGGAAAATCTCTAAGTAACTTCTGAGCAATGTAATGTATTGCTGAATAAAAGTATTACACAAAATAAACAAAATAAATTACTGACCCCAAACTTTTGAATGGTAGTGTATGTGCATATATATTGTGTGTAATATCACAAGAATATGTAAAATCATAACTTGGCCAATAAACATGAATTCTGAATTATTCTTTAAGATACTTATTTAGAGATAATGCACAATATTTAACATCATCAAAATGTGTGAATTAACATACATTCCTGACTTTTCTGGATATTTGGCACTTTTAAGACTGATATTTGCCAGACACAAAATAAAAAGTGTTTGTTTGTAGATCTAATGAGGAAGTCTCAATGGTTTCACCTGTAATTAGCAGAATATCTCCTGGATATACAGTCAGAGCCCAGAAAGCAGCTGTCCGCCATAGAACCACCTTCATCTCCACATCCGATTGGTCGGTGACGATCAGCGTTGCTAGAGGTACACTGGAACCAGCCGAAACTCCAGTTTTCACTTTGACCTCTTTTAAGTGGCATGGGTGCACCACAGCAACTAAGATGGCATATCGTACACCATGGGTCTTACACTTGGCCAGCAGGGTTGTAGGACCACAGAGGGGTGCGGCAGATCTTACCCTCTGCTCTGTTGTTTCTTTAGTTTTACTTACAGTCTGAGACAACTTCATCTTTTTAGAAGTAGTGGGACTAGGTGAAGTATGTGCAGCTGTAGTCGGTGAGTCAACATTAAGCCCGACTTCCTCATGATCCGCAGGTTTTTCAGCTATAGCATTGCCCTGAGAGCAGAGGATACCATCAGATGTGATTTCCAGAATTACCCCTCTCTCCTGCTGTCTTTGGCTTAGACTGTCATTATGCCACTCTCCTGAGCTTTGCAAGGTTCCTCCCAAGCCCCTCTCTTCAGGGCTGACCATAGGACTATACAATTCTGGAGAACTTATGGAGGCTGAGGCCATTTGTTTAGGCGGAGTATGTGGAGAACCAAGAAGGAAATCTTCAAGAAAGCCAGAAGTTGGACACCGGGCCACTCTACTTCGAAGAAGCAAGGCTTGGGACTTTGTCCATGTACTCAGATACTCAGTCTCTGTGGAAACAGGCGATGTAGGCTTTACGTCTTTGCTCTGTCTAATTAAACTAGTCTGCGGGCAGGAGAAACAACTATCTAGGTATTCTGTCAACAACACAGGACACAACTCCTCTTCTTCAATGGACTCTGCATTTGGTTGAGAGCACCCGCAGCCCGATGGAGTGCTGTCATCCTGGGATGTTTCTGTTTTGTCCTCTGTACTCTCAGGTATTCTCTCAGAGGTACCAGCAGACTCCGGTCTACCACTAATCACTGCACCACACTCATCGTCTGTTTGGACCTCTCTAGTGTCCTTGGGAATCAACCTGCCTTGACTCCAAGTGAGGTCCACTGTCTTCCAGTGCTGGACTCCTCTCTCCTGTACCTCTAAAGCAGGGGCTTGGGGACATGGGGCACCCCAAAACACATGAATCTTTGGTTTGTTTGCCATATTGCCCGTCCTTAAGTTGCACTGATATTGGCCCAGTATTAAGATTTATTTTGCCAGGTCTTCTATCACATTTACAGGTGTATTAAAGTGGCCACCTGCAGGAAAATAGAAACGGATACTGTAGATTAAAACCTATAGACAAAGCCCAAATAAACATTAAAGGGATAGTTCAGCCAAAAATGAAAATTGTGCCATGACAGAATTTTCATTTTTGGGGCGACCCATATTGTTATTGTTCAGTAAAAATAAAACTATTAAAAATCGTTTTCATTCATTGAAATAAAGCTGTAAAAATAAGTATTAGATGATAGAAGGTAAACTAAATGACAAATGTTGCCTTGGCAACAAACTGAAATAAATATGAAATACTAAAATTACTAAAACTAAACCTGAAATAAAAATAAAGTCACATACATACATACACACACACACACACACACACACACATATACAGTGGGGAGAACAAGTATTTGATACACTGCTGATTTTGCAGGTTTTCCCACTTACAAAGCATGCAGAAGTCTATAATTTGTATCATAGGTATTAGGTACTCTTCAACTGTGAGTGACGGAATCTAAAACAAAAATCCAGAAAATCACATTGTATGATTTTTAAGTAATTAATTTGCATTTTATTGCATGATATAAGTATTTGATACATCAGAAAAACAGAACTTAATACTTGGTATAGAAACCTTTGTTTGCAATTACAGAGATCATACGTTTCCTGTAGTTCTTGACCAGGTTTGCACACACTGCAGCAGGGATTTTGGCCCACTCCTCCATACAGACCTTCTCCAGATCCTTCAGGTTTTGAGGCTGTCGCTGGGCAATACGGACTTTTAGCTCCCTCCAAAGATTTTCTGGTCTGGAGACTGGCTAGGCCACTCCAGGACCTTGAGATGCTTCTTACGGAGCCACTCCTTAGTTGCCCTGGCTGTGTGTTTCGGGTCGTTGTCATGCTGGAAGACCCAGCCACGACCCATCTTCAATGCTCTTACTGAGGGAAGGAGGTTGTTGGCCAAGATCTTGCGATACATGGCCCCATCCATCCTCCCCTCAGTACGGTGCAGTCGTCCTGTCCCCTTTGCAGAAAAGCATCCCCAAAGAATGATGTTTCTACCTCCATGCTTCACGGTTGGGATGGTGTTCTTGGGGTTGTACTCATCCTTCTTCTTCCTCCTTCTTCTTCCTCCAAACACGGCGAGTGGAGTTTTATACCAAAAAGCTCTATTTCTGTCTCATCAGACCACATGATCTTCTCCCATTCCTCCTCTGGATCATCCAGATGGTCATTGGCAAACTTCAGACGGGCCTGGACATGCGCTGGCTTGAGCAGGGGGACCTTGCATGCGCTGCAGGATTTTAATCCATGACGGCGTAGTGTGTTACTAATGGTTTTCTTTGAGACTGTGGTCCCAGCTCTCTTCAGGTCATTGACCAGGTCCTGCCGTGTAGTTCTGGGCTGATCCCTCACCTTCCTCATGATCATTGATGCCCCACGAGGTGAGATCTTGCATGGTGCCCCAGACCGAGGGAGATTGACCGTCATCTTGAACTTCTTCCATTTTCTAATAATTGCGCCAACAGTATTGCCTTCTCACCAAGCTGCTTGCCTATTGTCCTGTAGCCCATCCCAGCCTTGTGCAGGTCTACAATTTTATCCCTGATGTCCTTACTCAGCTCTCTGGTCTTGGCCATTGTGGAGAGGTTAGAGTCTGTTTGATTGAGTGTGTGGACAGGTGTCTTTTATACAGGTAACGATTTCAAACAGATGCAGTTAATACAGGTAATGAGTGGAGAACAGGAGGGCTTCTTAAAGAAAAACTAACAGGTCTGTGAGAGCCAGAATTCTTACTGGTTGGTAGGTGATCAAATACTTATGTCATGCAATAAAATGCAAATTAATTATTTAAAAATCATACAATGTGATTTTCTGGGTTTTTGTTTTACAGACCTCTACATGCTTTGTAAGTAGGAAAACCTGCAAAATCAGCAGTGTGTCAAATACTTGTTACAGTATATGTATATATATATATATATATATATATATATATATATATATATATATATATATATGTATACACACTGTATATGAAGAGTTCAGATGCAAAAGCCTCGAAGTGCCATCTGAAATTTTCTTCTAGAATGATCATTTTTATTCATATATAGCCTATATAACAATGAAAAACTACAAAAACACATATCAAAATTACCAAACAAATGTAAAACGTAAAAGTAAAATAAAAACATAAAAACAAATATATGAATAAATAATAATAATAAAATAACCAAACACCTGATTGTTCCTTTACGTATTATTAACAAATCAAATATTTATATATACAGTTGAAAAATAGCCAAATTGCTGTAAAGGATTGTGGTCTAAAAGCCAATGGAGAATTCCAAGCAAGGTAGCAAGAAGGAATACACTGTAAAATCTCCACAGCTGGTGGGAATAACTGACAATATTTGAATGTGTCTATGCAAGTGTGCATTCCTCGGATCAGTTGTTTTCACTTAGCAAAAGAGGAAAAACAGAGCAGTTTAATGTGTGACTCTCCAGAACTTCACCAACCAGATGATGGGCGTAGGCACCATGTGAGCCAATAGCAGAGCCGTACTTCTTTTAAACTACAGGAAGATTTATTGCAGGCAGAATTTGTAGCCTGAGATGAGGGTATGGATGTGGTGGTATTGAGAAGAAGAAAGAGGACTGAGAACAGACAGAATTTCATGCTTCAGCTGATTCACACATGTATTCAAGGTGTAAAGAAAAATGTTATTACTTTTTTTACTTGATTACACCACATGGCATTAAATTGAAACTTTTCTTGAAAATGGTAAAAAAAACGTTTTCCAAAACCGTGTGGAGCCAACATGAATACAAAAGGGTAAAGTTTTTTTCTTACTATGTAATTGACAGAGGTCAAGGGATCTTGTAAAAATAGTAACAATTTTGAACCTCCTATGATCCTTTGAGTCTGAGGCAATGGAGCATGCACACATTGCAAATATGAGGCATATCCCGTGAAACTACAAAAAACATGCACAAAGGCCCTGCAAGAGCTGATCTCCAGAACAGGATGTATTTCAGGAACAAATTACAGCTGACACAAAGAAGACATTACATAACACCCCATGTCACTGTAACCCCAGGTGAAATAAATAAGTACATCTGGTTTTGTCAAATTGTAGTGACAACACAGATACATATAATGCTCTTTTAGTGCCTTATTTGAGTCTTATCTGTTTGTGTGCAGATTGAGAGAGAGAGAGAGAGAGAGAGCACAGAACACAGGGTCATTGTCCTTGATTATCCTTCTATGCACGTGCCATTCCAACACAAAATATTGCATTTAATGAGAAAAATATACTGAACAAATCCTAATACTAGGTTTCAGATAGGAAGCAAACACTATAATTGATTTATGAGACTTAAGATATGAAGCTACTCCATAATGGCCAGGAAAAGATCAATAACCCTGACACTAACTAATCACTGTTAGCAGGACCTCAGTTGACCTCTCATGACCTCGGCTGTACGAGAAAAAGCCAGTTTGGATGAGTGAAAAAAACAGAAAAACCCTGTGTCCTCTTGATCAGTCCCGATTCTAGCCTGTACTAGTCTAGATAATGTTTGAAACTGTTACTTTGAACACACACATACATATTTATGGGGGACATTATTATTATAGATTATTAAAGTTGCTGCTGTCCACGTGTTGCCTGAACGTTGTGGACCACTTTTTCATATTTTTGTAATGCTTTTTCCCTAGGTTACTAATACTTTTACATATTTTTTAAATGCTTTTTCCCTAGGTTGGTTACAAACACTTTTTTCAAAGCGTGTTTGCTTATGATTCCTGCTCTCTGAGTCTGAGCGCCTCCCAGCTTGAGGTGGACACCCACGGCACGCCTGTCTGCTGTTTAAAATCGAAAACAGTATTCAAGCTGACACTTTATTTAGTGTAGCAGAAAAGGGAGGAGCCGCGGTGTCCGTTTATCCCCCCCGACTCACTCTTTGACACTGTCTCTCTTAGTTTTTTCTTTCCATTATAGATATTGTTAGTTAGTTAGTGTTTTAGTTCAAACTAAGTCATGTATAGGTATCTGGGGGAGCTCGTCACACGCGCAGCCGCCAGCAGCTCGCTGGCCTCGGGATGCGTCGATTCCGTTCTGCCCGCTTCCGCGACTCTCATGCGGGTCCGCCGTTACAGCGAAGCCGTAGGAGAGAAAGACGATGACCCTAACTTCTTTAGGATGGTCGAGGGTTTCTTCGACCGCGGAGCTTCTATCGTGGAGGACAAACTCGTGCACGATCTCAAGACGAGAGAAACGCCCGAGCAGAAGAGGCACCGAGTCCGAGGGATCCTCAAGATCATCAAGCCCTGCAACCACGTCCTGTCGGTGTCATTCCCCATCAAGAGAGACAACGGGGAGTGGGAGATGATCGATGGCTACAGAGCTCAACACAGCCAGCACAGGACCCCGTGTAAAGGAGGTAAAGTTTGAATTCACGAATTCATTACACCGGGTCCGGGTCGCGTTTTCGAGAGTAAACATGCAAGCTTAGACACAGCACTTACCTGTACCATCTTCTGAAGTTTTGTATTATGATGACGTAGGTCTGGGTGTCTGCAACACATATATTTACAAGCTTTTGACAGAGAGTGATAAATGATAGGCCTTGCGTTCCATGAACGTGGAAAAAAAATCCTGCGTTGTTTTTGCGCAGCAGCGACACTCTGCGACTATCCGCGAATTTCGCATGCAAGCGTTTCTTCAAGCACCACACACACAAATGATCATTGTAGATTGGAATGTACTGGAACTAGTGATAAACTGATAATATGTATGTGCTATATCCGAATAAACTGGTTTTATTGATTATCTTCTTTCTTTCTGGTTCAAGCTGGTTTAAGGTGTTAGCCGTGGCCGGTTGCATAAACTGATGAGACTAGTCTTAAAAGTTAGTCATTAAGTTAGCTCCTAACTTAAGATTGTTCTAATTTGAATAGAAAAAGTAAGACTGATTACCTCGTAACTAACTGCTAGTTGGTCAAACTAGTTCTTAAACACATTCATCATAACATTGTGGCTAAAAGTGTATGCAACTAGCCCCTGGTCTATGTGTTCAATAGGTGGTCTAATGGTCATTAGCTGGTTTGTTGCAGAAAATGGCCAGCCTGTGCCCATCTTAGAACAGACAGAAACCAATACCATGATCCAAATCATAGTTTGACTGCCTTACTGGTAGATCCAGTTGGTGGCGTGTTTGATTCTGGTTTCCGGTGACCGACTTAGACCAGCTAGGTTCCAGGCATCTACCATGTTCAAAATACAGCTTAATGGGTTTTCCACAGGATTAGCAGTGTCTATAAATTCCTTAATACGCATTGCATTTTATATTTTATAATATGTAGGAGAATGAAATTGGAAAATCTTTTAAACATATGTATAAAGAAATGGGCCTATGTCCTGCATTTCTTTACCATTTTAGGTCTTCATTTGTAAAGTATTGCAGCAGGAATGCTGCCTGTCTGTTCCATGTGTTTATTTTGCAAGGTAGCCTAGTTCTGCTCCTTAATCTTTGTTTTTTTTATATACATCATATAAATTACAGTTTTATCTTTGCAGAAATATTTGTATGCTTTTTGGAAGTTGTGAACTTTCATTATCAGTGGAATGTGTTTGTGTAAGAGCTGTTTCTGTTAAGCTTGACCTGTCCTGGAGTTGTTTGTAAGACCATTACATTTTGCTTCGTCAGGACTGACTGTGCAATGCTTTATTAAGGAAGGGAGGTGGAAGACCCCAGGGCAGTTCAATCTCTCAGCAGTTTCCCTAAATGGAAGCTTCATCCTATCAGCGTTTTTAAACAATTTTCCCCTTTTTAAAATGGACATATCATCACCTTAAACAGTAGAATGAACAAATAAAGATAACTTGCATCCCATTTCCTTTAACCACCAATTTTAAGTTGTCTAAATTGCACACAAGTTCGGCTGATCTGATCAACACTGTTTTGGAAGACATCTTATGTTCACTGTTAAGTAGAATCAATGGGAGCTTTTAGTGAGACAGTGACTGAATTGATGGTGAGACTTTAAACTGTTGAGTTTGTAAATTAGCTTATTGCTTTAGTCAGTAGTTTTACCTTGAAGTCTGGCAACAGGCTAACCAGACAAAACATTGTATGTTTTTGCAACTGTGTCAGGGCGTCTCTGATTGAGGTAATGTGTAAAAGCCTTCATAGTTCACATTGAAGAGGTCAAAATTGGTCTTTTTACAGCCATAAAAAAAGTTTATGGCTGTAATTTGTCCTGTACTGTTTTCTACAATATTGGCTATATGTCGAGCATAAGTAAACTAGGTAAAGAATTACGTGATCAGCAAATTTATACTTTTATTTGGTAAAATAAGAAAGAAGATTAAGCAAAACGTGGTTATAATAGGTAAGATAATGCAGACTTTGGACCCCATGAACATGTACAGTAGAAATGCTAATTTCACAGTATGCATAGAGAAGTGCCAACGTAGCTTGATAAAAAGCTGATCCTTTTTTATGAGATTAAAGTTTCCTTAGTCCGTCACCAATAAACTCTGGAAAGATACTGTTTAAATATGTACCGATAACTTTATTTGATGTAATAGTAATTTGAAATGAATTACTAGCCCATCATCCATGAAATCAAGAAACTTTCCAGTGTTGTCCAAGCAGCCTTTTGAGGATGATTGAAAACAGAGATGTTTGGGGTAGTTGCTTTGGCTTTATCCACACCCAGTTTTGGCCCTGCCTAGATTTTCTTCCTTCATAGTTCTGTGGAGAGAGTGAGTCATCAAAGTGGTTGGTTTACTGCCTGTCCTGCTACACAAAATTTCCCCTCTCAGAACTGTAGACCTATTTTTGTGTGTGCAAATGGCAGTTAAACTATTTGAATTTTCAGGCCTCCTACTCCAAACAGGAAAATGCCCAGTTCATTAATGCCATTTTAACTGACAGGCAAGGTCTACTATTGAAGTGGGCAAATATTTGGCAGCTTTTATTCAATTAATTCACTCCTCCCCCCCAAAAAAATTGCATTATGAAAAAAACATTATGAAAGTGTTGTCGTCTGTGATTCCTTTAGTTTTAATCAATAGACAATCTCCTGTCTTAGCATCATAAAACAAGTTAAAATGGGCTATAATGCTTAATAATGATTTTTTTTTTTTAACCTTGATTTGACATTATTTGCATAGACCTATAGTCTGATGAGGACTCAACACTGCTTCTGTCTTCTCCAGGTATCCGTTATAGCACAGAGGTGTCAGTCGACGAGGTGAAAGCCCTCGCCTCACTAATGACATACAAATGTGCAGTTGTAGGTAAGTTCTGTGCTTTAATTCGTTTGTGTAAATTAGTTTGGTTGTGGTTGTTAGTATGAACACATGAACTGTGCTCTCAACAGATGTGCCTTTTGGAGGAGCTAAAGCTGGAGTGAAAATTAACCCAAAGAATTACTCTGTGAGTGATTTCATATTCCCTGCATAATTCTGATTTCAGAATATGGTAGAGTGTTAAATTGATTACACTATCATTTTAAATATTCCTCAAAATGAATGGCTATATACAGTATATATTCTATTTTGTTATAGTGTCTTTCAAGAGCTAGAACATAATTTACAGTGCAGTTGCATTTGCCTGTGATATTTATTATTGTAGATATTTTGACTGACTGAGAGAAATCCTACAGGGTGTAATGCCTGTGCTGTTAAGACACTGTTTGTGATAGTCCTTTGTTTGTATTTTATCATTAAACATGCTGTATTTAGTTTAACTTTCAGATGACAGACTCCCCATCTACAACTGGAGCAATGAATACTCAAACATTACTTTCTAAATGTATACATCCTAAAATCCCCAACAGACTTTTTTAAAACAAGATTTGATCAAGTGGTTTTCCCTAGATGTCGCAGGTCATACAAGATTGACTCTTGACATTTTTGCTTAAAGACAAAGACCCAACTCTACACGTTCTTTCCATTAAACATATATAATTGGACTGTCCCACCTTTAATGCAAGTAGACAACTTTTTTTATGAAAAACTAAGTCATGTATAAAAAAAAGCTAATTTAAGTACTTGTTTAGTGAGATTTAACCAGAAAAGGTTTTTAGAATTATTATAATTTGTTCATGTAAAACATTGTATATAATATTAACCGCAATGTTTTTTTCTTTTTTAGTTTTTATTTATTTATTGTATTTATGCAACTCTTGTATTTTTGTAACACTGTTTTTGCCATGGAGATAGCCTAAGATGCTGAGATGACATTAAAAAGCTATATTACTACTATAAATGTATACTTCCATGTTATTAAACACATTATAGTCACTGATGCTCCTCAATTTTTTTCCTTACACAGGACACAGAACTGGAGAAGATCACAAGAAGGTTTACCATTGAGTTGGCCAAAAAGGGCTTCATTGGTGAGTTTTAAGCAGGCACGCACTGAATCTGTTCCCGAATTATACAAAAAGCTCTGCAGAATTTGGAATGCCATTCATGTGCTAAAGTCTGCACATCCCTCATACCTTGTGCATGTTTATGAAATATTTTGTCTAATATTATTATGTTTTGTCTACCCTTAAAAATGCTTCTGTCTTCGAAGAATAAAGTCTTCTGTTTAACACATTGTACCATTAATTTGGTAGAATTCCACAGAATTTCCCCAAGTATCAGTGCTAAAAATGTCTGCAGATTCTGTCAGGGCCTACTAGTTACAAGTATTATAGAAGAAAAGTTTAGTTTTTTTATTTATAATGCATTTATGGTGAACAGTAGTTTATCAATATTTGTGATAAGCATATTTCACTATTTGGAGTAGAATGGAGTAGACGGAAACTCTATTGCAGATTATTAGACACAATCACACTCATGAACAATAGTCTTGTAATAATCAGTATCAGATAGCACAGATTAACAGTTAAGCGGCTATTGACACCACTTCTACATTATTAAGTAGATTTAACCTGTAGCCTGAAAGACTATATATAAACTGTATTCATATTACATGTGTTTAAAGAGCTTGTAATAGAGCCAACTTTCCTTTGGTAGTTTTGTTTTTGTGCTGGCTTCCCACATTGCTCTCTGACAACACAATGTAGATTCCCTTGAAAAACTGCAGTGACTGCACAGTTGCCATTATGTATTATAACAGATGTTTTTATGCTTGGCATTGAAGGGATATTTGAACTATCCCTTTAACTCTGTAGCTGAGCCATGGCCATGGGAAGGGAGGATCGGTAGCATTCTCATTTCTGTTTCCTGCGTTAGGGCCTGGCATTGATGTCCCCGCCCCAGATATGAGCACAGGAGAAAGGGAAATGTCCTGGATTGCTGACACTTATGCTAACACAATGGGCCATAATGTAAGTTGAAGAGTGTGACCAAGTGTTTGTGTAATACGCTATTGGTTTGCTTAAGCAAAATCTATAAGAAAACATTTTTATTGGGGTGTTTGGCATGCTGCGTTTTTATTACAGATCATGCCACTGACCTCACATGCTTATGGACATCATTTATATATTTACTTATGCAATGTTGATTGAACTGACAAGCAGTGATATTTTGATGCTGATAGATAAATATTTTTTATATGCCACTTGAATAAAGTGCACCATTTCAGCAGGATAAGAATGCAGATGTACTGTAGCATAACAATAGCATTTAGCAAAACTTACATATGTGTTGCTAGTTCTGTGTAGCTGACTGTAAACAAGACGTTTAGACTGTCATAAAAATGGTTTGCTTATAGTTTACCCAAAAATGAAAATCGTCAACATTTACTCACCATCAAGTTGTACCAAACCTGAATGAGTTTCTTTCTTCTGTTGAACACAAAAGATGATGTTTTAAAGAATGTTGGTAACCAGACAGTTGATGGGCCCCATTGACTTCCATAGTATTTTTTTCCTACTATGGAAGTCAATGGGGTGAGTAAATGATAACATTTTTTGGGTGAACTATACCTTTAAATAATATGCTGGCTGCATTCGAAAAAAGGCTGATACATAAACTTACTTAAAACGTTAAATCTCTTGGGCTGCCCTACAAACACACCCCTCAGGAAATGCATATCTTGTTTTCCCTAAAAAAAAACCATTTTATAGCATAATATTGTGGATAAATGCTGTAAGTGTACAGGTATTTTTATAGATTATTTAATGTATACATTACCTTTATTTGGTCCAGTGATTTCTATTGTACATTTTCACATATTGTAGTAATTTTGAAAAATATATTTGTAAGAACTAACAAACAGATTGTCGCTATATTGGTGACTCAGTCAGTGCCTAGAGCTTTTACTGTCCCTGACAAAGAGCATGGTGTTTATGAGACCAGGAGAACAAAGCGCCCCTGTGTTTTTCCACCCTCTACTGACAGACTCTTTCAATACAGTCTGTCCTCCCATGGCAATCATTTGCTTGGTCTTGGTAGCTGTGACGTTCTGTTCTTTTTGCGAGCTGCCCGGTAGCTAGATACATGAAAGGACATGAGAGATATACTGAGACGTCAACAGATTGTTATTCTATATACTCATATCTCTCATGACAAGCTATCACAGAGATCTCATAGCTCTGTGCCTCATAATTTGCTTTGCAGTTTAGATAATTCTGTTTGAATGCAAACAAAATTCTTCTAATGCTTAGAAGGGCTCTTTGTAATTATCATTCTTCTTTATCAGGATATCAATGCTCATGCCTGTGTTACCGGTAAACCCATCAGCCAGGGTGGCATCCATGGTCGCATATCTGCCACTGGTCGTGGAGTCTTCCATGGCATTGAAAACTTTGTCAATGAGGCTGCTTACATGAGCCAGCTGGGCCTGAATCCTGGGTTTGGAGACAAGACGTTTGTCATTCAGGTTTGTGCATGTCAGTAACACATAAACCACGCTTCAAGTTTATATTTTGCTTTGATTTTCTTATTTCGATTCAAATGTAGTTTTTAGTCATATCCAATCAGTTGGCTGAAGAATTGTTATATTTATGCATTGCATTGTCCAAATGCACCGGCCACCTAAAACTTAAATATGTATTTAAATATGATTTAGGAGGTTTATCTAAAAAAGAAAAGTACAACTGTATATTCTGCTATCATGGTGCTACTTACAGGCACGTTGTACATTATCTTTATGCCAGCACTTAGTGTACGCTGACATGGATCATTCTGACTTTGCCTATCTAAGGACTTTAAATATTCAGTGTGTGTTTGCTTTTATACACCCAATCAATATACGTAAGGAATGATTAAAAGAGTGGGGAAACCTTCAAATGTTACACTTCCTACGTATCTTTGAAAACTCACTAATTTTACGGTAACACTTTACAATAAGGTTTCTTTTATTAGAATTAGTTAACTACATTAGTTAACATGAACTAAGTACGGTGGCCGAGAGTGCTCAACACGCTGCATGAGTGTCTCAACTTTAAAAATTGCTGTCTAATCTTTGGACCCTACATTACCTAACATTTCTTACCTATGAAACTTATTTAAACATAACATTACAAAAATGTGTACAATGTTACTGATGTAGGCTATAGATTTCTATAGCCTTCATCAGTAACATTGTACACATTTTTATTATATCTTACCGTCATGTTCTTTTTCTCTATCTTTTTTCTATTTTAGTTTTAGTTTTCAGCTCTTTTTTTTAACTCTAATACATTTTGTCTCTAATGTCATCTCTGTATGTTTTGCAAGAAAAAAAAAAGTATAAAATAAAAAGACATTGACATTGAGCAATAAGCATGTCCCATCCGGGCTCCTCACTTATTAGGGTCCCCTGGAAACATTTCCGTTGTGGTCTGTGCAATTTGCAGTGGATTTTTGTTTGGTTGTGTTGTTTGGTTCTTAAAGGTGCATTGCGCAACTTTTCATGTTAAAAATACCCGTTTTCTAACCCATACATGCTTAAACAATTGCCTGATGGGCTGAATGAGCCCTTCTCTGATCACTGCGATTGTCTCTATAATCCTGTACAGTAAAATTAATAAGAGGGATTCGGGTTGGAATTTGAGACTGGGCGTGACGTCATGCGCGTTCACAGCACGCTCACCTGGCTATGTCTGGCAGGTTTGTGTATTGGCCGCCATTCTCCGTAGAAGATGGATTAGAGACCGGCTTGTAGTTCATTTCAAACACCAATGCAAACTCCACGTAAGATTAAAAAAAAGAAAACTTTTGTCTAGTGCAAAAGACAACCTCTGGTTGCAGTTTCGCTTGCCGCCAGAGGGGGCATAGTTCTGCAAAAACTCAGAGACTTGCGCAATGCACCTTTAATTTGCGGGTGTTTTTCTATTTACATGTGTTTTCTTAATTTGCAGCGCGTTGAGCTCTCTTGGCCACCGTAGTATTCAAATGTATAGCTATGTTCTCACACTAAATTCATCAGCATTACACATTACCTGCAGCTCAGCTACCAGTATGAATAATATTTAATGCAGTCTCCTAATTTCTGTGGTAGGGTTTTGGTAATGTGGGCCTGCACTCCATGCGTTATCTGCACCGTAACGGAGCAAAGTGTGTGGGTGTCGGAGAGCTGGACGGAAGCATCTGGAACCCTGACGGCATTGATCCCAAAGAGCTGGAAGACTATAAGCTGGTGAGTGTGAAGAGCTTATTTCCTTTGCAGCAGAGGCGGTGCCAGGACTCACAAACTGGGGAGCCATTAATTATTTTTTATTGGGTTTCCCTGGTTTCCCTTGGTGTTAAAATCGATTGCGTTTCTGAGGAGACGATACTAGTAACATTCTAGTTGAACCATCTGCAGTGTAAAAATATTCAGTGTAAGGCAGCCACTTTGTGGTCATTTAGCAGTACTACAAGTGTAATTCTTTAATCTGAATGAATTAATATAATAAATGCTCTTGTTTTCCAGGCCAATGGCACTATTGTTGGCTTCCCAAATGCCACCCCATATGAAGGCAGCATCTTGGAAGCTGAGTGTCATATCCTGATCCCTGCTGCAAGTGAAAAACAGCTTACAAAGAAAAACGCTAACAATATCAAAGCCAAGGTCAGAAGTCAATAGGGTCAACCATAGCAATAGTCCTTTTAATGTATATGAGTTATTGATTGTGTTATGCCAAAAATGAGTGCAATCAGAATATGAAAGAAAAGTGTAAGATTTCAAAATAACACTTATTTTCACAGATCATTGCTGAAGGAGCCAACGGTCCCACTACACCTGAGGCAGACAAGATATTCCTAGAGAGGAATATCATGGTGATCCCTGTACGTTTTCCAGTCCTAAATGTTTTTAACTCTTTGACGTGTATAATCACACAGGTGTGATCAGTTAAGACTGGTCCCTGAAGCATATGATCACACCGGTGTGATTAGAACGTTCAGTGCATCATACAGACTACCGGTATATAAATTAAAGAGGTGTTTTATTCATATCAGATACACATTGTGTTGGTATTACGTAACTGTAAAATTTACTCTATCCTTTTCCCACTTCACCAGTCACTTACTTTCATGTATTCCGGGAGAAGTGGATGAATTAATGTTATATACATCCAAGAGATACGATTCTCTGAATTACGGTGCAAACTAACATGGTCTTAATGGTCTTATGCCATAATTTACTCGCCCTCAAGTTGTTTCAAATCTGTATGAATTTCTTTCTTCTGCTTAACACAAAAGAAGATATTTTGAAGAATGTCGGTAACCAAACAGTTGATGGACCCCATTGACTTCCATAGTATTTTTTTCCTACTATGGAAGTCAATGGGGCCCATCAACTGTCTGGTTACCGTCATTCTTAAAAATATCTTCTTTTGTGTTCAGCAGAAGAAATTCATACAGGTTTGAAACAACTTGAGGGTGAGTAAATGATGACAGATTTTTCATTTTGAAGTGAACTAATCCTTTTTAAAACACGCTGGGGGGTCAGCTAGAATATTTTAAATACTTGTGAAACGGTTAATATTAAATATAAATTTAAAGATTTAATATAAATATTTGATTTACTGTAGTGGTGTAAGTGATGTCCAGAGGTGATATTTGTTTTTTGACACTACAAATTTGATTAAACGATCAAAATATGAGGAAAGTATTTTGTGGGTTTTAAATATGAAGGAAAACAAAACTCTAAACATGGTTAAGGTATTTATCTGACAAAATGATTTTGCAAAATAGGTACAGATTTACTTTTACTATGCAAAAAAAATAAAATGCATAGCAAAAAAAGCATACACTGACTACGGCATAATCAGTTCTATTGGTTCTCTCTTGTTTTTGCATGTGTTCATAATTTCTTTGTATGACAGCCTGGCCAAAAATGATGTCTGCACAATTTGGCATGTTTCATTGCATTATAGCAAATTGACCAATTGACTCCAATCACAACTATGTAATATGAAAAAAAAAATCTTTTAACACTTTAATTTTTTAAAATAATATTTAATAAAAAGTTGAAGATGTACATTTTCCTAAGCCGGACATCACTTTTGGCCACTACTGTATACCGTATATTGGTGATTTAAAAAAATATATTTTTGCTTTTTTAATCTTATTGATAGAAGTTTTATATGTATATTTGTATAAGTATTTAAATATTTATTTTATGTTTATTGTAATATTTTAATACATTTCCCCCCTTTTTTATACTACTTTGATCTTGCCACAAAAAATAGCATTTGATGCTAATATGGCATTAAAAATAAATAAATACATGTTTAAATATTCATAAATTCATATGCATAAATAGGACATGTACCTGAATGCTGGAGGTGTGACGGTCTCCTACTTTGAGTGGCTGAAGAACCTTAACCACGTCAGTTATGGCAGACTGACCTTCAAATACGAAAGGGACTCAAACTACCATCTTCTAAGTAAGTCAGAAATACGTTACCTAGAAAATGTGATGTATAGTCATGCAGTCAACATAGTAACTGAAGTGTTTGCTGATAGAAATCTTTTTTATCATGAATGGTATAATTGTTTGCAAATCACTTACCGGTCTTACTGATGATCAGTTAATTTAGTTCTCTGGAAGGGCTTGTTTTCCATTTTCTAATTGCTCTAGGCTAGGTTATGTGTAGTCGGCTATAATAGGTCATGTGGTATTTTTGTTCAATTTGTTTATTCTGCTTCCACAAAGCAAATACAGTGACGCTGGTGCCCCCTTGAGAGGACCTGGGCATGTATGCACATAAACACAAACACGTGCTCTGTCCCGCCTTTCTTCTGACTGGCCTAAAATGACCTCCAATTTGCTGCTAGTCACATGGTACAGATAGATGGAACACAAGAGGCAGACAGAAACAGGGGAAGACACAGACGCATACTGCCAATACAGCTAGTCCAAAAATCCTCACTGTCATGTGAAAAATCTGTTGAATGTTGTGATTTTAGTGAATTCATATACTGATACCATCACCATATTTTATTGCATGCTTTATGAAATATTTAATTAAATCCATCACAGATTTGGACCCCAGAGAAGCTGTAAGAGAGAATAAGCATTTTGTTTGTGGAAAATAGCATGTGACCACCATTACTATCTTATATTCATCTGTCAGTTTGCTCATTCCTAATGGGGATCTAATGTGTCCTTTGGCAGTGTCTGTCCAGGAGAGTCTGGAAAGGAAGTTTGGAAAACATGGTGGAGCCATACCTATTGTTCCCACATCGGATTTTCAAGACAGAATTGCTGTGAGAATAAATGCAGAATCTCTCGTCACACAATTTGTCTTTCTTAACCATTTTAAATCAGACTATTAGACCTTTTATACATTTGTTTTGCTCATCTGCTAGGGAGCTTCTGAAAAGGACATTGTGCATTCTGGTTTGGCTTACACAATGGAGCGATCTGCCAGAGTAAGTATATATAATCTATTTAATTTATATATTATATAGAAATGGTCACACTTTAGGGTCCAATTCTCACTATTAACTAAATATATATATATATATATATATATATATATATATATATATATATATATGTTATTTTTATTTTGTTGTTACTGTATTATTAACATTATTAATAATAAAAATAATACTGATTATTCCTTCTCCTTTAAAACTATATGTAGTTTTTTATTATCGTATTTTTTATTATTTTTATGTCTAAGAATAAATGTAGCGTTCCAACTGGTCAGTTACTGTGAGATGCTCACCTGCTTAGTGCTGACACATCAGACCCTGAGAGCGTTTTCAAAAAGCTTAAGTTTTCGTTGAACGCCGCCTCAATGTGTATGGAAGGCCAAAACGGAGACTAAAAGATGTGTTTTCAAGTGTCCACATTAGTGTGGAAAAGGCCCCTTGTCAGGTAAACCGACAGTTAAGTTTAATCTGTAAAAGGATTGACAATGAATCGATAGTCGAGTAGTTGTTAACATCCCTGATTATGGTTTTGTTAGATGGTATCTAACATTTCTGTATGAAAGTTAAATGTTGTACTGCATCAATGCTCCTCGAGCACAATCCTTACTGTCTTTTGAACATGAACAAACAGATACTCTTACCTGTTACACACCTAGCAACAGCTTTTGTGTTTGACTGGAATCTGGTAACTAGAGAACAGCATCTGTTTGTTCATGTGCTATTGTTGCTGTGAGTCATTTGTTTCTGAGATCCAGCCCATTAAATGGATTCCTATACCATCCTCCGCACCCAATTTGCGTTTTATTGAAAGCATTAGAGTATAAACTACGCTAACAGCACAATTTTCTGTAAATAGCACACACAATTAAAATTGTTTATTAGACTGTTTAATAAAAAGGTTTTCTTTTCCATATTAAATAGAATATAAGTTCATTTATAAGCTTTATTTTGATATCCATCTTGGATTTTATTTTATTTTTTTATAGAAAAATATTCACTTTGAGAGTACATGTATGATGCCTTAAAATGCTGTCTCAGGAGGCAACATACTAGTCTGTCTGTGTTTTGGATTATTCTGTATTTCAGATTGTTTACATAATTCATCTTTCATCCTTTTAGCAAATCATGCGCACAGCCAACAGGTATAACCTTGGGCTGGACCTGAGGACAGCTGCCTACGTCAATGCCATTGAGAAAGTCTTCAAAGTGTACCACGATGCTGGCCTTACCTTTACATAGACGGTTGTATTATTCACCTGACTCTATAAGTCTGCACAGACCTGAGTTATATCACTTAACCCCACTGCTCCTCACGTTTACATTTTATACGCCATCAAATGTATATGTCATATCATTTATGCATGTGGTTAGCAATAGGCAGCTTTAGAAGCATCTATTCTTGTGTAGTTCATCATCTTTTCAAATATTCATGGCTTTTAGAAAAGCCTATAAGCCAAAGTCCCTTTAATTCAATCTCTTTGTCACATCTCAGAGCATATCGGGAATGCCTTGCCAGGAAACACCCAAAATTTTGAGCTATAGTATTTCAAATCTTTGTAATGTTTTCTTCAGGCCATGTGTTTAATGAAGAAGTTACTAAAAACATTAAGCTTTATGGCCGTACTACACTGGTCAATTTGGAAAGGGGTGCAGGATGAATCTCAGGCTTTTTGTATTTTACCAAAATATTGCACATAAATATCTGGTTTTGCTGCTCTTTGGAACAGTTTTCAGTGATAACCCAAAGCCTTCCTTAAAAAAAAAAGAAAAAAAAAGTTTTTGACCTTATTGGTAAATGCGTTTAATTTCTTAACAATATGCAAATGTTAGGGCATATATTCGAGAGCAAATGTTTAATTTCATCATCATATTAGCATTCGGTATGAATTAGCCTTTGAAAAAAAGACTTTGTATTGCCTTTTTAAAATTGTCTAAAATTAATAAAATATATATGAAAATGTGCAGTGTGTCAGCTGATTTACTGGGATCATTTCATTTGTCCTTTGAAATGCTTAAAATTTTTCATGAAAAACAAAGATTTTCAAACTAAGATTAAGTGGAAAAAATGAGACATTTTTCAGTAATAAAAACTTTTGTATTCAGCTTTATTCACTAAACATTTCACAAGGTACTAATAAAATTAAAATGCTGAATAAATTTGAAAAAAAATACTTCTTTGTTATTTGAACAAAATACTTCATATGGATGTAATGAGGATAGTTTCTAGTATTTTATTTTAGTAGTGGTCATACATAAGATTGAAGAGACATCAAACTATTTACATGAGTAAAAAAGTCCATGACACTAGGAGATTGTGCTGATGATGTTAGGCAAAGTTCGTCAGCAGGAAAACTTTAGCCAGAGAGATTTTTCCTTATTGTCAGAACATCATTTCTCACTGAACTCGAGAGCAAGGTCATCCAGTGCTTCGTTGAAACCTAATTAAACACAAAATATTAATGTTATTATATTTGTGCATGGTGGATTTACATTTTGTAATGTTCTCTATGAAATTATATTAGAATCACCAAGTTTTGACTTGTGATCTCTAGAAGTCTGAACATTTCTGTATGTGTATATGTGTATATACGTATGTTTGTATATATATATATATATATAAATATATATATAGCACTGTTGTTATTTTGTATTGCTAAGAAGGATGAGCAAACTCACTGCCGTCTGCTGCACTGTTGCCTTCTGCATTGCTGCCTCCTGCACTGATGGCTCCTCCAGTGCTGTTTTCCTCAGGTTTTTCTGCTGAAAGGAGGCCACCAAATATTCCACCTCCTGCCTTTTCCTTTGGTTTCTTGTCCTTCTCGTCTTTACTTGGGAAAAGACCTCCCATGCCCCCGGTCTTATCAGTTTCCTGTTTCTTTCCAGACATTGTTTCCCTCACCTTTCTTTTAGCTGCAGCAGCTAGAAGAATTTAACAGCAAAGTTAATTAAAGGTAATGACATTTTTTTGCAGTCCACTTTCACACAGCTTCTCTTTCCCAGCAGATTGTGGCCAAAAAGTATAGAAATGTGTCTTATGTCTAAAAATAAAAAGAGTTGGTTTTTTTTGTTTTACTTGCATACTTAGGGCTTTCTAGCTTCATACCTTATAAGGAGTGGCACAACTACTGGACTAACTGCATTCTCAAGAAATATTTCATCTAGCTCTTTTATAGAGAACAAACACTGATAGCTTATAGGTAGAATTAGAAGTATAAACAAACAAAAAAAGTGTAACATTACATAAAATTTCATGTTCACAGAAACACTGTAAAAAAATTCTAACCTCTCCAAGTCAAAATTTTCTAGTGACTGGTCACATCTAAATTTTTAAATTGGCCTAAGTGCATTTCTTGTTGCAATAGTCTGTTAACATTGGCTCAATGAGAAATAATACGTCAGACTAATTGAAAAATGTAAATGTAAAATTTTTTTTTACAGTGAACATTGAGTTTGTGAAAAGGTGGGAAAACAACTTTCCCAGCTAAGAAATTATATATCTTAAGTCAATGTTAATGATTTAATTTAGTTAAATGAGTCATGAC
Organism: Leuciscus leuciscus; assembly: GCF_965113295.1. Taxonomy (NCBI): domain Eukaryota; kingdom Metazoa; phylum Chordata; class Actinopteri; order Cypriniformes; family Leuciscidae; genus Leuciscus; species Leuciscus leuciscus. The sequence goes on along the minus strand of NC_138746.1, from coordinate 12,666,110 downwards.
ATCATATTTCTATTACATGCCCAGAGAGATTACCAAACTAAAAAGGACAACATGTTAGAAATAAATAAATAAATACAAATTTTGTTGTTGTTTTTTTACTAGCTGAAATCAGCTATCAAGGTACTATTATATTATTTTACTAATAATTTTAATTTGTTTTTATTTTTTTATATTATTCATTTTAATTTGTTTAAGTTTTAGTATTTTTGTTTTGTTTTTTAAATACATCTATATAGTTATTATTTTTTTATTTCAGTTTTAGTTCTTTTATTAAATCAAGTTAAACTAAATGAAAATGACAAATGACTAGCTGAAATAAAAATATATTTTATTTTACTTCAGTTATGTTTTCATGTTCTTAGTTTTAGTTTGAATTAACTAATAACCCCAATGATAGCCCTAAAAGTTAGATTATATGATTATTAGTATACTCAAGCCAATAGTTTAGGTAAAATACATAAATAAGAGCTTTTTTAGATCAATCTTATCTATATCTTCAGTTTTGAAAGTAATATAAAAGTCTGACTAAATGAGGACACAAAATGTCTTGGCATAAAATGGACAAAAACTTTTCACCCAAAAATAGCTTGAAAGTTTCTTTAAGCTTCTTAAACAGAAGGAGCTCACCTGCTTTATCCACTGCCTGGTCGACAAATGAATCTGCTGCTTTATTACCCAAAAATCCTGAAAGGAAAGACATGTTTCTAGAGTGCGTAGTTGTTGATGTTTGCAAGAGCGGGTGTATGCGTCAGTGTTTTGGGGCCAGTGCATGCGGTTTTATTAGGCTGCTGCTCCGTGAAAGTATGTCAGGGATGTGTGTGCCTATTGGCTACTGCAGATTGGGTGGAGTAAAAGATGTCAACAGAGAGAACAGCAAGCTTGTTTGACTGGTTTGCTGGTTTCTTGTCTCATCATAATTCAGGGTTTCAGCAGAACTCAGCATTTGTTGAAATAAGAGCCTATAGTCATTTAAGTATGTAATTCAATTGATTTATTTTCAGTATTATTTACCATATTTTACTTTATTTATAGTTATTTTGTTATTTCATTTTATAGGTCAGGGGAAATGGAGATAGTTTGGGAGGTATATAGTCCAGTCATTTTAAGCCAAAATGGGGGTCAACCTTGAACAAATTGCAACAGAAGGAAACTCAACTAATTTTGTATCCTCAATATGTCCTGAGTAAGAAAAAAAAAAGCCCAGAAGAATCCCTTTAGGGGAAAGTTTCGAAAAAGACCCAAATATAGCCTTTTCATCCGCCTATTCATTCTTTTTCTTACGTGAATAGAGTAAAACAATTTTGAGTTGATTACTTACATCAAGACAAACAAAAACATTTATTACAAGTTTTTTTAAATTGTTTGTTACCATGGACAAACGGTGCATAATGACGTATGTGCTTATTTGCATTCATACCACAACAGGCCTAAACATTGGGTATAGCCAGGGAAAATGTCTTGTTGAATCTTGTTGACGCATACAGTAACAGTAAAATACTTAATGTTAAGGTCTGAATGGAACCTATTTAGGCTACCCATGAACATTAATACATAGAGGTAGGAAGAAGTAGGCTGCTTTAGAAACCGGCCTTTATTCATTTTTAAGAGATGGGGTTTGGGGCTGGGTCCGTGGGACTGTTTCTGGGGGACGAGTCTGAGGGAAGAACAGGAGACAATGGTAAGGAGAATGCAGAAGACAAAAGGTATAGGCAAAATAAAATCCCCAGAAACAGTCCCACGGACCCAGCCCCAAACCCCATCTCTGCAATAATAATTAATAAAGGCTGGTTTAAAGTATTTCTTCCTGCCTCTATGTATTAATGTTCATGCGTAGCCTAAATGGGTTCCATTCAGACCTTAACATTAAGTATTTTACTGTTATGTGTCAACAAGATTCAACAAGACATTTTCACCTGGCTATACCCAATGTTTAGGCCTGTTGTGGTATGAATGCAAATTAGCACATACGTCATTAGATTATGCACCGTTTGTCCATGTTAACAAACAATTTCAAAAAACTTGTAATAAATTTTTTTCTTTGTCTTGATGTAAGTAATCAACTCAGTAATTTTCATGTTGATATCTAGAGGTTAAAATTTTTACACTATTCACGTAAGAAAAAGAATGAATAGGCGGATGAATAGGCTATATTTGGGTCTTTTTCGAAACTTTCCCCTAATGGGATTCTTCTGGGCTTTTTTTTTTCCTTACTCAGGACATATTGAGGATACAAAATCAGTTGAGTTTGCTTCTGTTGCAATTTGTTCAACCTTTTTTCATAAAATGACTGGACTAATAGCCTAGGAGGTTGATAGTCTTAATTTTGCTATGGCCATTTCTGACTTCAGTTGCATTTGTGTTTTGTTGTAGATGACTTTCCCCTGAGCTAGAGCAAAATGAAGGGCTGATAGACATCTCCGTCTCCTCCCATTGCTGGAATGTGGAAAAAGCTGAATGTAGCTGTCATCTCAAACTCGGATAACGCAATGCAGACCATGAAAACTTCATAAACGCGTACATTCTGCCAGAGGCACAAAGCTTCTCATTATATCATTATAATAATGGCCATATGGGATGTTAGCTGTGTGTCATGAAGTCTTTGTTTGTCGATGGGATGCATATTTAATTTAAAGTGCTTGTGCGCCGGGAACAGGGAGGGGAAGCGCGAGAGGTGTGTTCTGATCTGAGAAGGGTGTGTGTTTTTGTTGTTTCACTGAATGAAGGGTGGAGCTGTATGTACTATTTATGTTATGGAATGAAGCATAATTGAATACATAATGTTACTCATTTGCTAGTTGCTTCTTTATACTACAAATATTGTGAAAACTAGACTTGTTTGCTTTCTTTGCAATATGGTCTTTTATAGATTCTTATATATTTATTAGCCTTATATATTTTCTGTCTTTAAAATAAGGAAAAAATGAGAATAGGTTTATTTTTCACAAAACTGAATTTATTAAAGGTGGAGTAGGCTTATTAAAAAAAATCAGCTGTTTTCAGACTTCATTGGTTGACTGTTCAGTAAGTCAAGTAAATGAGTATGAACAGTTAAAGTGTAGTTGTGAGGCAGCATTCAAACACATTATGTATCCTAGTTATGTTAACCTAACTCATCAAAATGAGCAATTTTCAACCTTTTTTATTAGATATACAAGATTCAACTCATTTTTTTAACTGTTTGATGTGATTTAAGTTTAAATGAATTAAACATCCAAGTTGATTTTACTTAAAAATTTAAGGCAGCAACTTTTTTTTTTTTTTACATTGATCATTTGCAGATTTTGTGAGTTGTCTATAATGGATATACTTTCGCAAACTACATATAAGAGCATTTCTGAAGCCCGTTGCGCTATAACTACACTTTAAGATAATACTGAAACAGATTTAATCGGCCATATTTAATCATTTAACACCATCAGTTGCCTTCTTTTTTAGGATTTACCCATCTGTGATTCTGTCTTTTTCTGCTCCTTGTTTCAAACACTGTCTTCCGATACAACAACTTATATTTGGATTGGAATGTTTTCCTTTTCGTCACAATGACTGTGAAATCATCATCATACAACAAACCTCATTGTGTTGGGTGGAGGAAAACTGGTATACCAGTTTCAGGGCAGGTAAGAAAGACAGACTATAAAAATCTTCAAATCACAAGCACGTGCACGTAATATTTGCACAAATGTGGTAATGACACGCACTGCACAAAATACGTGAATACTGCATAGCTAGATAAAGGAGTTGTTTTATTCTTGTGAATAGTATTTCTGTGAAGGAAAGTAAGGTAAGGATAGCTTTTTCATGAGGAGAAAGCAAGAGAGATAGGTGGGTGACTTTGTTTTTTGTGAAGTTAGATATCATTTAGTGTCCATCAGAGGTTTAGCATTATAATATTAAGGCATGGTCAGCAGTAGCTAATACACTCTCTCTCTCCTTTGAAGCAAGACGCAGAGCATCACAGGGGCGTTCAGTGCGACATCAGCCTGAAATCAAACACAAAGACGTTTACGTGGGTATGCTTGACATACTGTGCAGATGACTCGTCATTATTTGTAAAATATCACTTTTTAAACAACTGGTAACTCACTATACATGAAACAGAGGTACGTTTTATACAAAGCCTGTTTGTGTCCTTTATCGTCTCTGCATTTGTGAGCTGAAGCACATGTGCAATGTTGTAACAGTAAAACCTTTCTGATAAGACTGTAAACTATGAACTGCTGAATGTGACAGGAGTCAGGACACTGAATTTGGTTCAGTGTTTGAAGTAAGAAATATGGTCAGATGTCAGCATTGTTTGCAATTGTGTAAACACGCTGACCTAAATTCTGAGTTACTTTCTAAAGGTTTTGCTTAGATTTAAAAAGCTTTGCGTACGTGTGTTTCAGTCATTAAGCTATCAATGTATTGAAGCAAAGACAAAGTACAAAATGACTAGAAAAGGGCTAAATGTAATGCACAAAGCTATTTAAACATATGAAGAGTTCAGATGCAAAAGCCTCTAAATGCCATCTGAAATTTTCTTATAGAATGATAATTTTTATCAAGCTTGTATATTTAAGTTCAGTAATTTCACTTAAATGACAATTAATAGGTAATCTTCATTGCCATTTAAGTGAAATTATTGAATTTAAATATACAAGCTTGATAAAAATGATCATTCTATAAGAAAATTTCAGATGGCATTTAGAGGCTTTTGCATCTGAACTCTTCATATGTTTCTATAAATAAAGTTTATTCCACATACAGTATACCATCAAATTTAAACAGCAATAAATAAATAAATAAATCTTTTCATTTGTACATGAGAAGCAAATTTCCAGAGAGTAGCTAGGCTATAGGCCTATTATGTTTTGAATTAGATTTTCTTCTTGTTTTAAGCATAGAACTGACTAAATGAGATCAATAGATTTTTAGATTTATGCTATCAAATAAATATGCTGATATGTTGCAAATAGGGAAGAATACGAGTGGAATAGCCTAAACTTAATTCAAGATATGTTTAGCCTACTGAAAATTTTATTTCACACAATGTTGCGATTTTTTAAATTATTATTATTATTATTTCTGAGAGTCTTTTAATACTTCGATATCGGTTGGCTGAGCAGAAAAAGTACAATTACTACAGAATTTTTTTTGTTTTTAAATCCCATTTGAAGAAAAACCTCTGCTCTCTTACCTCACCTACTGTCCAGCGTCTGTAGGCTGCTCTACAGCTACCTCATGCTTCGACAGCTCCCCCTGGAGGCAGAAAGACAACAACACATCTCAGCTGTTAACGGATTTTTAAAATCGCTGATTATCATATTTGCACGTCGTCAGGTAAGCCTATTTGCAAAGCAGAAAAAGAAATTGTGAAATACAATTTTTTTTCTTTTTTTCTTCTTGTTTTGTTATTGCTTTCTAGAAGATGTCAGACTCATGTTCGTGTTTGTTTATGTACAGCGACGGATTATGTGTGGCTATCATGAGCTGTTTTTGCGGATTTAAACGAATAAAAAACCATTTGGGAGTTCTAATGAAAGAAACTGGGATGCGTTTTAAAAATTCAGAGCAATGTTTGGAAAGCAGAAATGGGTTATTTATGAAGAACACACTCTTGCTGAGCAGCGAGTTAAATTGTTTGCTTGGTTGCTGCAGGCCTGCCTCCTAAACTGCGAGAAAAGTATATGAAAATGTATATTTGATGTATTCAAATGTACAGATGTTAGTCTTTAATGGTCATGGTTTTGAGGTAAATGTGATCATTCAGCATGCTTTTAGGAATTGCATGCATGCATTTATTGAGTTTCTGAAAGCACCTCATTATTCTCCAGCTCATCCTGTCCATGAAAGAAAAACATGAGCATCATATCAAAAAGACCAACTTTATGACTGAACTGTGCATTAAGCAATTTATACTGCATTTATACTGAATGATAAGACCGAATAATAATACAGTGCACCTAAAGACACCAATTTTACATTTAAAAATCTAAGTTATTTGACCAATTATTGGTCACATTTGATGATGCATATGAAAATCCTCACCAGTTTTACCAGGCCAGTGGATACGACCATAGTCTCCAGCCCCTCCACTGCCTTTTCTGAAATCTGATTGGCTCCAGTCACGGCACTCTCACCCACAAGATTCGCCTGGTCAGTTGTTTTTTGGGCAGCTAGGACAGATGAAAAAGCATCCTTGCATTTTGATTTGAGATTTTCCATTGATTAGGGTTTTAGGAAAATGACAAATGTTGTTTAGTTATGTTCTGTTTCTATTAATTCTTTTACCTGTATTTACAGTTGTTGCAACGCCTTCCTTTGTCTTTGTGCCTGTCAAAAATAAAATGTTCATTGTGAACAAGTAATATCGCTGTTGAAATGACATACAGTTCACCCAAAAATGTTATTCTGTCATCATTTACTCACCCTCATTTCATTCCAAACCTATATGAATTTTTTTTCATACAAAATTCACACATTTTCCGAAAATATGTTATTTTGTGTTCTGCAGAAGAAAGCAATTCATACAAGTTTGGAATGTGCAAACGATGTAAAGAATGACAGATTCTTACTGTTTATGTGGACCTTCCCTTTAAGCGCTCTGACATGCACTCTTGTGAACAAATGCTTTTCCCATAAACTTGTACTTAATTTCATCTTATTTTTAGACAGATATCTGTGGCTCCTGTTCTGTCCTGAGATCCATACACTTAGTCTCATCTGGCAGTGCAACTAAATGTCCGGCTATCTCCAATACCCTAGAGACTCTACAAAAATCATGGCAAGTAGAATTTGCTTCTGATCTACAGTCAGTGTACAGGTTGTTGATTGGCACCACTAAGTGCTATTAAGCTTTACAGATCGAGAAACATCCTTTCTACTGAGTGATGCTGCATGTTCTTGCATGTTAACAGTGGAAAAAACCCGCTTCTGCTTCTGAAAGGGCCCTGGCATCACTAGAGCTGAATCTCCGTTGCACGAATGGCCCTTAGAACAAGCATAAGCTCTGTTCATTCCCAGAACCTTTGAGCCCACAGCAATGTGTCTGTGAAAGTTGCTCCTCCTTCCCAACATGCGCTCACACAGCACAACAAAAACACCCCTCAAAAGAGACATGACATTGTCCTTGTTGTTCTGGACAAAGAGCTGATTTACTATTAAAAGACATGCACATTCTTCAGAGCTTAGCCTCTGCTTGCGACACAAACATGCCTGGAATCTTGTATTATTAATGTTATAATCAATAAAGACTGAGAACGTTACCACCGCCCAACCCCTGCTGCAATATGATGTCACTTCCACAGCATCTCTGATTACATGACGAAGCACAAAACGTCTCTGCGACTGTAGCTTGCTGCTAAGATTAAGAGGAGGAGACTGTGATATAAATATAGCTGTGCATAGAGTTTAGAGGAAGATATTGAGATGTTTCTTTCTTAATCATGTAACACAAAAATGCCACAGCACTTTTTCACATAATAATGCTAGCAAGATCTATACTTGAAAATCAATTTAAAGCTTTTTATTCTATACATTAGTCTGAATTACATCACCTCACTCTCTGCTCCAATCCCAATGCTCTTATTTTCTGATTCATATGAGACTTAATGGAATTAAGTCCTAAAAATAATTAATCTGGACTGTGCTCACAAAGTTCTGTGATGAAATTGGTGTTATATAATGCAACAGAAATTAAAGTGACAGTTTTATGTGAGTTCTGCCTGATCTATAGCAGCGGTCCAAATGTCTTGGACTTTCTGTGCTTTTTAGTTAAAATGCAGCATTCGAGCATCATCAACGCCACCAGTCTATGTCAAACCTGACGATCATGTTCTCTAGCATGATTTGAGAGCATGGAAAAACATCTGACCATCTGAACAAATATTTTTTATTCATCATTTCAAACATTTTAATGTTTCTTTGTTTTTACATTTTTAACCCTAAAACTTTGTTATTTCAGAGGTGTGTACTGTATGTGTGGGCAGCAAAGTGACCTTGCTTTTCTTTGAGAGGCTTGAGATTTCTTTGAGTAGATTGAAGATCATATGTGTGGTCTGGAGGAAAGCTTTTACCTCCAGCTCTCTCTCTCTCTCACACACACACACACACACACACACACACACACACACACACACACACACACACACACACACACACACACACACACACACACACACACACACACACACACACACACACACACACACACACACACACACACACACACACACACACACACACTTCTCCAACATAAGTCAGTTCATTTAATAGCAAGCACATTGTGCTTTGTTCATAACACTGAAAACAGAATGACATGTTCCTGTCACTGGACTCACACTGAGAGCCATTATGAATCATAAAAGATTGTGCATTGACCCGGACTGACCCCGGTCTCTGAAGTGGACCAGAAGGGAATGGGATTGTAGTGCTGTGTGCTCCTGTGTGCATATAGCACAACCAGGAAGAAATGATGTATTACTCTGCCAAATGTTTCTGCCAAAAGTCATGTACAAGATGCAGTATTTTACAGTAACACTGTACTATAAAATGTTACCCACATTGTCAATATAATTTAGTACTATAGTATAGCATTAACAATGTAAAAGCAAGATGATCAGCATATTTAGACCTTCTTGTGACATTAAAATAAAGTATGACCTATCTTGTAGTTTACATATCCATTTAAAATGCAATATAAATGGGGTTCAGTTAGGCTTTTCTCTTCATAATGTGTCTGCCACTCACAGCTCATCGATTGATTGATTCCTATCTTCTTGTTCTTCTGTCTTTCTTTTTCTCTTTATATCTCCCTCTTCATCCCCCATCCGTTCTTTAGAGTATAAATTAGATATAAAAAAGATGGCTACTGCTCTGGACAGAGTAAATAACCACGGTACTAGTAACCATGTCATTTGTTTATCAGTCTTGTTTACAGCTGTAGATGAGTCGGCAGATGAATGTGTGATCTGATAATAGACAACAGGCAGATGGATAGAGCTGGGGTTTTTTTATTGGATGCTTGCTGTTGTTCACACACTGTAGTGACGAAGCAAAGCAGTCACATGTAATGGGTTCATGCCCCACATCTATCTTCATTGCCCTGGTTTTCATTTTCAGGACTCTATCATCAGTGCCAGCATCAGTGATGTTTAGTTTTTTTACACCATGCATTGTAAGCAAAAAAAAACAAAAAACACTGACGATGATAAAAATTTTGTTTTATCATTCAAAAAAAGCATGCCGGGCAAACTCAATTACTTTTTTGAATATATTTGATAGAAATAATTCAATAAGATTTGACTTTCTGTATACATTTAATTGATTCAAATGTTATATATTATTATATTATATTTATTATATTACAAACTATATATATATATATATATATATATATATATATATATATATTTAAATATGATTTTGTAATTGTGCAATTGCTTTCTAAATGTGCAATTGCAGTGTTTTTAAAGTATGAAAATGGCACACAATACCATGTAAAACAGCTTCTTCTTCACTACACTTTACTGCAGAAAAAAGTAAGGATTATTATATTAAATATATTTTTTAGACAGTACAAAAAAGGCATTTCTGACTTTGATCTAATTCTCTGATTTTTCTCCCCTTAGTTGAATTTGTACTTACCTACATACATGACCCCCTCTTTGGTTTTGGCAGCTGCCTCCTCCACCCCAGCCTTGGTTTTCTCGGCGGCGGCCACCACTCCCCCCTTAGCCATGGAGAATCCCTTCTTCAGCGCATCCATTCTGGAGCTCGGAGATGGGCTTTATGTCCTTCAACTGGAACTGGCACTCGTCTTATAACTGGTGGATGGAGCTGTGTGTGCTCTGACTGCCAGTGTGGTAAGAGAGTGTGTGTGCAGCTCCTTTGAGAGAGGGATGGGCACTCAGTGCTCAGACAGATTGGGACACCCTTAACAAGAGGAGAAGTCAAGCGGAGGGGGAGAAGGCACGAGAGAGAGAGAGAGAGAGAGAGAGAGAGATAGGGGGTATAATAACAAGTGGGTGAGAGGAATGCCGAGAAATGGAATCCACAAGAAGCTTTTCAGTTTGGCCTGTTTTCTCTAGCCACCCATAATAAATGAGATTCACATACTGGAAGATTAAATTGTTAATGCTCAAATCCAGCATCAGCGCACAGCTTCATAAAACTATTAAACGACCTCTTCCCTTAATCCTGCCACAGCACATGCAAACCACAACACAAACTTACATGCCAGCCAAAACCAGTCCCTGTCACACACCATCTACATCCCTACTATGGATTCCTACTGTAGAAGTGAAATTTTAGTATTATTTCAATTAAAATATTATTTATATACTAACATTTTGAATGTAAATTTATTTTTATATTTCCAGTTTTCGTTTCTTTATGTGCTTTTGTCATTTTTATAATATTTTTTCCATATTTCTATATGTTTTTGAGTTTTTCCATCTAATATTTATATTTTAATTTATTTCTGCTTTATTTCAATTAACAAAAAATATTTGTAATAGTTAACAATAACAGCACTGATTCCACTAGATTCCATCTATTAGAACTCATTATAATTAAATTAAATGTATCATTAATATTTAGTCATATTAATATGTGGCTAGATTACATTTCTTCAAATAAATCATGAATGTATGTCAAAATAAATGTAATTTTGTTTTCCAACCTGAGGATAAGGACCTCCCCAAAGTAACTTCCTCATTGTTAATAATCTTGAGGGGTTTTAATTGCCACTTTCACTTGACTTTGGATTTAAATAAATATGTATTTTTTAAAGTGCCATGCAAATAGAATTAAAAAAAATTGGAATAGACTGTAATAAACATAATTTATTACAATTGGATGCGAATTTTAATATCAAACTGCACAGACTGCACTGACTTCCACATGACAACACTCCTAAGGCTTACAGGAGCCATGATTTGATGTCATGTTCATCAAATTATCATTTCAATCTGACATGAGTGTATGTTTGCTATCATCTAATATGGATCCTCTTTGAGTGGATCACATCTTTAAAGCTAATGGGAAGCAGTGGTATGGACTGTAGGACAGAATAGGATATTGTCTGATGAAAAGCCATTAGGCTCGAAATGATTTGTTTTTTTATCATAGATGTAATTCTTGTTAGCTAATCCAACATGAACTAGATAAATTATGTAGTCCTTTATTATATTTATTAAGTTAAATTTCTCAGTGAGCTGGTGAATGAGCAGGATTCAAGCAAGTTAGTCTGATGCATTATGAAGTTAAAAACCCATGAAATCGCTTCATGAAAGCAGTTTTCTTACCTATTTATACATAAAGTTTGGGCAGTATGAGGAGATTGTCCCTTTTTTCAAATAGCTAATCGACTTGGGTGGGACATTCTCATTCTAGAATCTGTATACTGTAAAAGTACAAACATGCAATAGTCCTTTAAGGAGCTATTTCTACCTGATCTTAAACCCTACAAAATGTCTTTGGTTGATGGAATGGAATATAGTCAGCTTGATTCAGGTATATTAAATAACATTTAGTTTTCATCCAGACAGGAATTAATGCACTCTGTGCAAGAATTGTACCTTAAATGGTAAAACAGCTTGTCACAGGGCAGTACCCTTAAAGGGACATATTTGTATACATGGATCTCTGAGCAGAAATAGTGTCTGGTCACCAGTGGTCATGTGACCTTGTAATCCACCTTCATGATGAAGGTGCTATAACGCCTTGCATTTCTCAGGACAATGAGAGAATGTAATCTAATACTGGCTGCTCAGAACTCAGCGCTGTCGGGTCAATACCCGTCACGTGGCAAAAATCGAGGCCCTGGGAGAACAGCATGATCATTACCGAACTAATCACTAACATGATGACAGAACAGTGTGAAATATCTCATCTATGCTCTCCCAAATCACTTTTGAAGCCATATCTAGAGCATGTTCGTCAAACTTTGCGAAAGGAAACTTTCTCTCATTTGATCTTAGCACTAATTTAATAGAATTCATTAGTGGACAAAAAGGCCTTTTATGCTGAAAAGCTGGAGTGCAATGCTGCGCTATTTTAACTACATGCGTCTTGCAGCATTTACAGTCAATATGAAACCATTTCAATGGTTAATTCATTTCATTATGAAGGTCAGTTGTTTTATTTGCTTTTTGTTGTTTTCTATGTTCATAGTCATATTTGTGCTTAAGTCTGTTTAGAGTTAAGTCTCCTTGTCTCTCTCTTTCTATCTCTTGTTCAGTGTCCTGCCTGTAACAGAAGTCTTTGTGGTTGACCAAACTGATCATCTGACTGCGGTTAATGTGTGAGTATTATGAAGCAACTGGCGTCTTAAGAGCTGCTTTGAGAAAGGAAAAATCCTATCTGTGATCATACCACATCCCTGCTGTGTAGAAAGGGAGAGGCTTGAACCAAAAGTACGAATTTTTATTGCAGCTACAGCATGGTGCGGATGGCAGACCTTAGATTACTTTTTTTTTTTTAAATGACAGTGTTTTCCTAGAGATCATGGTGACACTCCCATGTTTTCAAAGCTTAAATTTAGGACCTAAGTCTTTAGACATGCAAATTTCATTAGTTCAGTGGAATTATTTTTAAACTCCATTTCAAAATAATCAATGAAATTATTATAATCCATTTCATTATTCAAAATGTTAATAATTGTTGAATTAATTTAACATATACAGCTGTATGTTTGAAAACATACTTGTTTAAATAAATGTAAATTTTATACTTGTACACAAATAGATTTGTAAGCCAGTAAGTAAATGCAGTACAAGTAGCTATTGTTGTGAAATGAAAAGAAAGTGTATTGTTATAGTTGCATTATATTTAAAGCATGGTAACTTTTTAAAACTTTCTTTAAAGACCTTAAAGTTTAACATTTCCGTCTCTCTCTCTCTCTCTCTCTCTCTCACACACACACACACACACACACACACACACACACACACACACACACACACACACACACACACACACACACACACACACACACACACACACACACACACACACACACACACACACACACACACACACACACACACACACAATGCCTCCACAGGGCCTGTTTTGACTTTGAAATCTTTTGCAACAGCTTGTGTTGCCTAGCAATAAAAAAATGTTTTCCTTCATTGAACTTGTGTCTAAAGAATTAGTTAAAAGGTGAGAACCGTGAGAAGACACTTTTTCTTTACATGTCTAAGTAGCTCTTCAAGCGCTACCAAATTTGCACAATAGTGCTAAATAACACATATGTTGAAAACTGTCACAAGCCTTGCTCAAATACCTGTGTATGTTATTGCCAACTGTACTAACAGCAAGAGCCGCAGCAGCACAGGTCTCTTACTGTACCATCAGCGATTCCTCCTGACCACACAGGAGCTAATGCACTGCTAGTGAAGCCTTCCTCAGCACAACATATTCTGTACGTTATAGCCCAAGTCTCTCTCTGCCCACAGCTTGGGATCATTTATACACCATGCCATGAGTATTACATTACTGGTAGCCAAGTAATGGCTCGTCAAACTGTGAGTCAGCATTGAAATCTGTAATATCAACACAATTTTCAATATAAAAAACCTCATCCATTCTCTCTGGTTCTGTTAACAATGACATAATCCTTAAACATAGCCAAACATTCAAAAGTTTGAAGTTGGTAAGATTTTGTCGTGGAAATTCTTAATACGAATACAACCTACTTAATCTGACTTCTTCACCACGGACAATTTAAACAACTTGAAGTTTTTAAAAATAATAACTACAGTATCTCGAGGTAATTCCCTGAATTACCTGAATACTTACAATACAACTACTATACTATACTTACTACTATCACTACCTCAATCACACATGAGCACACAGGTCTTTAGCATCTATACAGTCTCCCCGTCCTTCTCAGGTGTACGCTGGTCCGACACAGGATCATTAATACTAACCCAGAGTATTACAGCCTCACCCAGAGGGCGGCTCTATAGTCTTCCAACACTATCACTGTCTCTACGGTGGTCTTTTGAGCATAGAATCTAGTACTTTTATTACTACCTCAATCATACATAGATGTTCTTTTGTTTTCTTTTGAGCGTAGAATCTGTTTCTCAGCTGCGCAGCATACCTGACACGACTCCCAAGTTGCTCTTTGTAGAAATGAAGTTTTATTCACGGCCGGGAGATCACTGGTCACAACAACCAAGTGAGTCTCCTGAATAGAAAGATACATGTACATTTATATATCATACAGTTGAGTAAAAATCAATGTAACAAGTCTTCTTCACTCTGATTTGTTCTGGTGATTGGTTTGTAATGATCTGAGCTAGTCATATGACTGTTACTTCTACTGTGTTAAGCACTTTTTGGTTAAGTATATATGGCCTTTGACCTGAGCATCCTTAGTCTGCGTTTCTCTGTACATTTAATGTTGAAAATACCCATTACATAAAATATTTCTATCACAATTTTCAACAGTAATATTGTGAAATCATTCTAATATGCTTATTTGGTACCTTTTGCTACCTGTCACATACACAAGATATCGCAGCAAACCACAACGATCCAATCAATTACCAACAGAAAAAGTCAAGTTCACGCCCTACATGTTTTCTTGCTGGAGAAGCCATTGCACTTGTAGACGTCACAATAGGGAAGAAAAGACGATCTTCCTTTTCATGCCAACTTTTAAATATTATATTCTTAAATATTCTTTTTGTTAGCTGGATAGCTCACTTGAATTTGTCCTAGGTTATGTGACATTATGGTTCCTTGGAAGGCATCTGTAAGGTATGGAATGCCTAAGATGACATAATAAATAAATAAATATACGAATAAATGTAAAATAACAAAAATAAATGAGTATTTATACTTTTATTTCCTTATTTATGTATAATTGTATTTTCTTCCACATTTATTTATTTTTTCATTTATTTATTTCCACATTTATTTATGTATATACGTATTTATGTCTACATTTATTTATGTCCACATTTCTTCCTCTGTGAAGAATGAGTGGGGCATGTTTTACCTCAGACATAGCAATCAAGCTCAGAGTGGCATGCTAAAGCTTTGAGGCCACAGCGACACCTTGTGGTGTGACCAAACAAAAACATAAGAGGTGTATGGTCAGAGAATGTCTAATAGGAATGGTGTATTTGCAAGAAGTCGCACAGGGAATGAATAATACTTAGAGAGTGGCAAAATATACAAAATCTTATGTCACAGTTTAAGTCATTTAATATCATTTAACTGTATGTATGGCCTATCGTTACCATCTTTATTCCGGACATGGAACAAACTGTTCCAAATCCGGTCAGGATTACTAAAATGTCTTGGCACACATGAAGAGAAACAGCATCTTCAACAGATCTGATAACAGACACTTTGACATGGAAGCGCGTTAAAGTGTCCACTTTCCGATAAGTGGGTGAAGGTTTCTGCACGTTACTGTCTTTTCAGCATGGCAAAGTAATTTAATTACATCTTTCACGAGTTCACACTTAATTAGATAGAGTAAAGCAGGGTTTCCCAAACTTTTCCATGACAAGGCCCCCCAAATACTACTAGGTTCTGGCCAAGGCCCCCCTTTTGCAGGATGTGTTATTGAACCCATCGACAATACTGCGGCAAATGTAGAAATAAATAAATAAAACATCTAGGTGAACATCAGATTATGTGATGGTGTTTTATACCAGCCAATCAGAAAGATTATAGAGATGAACCGATTACAATTTTCAAGACCGATTCCGGTTTTTCATTGAGTTTGACCTGCAGATACAGATTTTAGCCGATTCTGATTTCATTTTTTCTAACCACTTTACAGCACACACAAATATTTATTTTCTATAAATATATTTTTTATAAAACACCACTTTTACCCAAACTGATTAATAAAAACAAGTTTAAATGGGTACATTTTCTATAAATATTTTTGAGTCTTCATTTTCTTTTCTGACATAGCCTACTCCAGTTCTTGTTAAAACACACTATAGCCAGAGCCCGTCTACGGAGAGCCTGTCCACTCCCTATTAAGCCCTATTGTACCGAATTTTGGTTGTAGTACCACCAGAGTTCCACTGGGGGCGCTCGCCATGAGTGCAAAATGAATGGGAGTCAATGGGGCTAGACGGCTAAATTTGTCTCTTTCACCCGATTGCCGTTGAGAAATCTCAGATGTGATTGTAGATTTTGCAAGTTCAACATGGGTTTTAGGTCGAAAGTTGAATGAACGAGTACTTATGTCGTTTTGATTTCTTACAGGTTGAGTTGTTGTTGCCCATAACACGCTAGCATTCTGCTAATGACGTCAGCATTCTGACGTCATTGACATTTTGAAAGACTTTTTTAAATCAAATAAGTGACTCTAAAAAATCTAACACCCAGCAATGTGTAATTTCTTTGCATCTCCTTTCGAATACAACATTCAAATTACTAGACAAAAAATTATATCCTGAGAAAAGTGGATTTTGAGGGGTATACCGCCATTGACCTCCATTCATTCTGCACTCGTCCTGTGAGCGCCCTCATATGGAATCAGAGTGGAACTGCAACCAGTTCAGAAGCCGGAAGTGTAGTGAGAGTGAAACTTCTCGCCATATTAGACATTCTCTGCTATAGCCTACATGCAAATTATGTGCATTTTTGGTAGGCCTACTTTTTGTGTGAAATCATATTTATTTTGTCCATCAAAAGTGTGCTTTCGCTTTAATTGAGCGTGAGCAGCGCAGCAAAAATAGACAGCGCCGAAACCCTCCGCTTCACTACTGCTCACAGCACGCGACCCTCCTGCTTGACGCTCACGCGCTGCTCCTCCTGCTCGCGGTGTGAATGCACTCACTGAACATGCACGCCGAAAAAAAAATCGCGCTGCTCACGCGCCGCTCGCGGTCTGAAACGGCCGTAATTCACAAGGTTTCCTACATGTGCGTTCTGTGTGCACGTGTGATGCTGATGTTACGCGAAACGCGATGTTAATCATGCGGCGCCCGAGTGCATTTGAATCGGCATGTCAGACTGAAAATCGCCCGAAAATCGGCCAATTCTGGTCACCAGCCGATCAATCAATTCATCTCTAAAAGATTAGCATTAAAAGTATAATGTTCAGATAGGCTATGCAACAAATTATTATAATGTTTCATAACAATACTCATATTAACACTTTTTTTTTGGTGACGTTTTTTAACTTTTTTTTCCCGCTTTTTCCCCCAACTTGCTGCGCCCCCCCCCCTGGCGCCCCCGCGGCCCCCAGTTTGAAAACCCCTGGAGTAAAGGATGTGTGTATTTGCCGTGCTGTCCGAGGGGAGGGCTCCGAGCTCGGAATTTGGCCCGAACCCAGAATACTCCCCCATCCCAGGTTTGGGATAGGACTAGTAAGTGAGGAGATGGGGTGGTGGAGGGATGCTGGAATACTGTCATAGAACAACAGTAAAAAACTTCTTTATATATACCTCATGATGTTAATTGAGTTGACTGGATGAGCTCCTCCCATGACTCCTCCCACTCCTCCCGAACTTTGTTAATAAAATATTATTTGTTTCATCTGACTTCAAAAATTAAAAAGGTTTGATATTTGACAAATTGATGTTTGTTAATCATTAAATTTAGGTGTATGTTTGATCATTCTATTTGAACTCTTTATTGAAATTATACTAGTTCATCCGGATTCCTATAATACTTAGAGTCTCGAAAGAAAGTAGCGAATCATTTAGAAAAAGTAGCGATTCACTTTTCAAAAAGTAGCGATTCAATTCGGAAAAAGTATCGATTCATTTTAGAAAAAGTACCGATTAACTTTTCAAAAAGTAGCGATTCATTTTTCAAAAAGTAGCGATTCAATTTTGAAAAAGTATAGCTGAGTAGTATAGCCTGAAACAGTCATTCATAACAGTAGGGTTAAGCAATATATAAATGGAAAATCTTGATGCTGTACCTGCTTTCACTTTTGAATTACAGCACCTACTGTAATTTTACTGGGGACTAAAGTAAAAAGTACTAAGCGTACTGCATGTACGTGTCCTGTTCACGTGCATCACCTTAAAAAAAACTTGATCATAACAGTCAGTCATCATAGTTTTTTTTTTTTTTTTTTTTTAATTACAGACAAGTACAGTGCAAAAAATACAAGGCAATGTTAAACAGTTTAGAGTGTATAAAACAAAGAATAACAACAACAACTAAAATATAAAATGAACATGGACGTAAAAAAAAAACTAATAATAAAAAAATAGGAATAAAAACAGGTTCATCTGAGATGCGTCTCTCTGTAGGCAAGGGTGTGGTTAGCTGGTACTCTCTTACGTCAGAGGGTACCACAACTTCCAATAGGAAAATTCAACTGCAGTAGCCACCGTTCAACCTGAAGAGGGCAGCACTCAGACTTTTTTACACCATATCTTGTAGAATTAAAACACTTTAAACCCAAATGTCAAAAAAATTACTTGAATCAATGAACAGCATTAATAAAGCCTCAGTCTTACAGATCATTAACTAAAAAAAAGTTGTTTTAGGGATTAGTTACCCTTTAACATTTTTATTGTTTTAAAAAGCTTTTTGTTTTGTGACCTCATGTTTGAAAGGGTTTCAAAGTGTATTGTGAGATCTGTTATAAAAGGTAATATATAGCATATATATAGTAATATATATATATATAGTAATATGGTTTCTTTTGACTTATTTTTGTCTTATGAATATAAAACTTTGCCAAAATAATTAAAACATTAATAATACAATTAAGTTTTTAAGCAAAGTATGGGTTTAAAAAAAATAAATAAAATGCATAACACCCGCACATTGTTCCAAACCTGTATAACTATCTTTGAAGAATGTATTGGTTGTTTCCATGCAATTTCCAAAGAATGGGGACTGATGCTTTGAATTATAAAGGTTGTTTATAAATGTTTTATACACTGTTTTGTCTTTTGAAGCCATATCTTAAGCTTGAGAGATGGACTGACTGAAGTTTTAATTGTTATTCTCTGGTTATCTTTCCCTCCGATGAGCTGCTGTAACTTCATTGAGTCAGCAAGTTCAACTTTAGAACAGGATTCGGTTAACACAATTTAATATATTAAATATATTAAATAAAATTTAAATTATTCCTGTGATGGCAAAGCCAAATTTTCAGCATCATTACTCCAGTCTTCAGTTTTACATGATCCTACAGAAATCCTTGTAAAATGCTGATTTGGTACTCAAAAACATTTCTTCTTATTATTAATGTTGATAACAGTTGTGCTGCTTAATATTTTTATGGAAACTGTGATACTTGTTTCAGTATTCTTTGATTAATAGAAAGTTCAAATGAACAGCATTTATTTGAAATAGTCACTTTACTGTCACTTTTGATCAATTTAATATATCCTTGCTGGATAAAATAATTAATTTCTGTCAAAAAATATATAATCAAATAAATAACTAAATTAATAATTATGTATATGGCACATGAGTTGTATGGATTGCTTTTATGGTGCTTTTGCATCTTTTTGGAAGCTTAAAAGCGCATGAAAAATTTTTTTCCTTGTCTATTTCACAGAAGAAAGACAGAAAAAAGAAACTGAAACAGGTTTGGAACAAGAAAATGGTCAATGTAAATAATGACAGAATTCAAATGTTTCTATCCCTTCAAGCTCTTTGTAGCTGAATAAAATGTTTTTTTTTTTTATTTTACATTATTTTTATATAAAAAACTTTGCCTTTTTATCTTCTAATTCACTTAAAGTCTCTTTCCTGAGCTACTTAACTCGGAGTGGAGACAGAAGCAGCAAGAGGTGATAAGAGCATAAAAATTCTGGTGACCAGCCAAGAGAAATGGCCTGCTTTCTCACTCATACAGTGAAGTGTGTGTCCAGCACCTCTGAGCGTGTAAAGCCTGAGAGCTGACGGGCCGCATTGTTCCAGGCTAAGCGACCTTTCCACGGGGAGTAAGCTGGATGTGGGTGGGGGGTTCATTTCCGAGGATTGTTGGAGGTCTTTGAAACTATTACGAGGAGGGAGAGGAAGAGAGAGGTGGGAGGAGTGGACTCTGAGGAGCGCCTGACAGGAGGCGGGAGGGAGAGGATCATTTTCGAGATGGGGGGCGGAGAGTTTCCATACGGCACCACCGAGTAACGGCTTCACAACATCTTGTTCTCCTGTGCTTTGTGCCAGTTCCTGAGCTTTTTGAGGAGCACACAGACATGGTGGTGCTGAGGTTGGCCGTGTTACTCCAGGGGCTACTCCTCGCAGCACGATGTGAGGTCAGAGCCAGAGACCCGGAGGTAGAGGAGGAGGACGAGCTGAAGGACATGTCGGATGGTGGTGGATGGGACCATGGAGTTCCACTGGTAGGGTTTGGAGCACCTCATCATGGTGAAGGACTAAACAGGCAGAGCCCCGATGTCTATGGAGCGGTCCACCATCCTCTGGGTCATGGACACCAAGATCCCAGCCGTGGACATCTTTCTCCAGATGTGCCTGAGGTAACATCGGCTACAACTGAGACCAAGGGCTCTCTACCACACACTGGGTAAGTCTTGCTGTTTCTCATTCATTCGTCATGCTCCATTTGATTCAAACACATAATCATAACCACACTGTACAAAAACACAAAGTCATTTCTTGAGGTTTTTGTGGAAAAGGGGGTGATCCACCAAGGTAATTCTGCCATAATCTGGCTCATTACATGCATGTCATAAAAAACATGCATGGTTGAAATGATTTTAGAGCTCATTATTTATCCTGGAGAGCCACCCAGATTGAAGCAGAGCAGCTTGTGAAGCAATGGCTGTAAAAACAAGGTGAAAGTTGGGTTTCTTTCCATCGCTTCCTCAAGTTTCTTATCTTCTCATCAAAGCAAAATTTTGTAACGATGTCTTTAATATAACATTCGATCAATTCAATACATCTTTGCTAAAAAAAAGCCTGACCCCAAACTTTTAAACGGTTGTGTATATGGCACATGAAGTCGGAGCAGAGAAGCTTGCTGTAAAAACATAGTAAAGTTGGGTTCCTCTCCATCACTTCCTCAAGTTTCTTATCTTCCCCATCTCTGTTATAATCAACATTTAACTCATGTGTAAAACTAAACAGGAAAGGTGTTTCAGCAAACAT
This sequence comes from Leuciscus leuciscus, assembly GCF_965113295.1. Lineage (NCBI taxonomy): Eukaryota > Metazoa > Chordata > Actinopteri > Cypriniformes > Leuciscidae > Leuciscus > Leuciscus leuciscus. The sequence continues at coordinate 12,645,053 of NC_138746.1, read as the reverse complement.
TTGGAAGAAACTGTGTTGCTAAGGAAATTCTGTTCCTAAAGGTCTCCTCTGACCCCACATCTCCTTAAAGTGTCAAGAGTGCCCATATGTTTTCTCTTAACTCTGGCTAATCCATAGTAATTCAGCCTAATTACCTGGAACACATAGAATGTTTCCTGCGCTTTGAGATCTGCCTCAGTTTAATCTTTGCAGAAGAGCTGGGTCGCTCTTCACCTCAACCCAAATACATACAGTAGACCCCAAATTGTTCAGCAGTAGGACTGAGTCTCTGATAGCACCCTCCCTACTGTGTTTTTATTTAACATGTTGTGATTAAAGGAAGAACATCTGGTTTGGGTCTGATTAATGGTACAAAGGGGTCTGGCCTGTTCTGAATTGAACTCTTCAACTAAATGTGATTTGAGGTAGCAAATATTGTAGAGTAATTTATCAATTACACAATTGTAAAAAAAAGGAATTTAAGGAATGAAATTCAAAGAATGTTTAATGAAATTTTCTGAATTAAGTGACAATAAACGTCATCAGACACATGGGGTACTTGCAAAAACATTAGATGATATTAATAATCAATTACTTAAATGCCACATGCAGAACTTGTACATTGGATTTTATATTTATTTTATTTTATATAAATTCTGTAGGTGTAGTTTTTAACAAAATATGTAATGAATTAACAATAAACATCATAAACATGGGGTATTTACAGAAACAGATGATATCAATAATCATTTGCATTTGAAATGCCACCTACAGAAAATGTTCATTATATTTGCATGAAATCATTTTAAATTGTATAGCAGAAATTAATTTCCCATGCTATAATTTAATGTCAATATTTGTTCTTACTAAGTGGATTTATTTTGTCATGGTAACATTTATATTTAGATCTAAAGCCTACATTAGGGTAAACATTAAAGGCTTGTTAAATAACAGGTGGTCTTTAGGGGAGGTGTGAGTCTGTGGATGTCTTGGCATGCATGGGCAGCTCTGAAAAGCTATAAAGAAAGGAGAAGAGACAAAAAACAGAGTGTGATGCCCAGGTGCAGAGAATTGGAGTGAGCTGGAGTGCTTACGGACAGGAAGGAAAATATCACAGATTACATTTTGTATTGTAGAAAATTAAATTAAAATTGACGGAAATCATTTAAATAGAAATTTCACTTCACAAAGTCAAGCTTTCTGAACAGAAACAGCTGTTGGAATATCACAACTATTCAAATGTCACAACACATGACATGTTCTCGTGAAATTAAACCTTGTTTTACAAAAGTTAAAGAATCAAGACACTTGTCATAAAAATCTCCTGTATTCATTTGATCGTGGATGTTTTGACCTGACACTCCGGTGTATTTCTGTCCATACCTGTGTATGCGGTTTCTGTATTTCACATCTTCTTACACACTCTTCATTCTCTGTTGTGGTTTGAGTTAATCTGCTTTCATCCCGTGTCCGTCTCAGGAAGCTGCTCTAGCTTACGATCTGGCACTAAAAAAGTTTTGCATACAGTTTATTTCTTGGGTCTCAACCAGTCTCAACAGAGGTCCTGTCCATCGAAAGCCTTGTTTCCTTTTGTGCTCAAATCAATATAAACTCACCACTTCACTAGCTTATAATGGACTTTATTTCTTGGACTAGAATCAAAAGCATGACATGGATGGGGAGAGTTTTATCTATTGCAGCTGTTGTACAACACTGAGAGACAATGAGAAGCCATAGAGGATCCAAAGTCAAACAAAACCCTCCATTCAATTTCAGCCTTAATATTTCAGCTCTGTATACAGTGGGATGAACGTCTGCTGATAAAAACCCCAAAGCAACTTCTCAAAGCTCTTTGATTTGTAACAGGCCAGTATACATGTTGTCATATATTTTGGGATGTTCACTGTTTTAAGAAAAAATAGACTTCATTAAAGATACGCTACAATTATGAGGTCAGTAAAAACATTTATAGTGTGACAAAAGATTTCTATTTCAAATAAATGCTGTTTTTAACTTTCATTCATCAAAGAATTATGATTAAAAATATCATGGTTTCCACTGAAACAGCAGCAGCACAACTGTTTTCAACATCATAGGAATAAATTACATTTTAAAATATATTCAAATACAATTTTTTTGTTTTGTTTTGTTTTGTTACTCATTTGTTTACGCATTTCAGACTCACAAAACATCTGTTCACAGGCCAAAATAAAGATTGCACTTTATTTCAAAGTGACGCAGTTGCACGTTACTACATGTACTTACTATAGTAATAACAGTAAATTATGCATAATAAGTAAACCATCCCCTAACCCCAGTACTTAATATTACTCAGTACTTATTTGAGTAAGTAAAATGTAACTACGTCACCTTAAAATAAAGTGTAACCCTAATCAAGAAACGTTATATCATCTAATTTTGATGAAATTTAAGCATTACATGCAGGTTTTTGGAAGATTTAAAAAAAAATTTAAACAATAATCTTTATATAAAATAAGCACATTATTAATCTATACATCATTAATTTCAATATTACTTTTAATTATTATTATTTCACAATTACCATTCTTACTGTATTTTTCATCAAATAAATGCAGCCTTAGTGAGCATAAGAGACTTCTTTTAAAAACATCTTAGTAGTTTACATTCTCTAAAAATAAGTGATATCTTGTTCAGTTTGGCTTCTTAAATAAATATATCTTAAGATAGACAAAAACAATACTGATTAAGAAAATAATTTTTTTTGCAGTACACTCTCTGGAAATTCACATGACCAGAGGAAACTATGAAACGAAGGGGCTTAAGGTTAGAGGTCGTGTCAGTCTGACATGCATGGAAGTCCGTGGGTATCTTCGTTGTGTAAGGATCCCAGGATGAGGGAAGTTTGCAGGAGGGAGAGAGCATCAGATGCTTCCTTCCTGTGAGGGGACACTAATCGGCAGAAAGCAGGAAGAAAAGCAATATGCTTACAGAGATGTCCATCCATAGCACTAAATGTCCGGAAGTAACACAAGTCTGATTTATACAGCATATACAATACATTTTAATACAATGCTTGATATAGTGAAATGATATAGTGAAATTGTAGTTCACTGGAGACATAATGTGTGTACTGTGTATCCAACTAAAACTGGACTGGATTGTCTTTTTTGAATCAAGGGTGCCAGTATGCCGTTCCAGATCATTGCAGCCCAATTTAGCCCCTTCTTAGGGTTATAGAAGATAACGTAAGCCCAAGATGTAGGCAGACGTGAAGGAAGCCTGTTGTGCCCCATCCTTTAATCCTTTAATCCCAGTCTGCCCCAGAATGAAGCAAAATCACAGGCTTGTAAACTATAATGATTCACATGCTTTACATGTAACTTGTCTTGAGACCTTTAATCCCTTTACCTTCAGATCCTATTAATCAATGATCACATTACTGGCAGCTTAGTGATCAAGACAAATATAATGTCAGAGGAATGACCAAGTAATGCTTGTGTTTACTCAAAAAGACAACAACAGAGACAAATGCCTTTACAACTGAAAAACAAGTCCCTTCTGTTTGACATTTTCAGTTTGTGTGCATTACCAGAAAAGTGATTGTGTTGCACAAGAATGACCACATGTTTTCCTTATTCTGACACGTTGTATACTGAAAATGTGAGTTGTTTTTTTTGTCACGGTTTATTCTATTTGGAAACAAGCAATAAAGCTGTTTATTTACGACTAACTGTGGCATGTATGGTATACAGTTGTATTTTGTTTCCAGCTCAGGCCTTGTGTAAAGCTCTCTAGGATAAGTCATGCTGTAAGTTTCATGGTCTAAAATGCAGTATTACTAATCGTCCATAAACAGTGCTGTTACTTGTTTCTCTCCATGTAACCATTGCGAGAACCAATAGTGTTGGAACAATTGTTTTTGTTATGTTTTGGCTTATAACCAAAGTGCAACTTTGCTTAACTGATTCATTTGGCTTTGTTGCATATGTCATGCCCTGTGGGTTTAAAACCATACGATATGTTACACAAATCAAGAACTCAGCCTGGCGTATTCCCAGTCATTTAGTCATCAAAATTCTTTCAAAAAGAACCGATCCCATTGACCTGATCTGCCCTACATTCACGTTTGATTAATGGAGAGACAAATGCAGAGTTTCTCATTCTGAAACTCATACCGAGCGCATTAACCATTGACCAAAGACTGAACAATTACACCCCAAACAATTCACAACTCGGCAGTGGATGTGAGGGATTTGGCTGGGAGGTTTTGACCCGTCTTACTTGTAGACTATGAATCATACATCAAGAGGATTGAGCAAGTTAAAACAACCAATAGCAGGCCGATGTTCCTTCTCAAAGGACCATTTCCAAATACATCTGCCCACAAAGCCTTATCTGTCCAGCCTTTAACTTCAACAAACCTATGATCTCTGGTCGTTGTTAATGGTGTGCTCGTAATCAGTAACAAAGACTCATGTCAAAGATTAGCTCTAATGATGTAAAATAACTGCAGCCCATCATCATCAGCTCTGCCGTGACCTCAGAAATAGGACCTCACAGCTGGACCCAATGAAATATCAGCTCTGTTTTGTCTTTCTGGTCAGTCACCTTCAGGCAGTGTACGTAACCAACCCTTCTAAACCCGTGTTACATGGTTTATGGACCTTCTCTGAGCTTTGTGTAAAGCAGTGACCATTCTGTTTTTATGTATCTCCTAATGGAGATCCTAATTAGTGTGCAGAAGGAACAGGGTGTTATGGACTTACCCAGGTCAGAAGCTCTATTATTTACAGCATCATAAGTCAATGGAGAACTTTCCATCTCCCTTACTGCCAATCAGATCAAGGATGCCATGTTCTTAGCACTATTAACAATGAGTCATGGCCGTTGGCTCCCAGACACCTATTCTTTGGTTCCTGGTTTGAAAGGAAGCAACTGTGTGCCTAAAAAAGTTAGATATGGTGGACATAATGTGTTGATACAAATGCAAATGTTTGCCATATTATTACAAACAAAGCATGTTTTGCTTCCAGTAAAAAAGAAATACAAAGTTAGGCTTTTCACATTTCGCTTCTCTCTGGGTTAGTGTCTTTTTAAACAGATAGTTCAGATTCGTTCTGATTGGATGAGGTGTGTGCATTACAGTGTAATATTAATGCACCAAGATGTTTCACCCTGTACCTAATGCCGCCATTCCTCTGTTTTTGACGCTCACATACAATTGTTGCGTTTCACCCCCTTATGACAGTCGCACAGAACTTTCAGATTAGTTTTGAAGCAGGCATCAACATCTCTGCATATTAACCATGGTGAAATGAATGAATAATTGTTGTATGAATGTATCCACAAGTAAAAACAAAAACACAATTCAAAAATACTTATTTTGAAAAAAATGAGTCATACACATGAGCCAATGCACATTTAGGGAAATTATGTTTAAATATGAACATAATATGGAAATATGGATATGAATGGAAGAATATTGGTAATTTTCACATTGTTCTTCTCTAATCTCATAGTTTTGATTAGAATGTATCAATCATATCTGTCTGGTGGTCGCATATGGTCTTGCTGCAAAACTTCAAATATTTCAAGCAACGCATCCGAAGCTGAAATTGCATCCAAAAATTCTGCATACACGTATGATCTGAACTCCACTCAGTTCTACATTCCATCGAAAATGAATGTTGGCAAATATTTGTCGGAGATAGTGGAAAGGTGGCTTAAAAATACCCTTGAACTGTGGTAAAGTCAATGTCACATCTCATGGCTTATTTATTTATCTTTATTTCACTCTGGGTTAAGCAGTGTATCACACTTACAATTTTGAATGGAGGTTAGCACTTTTGGTTACACTTTATTTTAATGTGTCATTGTTACAGTGTAATTATATATTTAAGTACTGAGTAATATTAAGCAACTTCATGTACTTACTATAGGGTTAGGGTAGGACTAGGACTTATTCCAAGAACTTTGAGGAAAACATCCGGCCATTGATTCATCAAACTAATTTGAGATTACCATGGATGCAATCCAAGAAATACATTACAGGGTTTAACGTGTCATTTGTAGGTTATTTCCCTCTAGATAATGAAATATCTTTAGGCTTGACCCTGAAAACTAGGAGAAAAGGTTCAGCTAAACACAAGGCCACAAAATTAACTGTATTACTGCTGAGTGTATTAGTACAGTGAACCTCTGGCCTTGACTGAACTGGATACTTCCGATGTTTCCTAACTACAGAATATATAAATTAGGTTGTGTGGCTGACATTCAGTTTCCCTTCCAGGAATTGGTGTGCGTTTGTTCAAAAGCGTGCTGTTACTGTGGCAGTATCCTGTGGAACTGAGAAGTACACTATCAAGTCCCAGAGTCCCTGTCCTAACGGCACCCCAGACTGCCTGCTAGTCATGTAAGTCAATTATATATCTTAAATGTGAAATGTATAGTTTATGCGTTGCTAGAGGCACCAAACAGAACTGCAAAAATTAGGACTGTTTTCAAACACTCAGCTCAGTTGCTGTAGAGTGGGACGGATTAACGCACAGGCCTTCTGGGCACTACTGTTCTGTACTGCACTTTACTGTCCCCCAAACCACCCGCCCTCCGCCCCCAGCTCAACGAGAAATCAGAGCGCCACCTGGCGTCGGGGGCCTTTAGACACGTCCGTGCCCAGGGCACTACCGTGTCATAATCTGTCCCGGAACAGTCGGGTTCCAAAAGGAAAAATTCCATTCATTTTCTCCATAAAAGTTTAACTGATTTTGAACAATGACTTAAAAACTTTTAAAGACAGACCTGTGAGCTTTGAGGTTTTCAATCGATGGCATATGTCATTGAAGCTGTATGTTATCAGCCCGCATTACTTCTACTTATTTTTAAAATAATTATGCTCAACAATGGAAAACTACATTGGTGGAAAACTATATTAATTCTGCAGAGAAATCACCACCAATCAAAGGACACGTTAGCGTCTACCCACTCCCATTAAGCACTGAGATAAAGTCAGTTTCCTAATGATCTCAAACTGCTTAAATATTTGTATATACATGCGTATTTTGTAAATAATTTAAAGTATATTGTGTAGTTAGAGTAGAAAAGGTATTTTCTTATACCTTATAACCTAATCTGCAAAGTGCGTAGCTTGACTTTATCAAATCCCTTAATTTGTATGCAGGTACAAGCTGTCCACTCGGCCAGTGTACAGAGAGATGCAGAAAATCTTCACTGCACTGCTGTGGCGATGCTGCCCTGGGCATGCTGGGAAAAACTGTGAAGAGACAGGTACTGATGAGCTTTCCACAACAATCTGACACAACAGTGCTGAAGGTGATGCTGAAACCAAGAACAAGAGGTTCTTGCAATATCATGCCTGACTTGCTTCATAAATTGGTTTACTTCTACACAATAGTGTCATTTCCAAAAGTTTTGATATGGTCTGTCTCCTCTTTTGTATAAATATAACAACATTAGAGATTTGAATGCACTGCTTGGCCAAAAGTACTGAATGCGAACATCCCGCTTCTAATGAACGGGTTTGGCTCTTTCATTTGTAAACTGCTGTAAATTGGACCAGATTGTCTTAATTGGAAGTAAAATGACTTGTGTAAAAGATGCTTTCCACGGGTGAGGTGCTATATGTTCTTGAAAACATAAAAATATATATTATTCTTTGTTTTTTCTGTGCTCTATGTCAGTCACAGAAGGCCAAATCTCTGAGCCTGAGTCTCAAGACCCCACCATGGCAGGCAGACCATATCCGGGAGGACATGAAACGACAGACAGACGTATGTGATCCAAAAACCTTTTAAGCTTTAAAATAAGTTAAAGATCTAAATTTTTGGAATCTGTAATTGAATAGTTTCTAATTCAGCATGTAATACGTCACTGGATGCCGACTGGTTAATACAGCATTCTAGCCGAGCATAACTCTATACCTGTGACAGACTGACACTGGCCTGGCCGCTGAAACAAACTGAGGAAATGACAAAAGTGTGTTTGTGCAAATATTGGCTGGCTACGGGAATGTTATTGCCCCACATGGAAGGACGGAAAAGGGCGTATGAGTATTCTGAAGGCAAGGGGCGAGCCCACACAGTGTTAACGTGTGTGACTGCGCTTCAGTCCGAGCATGGACAAAACAAAAACGGTCTTGGGTAAATACACACATGCACTGGAGCGCACTAGAATAATAACACATTTCAGAGAAGGCCGTCGAATCCACAGCTCTAAAAATAATCCTTTGAGGTGCTTGTTGGGACACAAACAAAGGCTTTGGACACAAACTTGGAAATTCCCACGCTGCTGATTAATCTGATAATAAGCACACAAACTAATGATCTTCCTGAGATTCAAATACACAGGCCAAAGTGCACAGGTTACATTCATGCAGAGAATAACAAAATAACAAAACTGTTTGATGGCAAAGGTACCATCAATCGATACAGTTCCAAAACGCCACATAACATTTGGTTCTTTTTTTCTTTTCTCTCCTAAGGATATAACAAACTAACTCAAGAGAACAGAGAGCAGAATGATTTCCAAATGTTTGGCGGTCCACTGTATGAAGCTCAACAACCTGATGTAGAGAATCAAACTGCAACGGAGCCCATCGATAATTATGAGCCCAGCCCTCATTCTGACCATGAGCACCAGAACAGTCACCACTTTGAGAGGAGAGGTATGTTAAACTTTATATCCAATATACCTCGCAGATGTGTACAAACTGATGATTTAAGAAAATACCGTTTGATTCAACAGTTAGAAACAATTCTGCATGCTTTGACCATCTAAAAATGACTAATTAGTGTTTTGCCTCCAAATGACAGCTGCCACTTAATGTTTAAGCTCATTGTTTTTAGTTAGGTCTGTGGTTAAACACAAGCTTGAGATTTTATTCTCACAAGCTCACTTTTATTCTACAGCACAAAATATATCAGTAATACCCCACTTGTGTTTTAACGTGGAAGAAGGCAGTTGCTAACAAGTGTCTAAATGGGACTCCAGAGGTCAACACGGCAAAAAGAAAAACACATTATTAGTCCACTTTTACTCCCTCGTGTGTTTATATCCGCACACTATTCTAACTTCAACGTTCCAAAATTGTGGATTTTAAATAAAGATCGAAAAGTGGAGTTTATTTATAGTCTAACTTTCGCTTTTTTACTTCTGGCGATTGCGTTTGAGTTTCACGAGTCATAAAAAGTTGTGTCTATTGTGAAGAGTACCTTGATGAACAAAACATGTAAGAATCAGAAACTTTTGTTGGTCACTGAAAGCCAATAAAAAAATCCTACTGGGTTTTTGTCACGGGAACCAGGGTGATGCTAACTTTCGAGTCAGCCTACAAAAATATGTAATTCCTGTAGTACTCTATATTGGCAGCTATCCATTTTCCTCTATGATAACCTCTTGTAATGTTCTCAACAACAAAAAAAGAGCATTCAGCAGGTCCCTCTTCGCACTCTCCTGTACATACAAACATTACTGAAAACAGAACATGTGTGTTATCCATACCAAAATGGCTACTAGACACTTCCTTTGGTTGTAATATGCATTGTCAAGAGATATTATGGGGATATTATTCTGTCTGTCTCGTCAAGTACCGGTCTCACTTATATCCTGCTATGCAGAACAGAACAGAAATAATGCTGCAGACGGGGAAAACCTCCATTCTTCTTCTATAACAGCTCCTCACCATCTCTTCACATTACAAGTTTCTGCACAGGATATCCTCTCTTTCCCTGGGAAAAAGGCTCCTATACATTGTATGGTTGTGAGAGTGATGTAATGGTCTATGGAAATGACATAGTGATTCAAATATAGATTGAATCCAGCCACTCACAACACTAAGAAAACTGCAGCGTTATTGATGTAAAGACACATTTGTCACATACATAACGCTTGAGAGCCTCTTTTAAAAGTTTATTGTCTTCCAAAATGAAGACAAAAGGAGGAAGAAAAAAAAAAGGTTGAAGTTTGAATGGAGAATTTTCCCCTTGTTACTCTGTTGTTCCGAGTAGGAGCAGAGCTTTTGTGTCTGTGTGAAATGTGGTTCAAATAGTGAAAAACAATGTTGTCAAGGTAATAAAACATGACTCAATCATATATCCTAGACTTTACAACATGAGAAAAAAGCAGCAGGAGTATAAATTCTGAAGCTTTTCCAGACAGTGTTTTGACAGCATGTGAATAAAAAGAACAAAAACAGTACATGACCTCTATGTCAGGTTCCCAGCAGGGAACTTATACATGTAGAGATCTCTTCTTGCTTAAAACTCTTCCCTAACTCGCGATCAAAATATACCACACATACTTTATTTCAACGTAGGGGATGTAAAAGACCCTGGGCTGTTCACTGGTCAATTAAAGGTTCAAAGTTCAGATGAATGACCCAACCTGAACTGGAAATTGAGATATAAATCTTTCCGAGATGATATCGATGTTTCCTTTTGAGAAGCATAGAAAGTCAAACTGAACAAACAGCAGCACCACAGTGAAAATTATTATCCAAGAATGTCAATAGAATCAAATTTCTATTTTTGGCAATGTTGTTATTATCCTCCAAAACATTATTGTTTCTGGGATTCCCCTCTTTGTAAGTTGCTTAGAAAGTTCGTAGAAAATAATGAGAACATCTATTTTAAGATTCTCCCTAAACAAGGCCAATTCAAAGTTCACAGGCCTCATTTATAAAATGTGCGTATGTACAGATTTGAACTTAGAGTGTGTGTACACTAAAATCCATGCCAACGTCAATATTTATCAAAACAGTCTTTGATGTGGAAACGTGCTTAGAGCCACATCATTGTCTAAGCAGAAGTAAGCACTTTTCCTTGTGGTAGAGAGTCGGAGTATTGCAGGTATTTGGAAATCTAAGCAATTCTTGACTCTTGTCGTTCTCCAGTGAAGGATTTAGATGTTGACTGGTGCTCTGTTATGACATTAATTTGGGGGCGTTTACAAGGCTGAGATCTGAAAGCATTCAGCTGTGCACAATTTCAAGATCATTTGCGATTTATACATTTTACATCTGAAAGAGGCGTACGCACGTTTTCTGTGCGTACGTTTGTTCTCTGAATCACATGTACGCACATTATGAGAAATGATCGTAAGATCAAATGTAGGACGGTTTCTATGCAACATTTTATAAATGAGCCCCCACATGTCTAGCAGATATCTGTCCATCTTTTTTCAGACCCTTATGCTGTAAATGAAGGCGTTCCTCACCCTGAATCATCTTACGGGCTCCTGCCGATCTTGAAAGAAGCTGTGATGTCTCAGCTGCAGCCTGTGTTGGAGAATTTCAATCTAACCCTGGAACGGCTCTTTCAGGAGGTGCAGGGTTTGCAGCGGGACATGGCCCAACTCCGACATGATCAGGGGCAGGGAAGGGTCGCTGAGCCTCTAGAGGTTGGTGGTGAGGAGCACAATCTACAGGAGGCTGTTGAGGATAAGGTGAGGGATAGTTTACAGAAACTGGAGGAGGTAAAAGCTCAGTTTCACAACCATCGCCATGAGGTAGAAGCGAGGCTCCATGCGCAGCAAACCATGATGCACTACAACATGACAAATTTCAAGATGGACATAGACGTCAAAATCAAACGTCACCAAAAGATGTTGCAGGTCAGAATTTTTACTCAACCTCAAACAACCTCAGATGATTTTTGTGCATGCATAACATTGTACTGAATGTGTATATCTTGCTTTAGGTAAATCTCCAGTCTCTGAACACATCAATGTCTGAAGTGATACAGGAGCAAGAGAGGCTGGACGAGGAATTTCAGAAGATTCGGCCTGAAAATAAGGTCGATTCCACACAGAGTCAGCCTCATGATAGCTCAGCTGTATGGGAGGCCATCACGCGTTTGGACAACAAAGTCATCAACAACACAGTTAGACTTAGTACCTTGATTGAAGGCCACGAACAAGTGACTGCAAAAATCAAGGACCTCCGGGATGATTGGTCAGATCTGGACAACAAAATTGTCCAGACTGGCCGTAACAGCCAGGTTCAGTTTATGGAGACTGGTTTGGAGGTAGAGGCAGCGAAGGTAGAAGTACTTGACCGTATTAATGAGCTGAGCAGCAACATCAGTGTTCTCCGGAGTGCCCTGCAGGAGATGGAAACCGATGTTGATTATCTTTATACAGAGTATTATAAGAATATAAGTTCAGCAAGTGGGGAATGTGACTGTATCGCTCTTGGAGTATCTGTGACCCAGTTGGAACAAAGTGTAGCTAATGTGATGGAGATAGCGAATGAAAACAAGCTGGCCCGGGAGCGTGAGGCACAGGAGATGTTGGACAATAAGGACAATGGTGCTTGGGTTCCATCCGTGGAAGATCTCAAACTAGGGTTATTGAATGTGCAACGGTCCCTTGCTTTTGAGCAGGAAAAGAGCAGAATGTTACAGCACAATGTGACCCAGCTCCAGGTCTCTTTCCAGGACAACAAGCAGGACATTGAAACACTCCAGGAGCTGGACAGGGGCAAGGTCGAGAAGATTGAGCACCTCCATAGCATTTTTAACACATTGCTTCAGGATGCCGTTCGTCACTCTGATGTGCTAGAGATTTTGCTTGGGGAAGAGGTGCTGGAGTACTTGGAGTGGTCTGATCACGACCAGAGACGTTACTCTATTCCAGTATTGAGGGAAAGCATTAGAACCATGCAAGAGCAGATCAATGGACACAGCCTCAGCTCAGCCTCAATGGTGAACTCTGCTACCTCCCAGGTGACAGCAGCAGATGAGCCCTCTGTGCTTGCAGACTGGGCCTCGGTGGGCGTCAAAAGGAGACGTGGGGATGATAAATTTGACCTGCCCGAGGAACAGCTGGAGTACTCTGATGATGACTTCTGGACTTTAGAGAAAACGGTAAAAGAGCTTGAAGCTCACATCAAACGGCTTGAGGAATATCGTTGTCCTTCTTGCTGCAACTGCAATAAAACTGCTGCCGCTGGTGGTGTGGAGGTGGAACTGCAGGCCGAGGTGGATACTTTGCGTAAGGACCTAGAGACCCATCTTGGAGTTTTTAATGGCATTTTCAGTAACACAGAGGGACTTGCTGACTCTGAGGTGTCGGTGGATTTGGATAAATTGTCAGCTTTGATTAAGAGAAAGGAAGCAAAGCAACAAAACAAGAAACAAAAGAAGAGAGCAGACAGGGGGGACCGAGTGAATTTCCGCAGCAAGAGAGATGCATCACTGGAGTATACAGGTAAGAAAATGATATTTAAACGTAGTATCTTGTAATACTATTCAAACTCTGAATAATTTCTCTTCTTTTTCATGAATACATTTTTTTTCCTGCAAATGTCACCTCAGGGGTTACTCTGTTAAAGCACTGCACTTTATGACAAAAAAACAATATTGAATCTAGACTAATCATATTGAATCTAGACTAGAGTACAGGCTAGTTGGTTTCATTTGTATGACAAGAGCACCCCCAGTGAAAGTAATTTGTAATTGCACTATCATGTCCCCTTTTTCCTACCTCTCAGCATTCATATTTTAATACCTTACCATTATTTTATTCCAAACAGTGCTTCGTCAACTCCCAGATAGACCAATTATGTTCCTGGCCAGCAGTACAGAAGGTACTAACGGATCTGGCACAATCCTTTTCGAAAATGTGGCCCTAAATCATGGACAGTTATACTCACCAAAAACAGGCATATTCCTTGCTCCTACTTCTGGTGCCTATCTCTTTGTGGTGACACTGGACTTTGGACCAGGCCCTGCTCTGGCTCAATTAAAGAGAGGTGGAGTGGTAGCTGCCTCCTTACGGCAGAGCCCGAGGAAGTTGGGTGCACCTGCAACACGTGTCTGTATCCTGCAGATGGACCAAGGAGAGGAACTCCGTCTTGACCTGGTACAGGGAACCATAGAGCGCAACAACCCGCAAGATAACACATTTGCTGGCCTACTAATGCTGCAGACCACCTGAGAACATGCAACACTCTAAAGGTGCAAAAAGACTGAAATAACCTTTTTTTAGTTGCACTGGCCACCATTTAAATTTTTCTTTCAGGATCTGAGAGACTTAAACAACAGCTCATGTTGTTATTAATAGGGGAAGGTTATTGAGACATTGAGCACTGTTTGCAAGTAGTGAGATTTAGATGATGTGGCCCTGTTTGGTGGAATATCAGAACTCTTACATTTGGCTTCAATGTGACAACTACATTATATTCCTTACATACTCTGTGCTCTAAATAGATTCCAAGATATTGTACATTTTCTGTAAAATATAAGACACATCAAAACCACAGAAAAAAAATGGTGTACTAAAATTATATTTTTTAAAAGATTACATGGACAAATATTATACATAGTATGAGGCCTACTTATAAGGCACCCTTTCCACATGTGGTTAAATAAAACAAAAACATTTTAACAAATTAGACACTAAAGATTTTTTAATATATTACACAGAAGTGGGCTGGGTGATACTATGGTAAAGCACATTGACATATCTACAGGCATATATACAGTGTGGTAAAACTCATGTCCTATCAACATACTTCATGGCTCTGATTATGGTTAGGAGGTGTATAGTCGGTTTTCGGGAAAAAAACAGAAGCCATTAGGGATGGATGCAAAACCATTGGAATAGTCACAATGAGAGGATTTCTCTTTCTTTAGAGCAATCAAATGCTAACTTGACGGTCCATTTGAAACTCAGCAAAGAAATGCATTTGATATAAAGAAGTTTCACACATTCAATTTTAAATTACTTGTATAGTAAATTTTGTGTTTCTCTAGCATATTGTACTGTATGTTGAAGTTAACCACACTGAGGTGAGTGTTTCCTTTCTTAGATCTATTATTTATTTTCAGAATATTTGTAATAATTTTATAAGCATGTCAGTAACCTTGACATTTTGTATTAATCAAGATGCCCTTTTGGCATTTCAGGGCATACTGTACTAAAATCGTGACAAAGCACCTTAGTCTGGCACGGACATTATCACAGCATTGTACATTCACACTTCCTGTCTTTAAGGGCCCAGATATTGGTGTAAAGAGCGATTGTGGATTGTTGTTTTGTTACTATTAACAAATCGCACTGTTCTTTTCAATGGCACTAAGAATAATAAACAAGTATTCTGGGTTACAACACTGCATTTTTTAAAGGAATAATAAAATTAAATCTGCATGGGAGTTCTGTAAACATGTTATGTAACAATAATGTGTATTTTGGACTATACCAGTTATTATTATTACAAGACCATATTTTGGCAGCCCCAAGTGAAATATTAAGCAATGATGACAAACAGATGTTACTTACAGTCATACCCTTCAACTTCAGGCACCTCAAAAACATAAACAGTGTTTAAAACATGATTATTCAAATTGGCAAAGATATATGATCAGAATATCACCAAATCCTCAAAAGTTTGCACTTTAAACCAAGTCACATTCATACTGATAGCATCCTGTACCAAGAAAAAAAAAAAGACCCAGCTTCTCTGAATGAAGGAAACTCAGGAATGTATCAACTATCACGCCAACCAGAAAGCACATATCACCCCCACAAACACTACACTGAGTATTGGCAACTCTGAAGTGGTGTTCAAGGTTGCCAAATCACTGCTACCGGGAGATCCCACTCGACTGCAAACATCAGTGAGTATGAACAGTTTTCTAACCTAATTAAAATGAGCTGTTTTGACAGCTGGCTTACTTTTTAAAAATATGGTCAAAAAAGTGAAAGATTCAATTGAGAATGTTTTCTATTCTGAGGATGGTAAAACTGGCATGCTTTAAACATTGCAAACAATATATTGTTCATGCAACAAAATCATGAATGGCATGCATCATTTATCTTTAACCTTCTGTCGGGGTCTTGTTATTTCATAAAGAAACATTATTATCAGAGAACATGTATAGAGAAGAAGTACTATATAGCTGAATTCAGATTTTTAAAAGCCACACATTAGGCTGCAAGAGGCACAGATAGTATTCCTCTAGATAAGTCTACAACGGCTGTTAACTGGACGAGATTATATTGATAGTATATCGTTTTGCTGTTTTCAGTACATCTACTCCTATAATATATTTACATGTCATACATTAAATCACAGTATGCTTTACACAGATTTCCATGAGAAGTCAACAGCATTTAATCCATATGGCAGGAGGTTTATCCCAGAATCTAAAGAAACATATTCAGAACAACTGAGTGTATTTTAAGGCAGTGGGGTTTACTTTATCTCTCCCAAAATCTCCAGAAGGTCCCACTCTAGTGTTTTTGTCTGTTGTAGCAATCCTCTGATCCAACTTCACAATGATACAGCTTTCACAGAAAGCAGCAAAGTCAACATGTCTGATCCTACAGAAGAAGAGAGCTTGTTTCTCCTGAAGGGGACAATGATGTCAAAAACTAAATAAAAGCCACTCTGCTGATCAGATTTTAATGTCTTGAGATTCCACCATTTTTGCCAAAGTCTTCTTGACTCGTAGGATGGTCAGGCGTGATGCAGGATTGTGGGCCCAGCATTCTGACATCAGCTTCAACATGGCCCTCGAGCACTAGGGAGACAAACTCTTCTCAGATCACGACATACATTTCTCTTCAGTACATATTTATGACCTCAAGTTCCTATGCAAAGCTAAAAAATCTTCATTAAATCTGTAAAGATTCTGCAATTATAATCTGTAAATATACTGCCATCTGCTGGTCAGATACTGCTTGCTGACTCACCTCATCACTGTTCCATCTATTGGATACGGTGGGCCGCAGTCCTTTGACACACACAACCTCTAGCATATCCTCATAAGACGGGTCTGAAGGCACCATCTCATAATATGGTAGCTGATAGTCCTCAACAATACCTAGGAAACAATCAATGGATGTATTCATGAATTACTGTTTGAATTCTGTAAACATCCACAACAGGAGCCGTTTTCATTTTAGACAGCTTTAGAACAAAATATTAAAAAGTTGTGATGTAACGGAAGAAGTGACAGATCTTTTATTTTGTATTGTATTGTATTGTACATCTGAGTGAAACGAATTATCAAAAATATATATTCTTAGGGCTTGGTTCAATTCATCAGTTGTTGATTGGATGGAGGCAGATCTGAATGTAAGCTTGCGGTTGACTGTAAGAAAGGGGCGGAGTTTAAGGTGACTAAATTACTAGAGAAGTCCGGCATACGTCATCAGAAAGAATCTTAAGATTTAACAATTTAATTCAAATTAAAAACACGGATGAATGGTTCCCAATAAGTTCATTAAGATGCATTTAGAAAATAGGTTGAATTTCCATTTCATTTTGACCTTAAAAGGACATGGCTTGGAAACTCTTCATATAAACATTTATAAAGCAAAACAAAAGAAATTTGACTTCTATTCATTGTCTTATAAATACCTCCAGTGAGACAGCGTCGGGCCATTTCCCATATAATCAGTCCGTAGCTGTAGATGTCTGCCATGATGTAGGCCTGGAAGTGGTTCTTATTCAGAGTCTCGTCCAGGACTTCTGGAGCCATGTAGCGTCGGGTCCCCATACGTGTGCTCAGTGGGACGTCCACTTCATTTGTGTCACTGAGACAAAAAAAATGTTTTACTTCCTCATAATGACTGAACAAACCACTTAAAACTAGCTTTTAAAATGAATGCAAAGTGACAAAGCACCTGTTGAATTTCACAGCAAGCCCGAGGTCAGCGATGCAACAGGTGCCGTTTTTCTTTATGAGGATGTTCTTGCTCTTCAGGTCTCTGTGAGCGATGGCTGGTTTTCCCTGCGTGCCGTAGATCTCTGTATGCAGGTGACACAGGCCACAGGCTGCAGAGTAGGCCAGTCTGAGCAAGGCCTGTGTGTCCAGAGTGGTGAACTTCAAATAGTCATACAGAGAGCCGTTCTCATGGTAGTCTGTGATCAGGTACAGCTGCGTAGAGGCTCCAGTGCCATTAATGTCAGCAGCAATGAAGCCTTCGGGCAAATGAAGAAAATCACGTCATATAGGAAAACATGGAATTGATACACAATTAAAAACACTACACAATCTTGAATGATATGAAGTGTACCTAGTATGTTCTCGTGTCTCATGAGCACAGTTTGGTAGATTTCTGTCTCTCTGAACCAGCTGGCCTCCTCTCGAGTAAAGAACACTTTCACTGCTACCTTCTCCCCCCTCCATCGACCAAGCCACACCTCTCCATATCGCCCTTTTCCAATAAGACGCACTGTCTGGATCTGCTTGGCAATGGTGCGCTGCACCTGTAAAATGTGAATAGGAACTGTGAAAAAACAAGCTGTTGATACTAAAATCCTACAGTCTGCATTTCTGATTTCTCACCAGCAGGGGGAGCCCAGAACCACTGCCTGAGGTTTGAGACTGGTTGATGAGCTCTTTCAGAGATTCTCCTGCTGGGATAAAGGCATCATCCTGCTCCAGGTCTCTGTGGTAGCGCTGCCTCTCTGTCTGCCACTTATACCTGAGGACAGGGCACAGTCTTTTTTTACATCCATACCTGACATCAGAGAGCTCTTTCCTGACTCCTTTTTTTTTTAAACAGATAGTTCAGTAAACAGACACAAACAAAATATTAATTTGTTACAAAGGCAAACTTTTTCCCAGTTGTGTACCCAAGGTATAGAGTCTTGCCCCTACTTGCAGTAACATAAGTGTTTGTCTTTCAACAACAACAGGCCATGATGTGGGTGGCATGTGTTTTCAAAGGTGCTGTGCAAAAACACAGCAGCGTTAAGGTTACAGTTCAGTGATGTGGGAAAACAGGCCACAACACAAGTAGCTTTTTTTTTTTTGTAAGAGCTTCAGTATGTTTGGAGCTTCAGTGCGGTCATGATCTCACCTGTAATAACAGATGACAGTGACACAGATGAGGGTGCAGAAGCACACAGACACTGAAATGAGGAAGGCCAGCCAGTGAGGGTCTTGTGGTACTGTAAAGAGATCAAGAGAAAACACGTCCATCATTAAAGCATTAGGTTAGCCAGGGCTCAATCAGCAGGCCTGTTCAGATTTTTACTTGCTCTGCCAACAATATAAATGAGCAAATGTAATCATTTAACTGTTAATATATTTTAAAATGTAATTTATTCCTGTGATGGAAAAGCAATTTTCAGCATCACTACTCCATTCTTCAGTGTCACATGATCCTTCAGAAATCATTCTAATATGCTGATTTGCTGCTCAAGAAACATATATAATCAATAATGTTGAAAACAGTTGTACTGCTTAATATTTTTGTGGAAAACATGACATTTTTGTCTTAATTCTATGACTGATTAAATAATAAAACAAAGAGATATACATTTTTTTTTCTGATTCATCAATGATCAATAAGAGCTTTTTTTTTTTTATTGAAATCTTTTGTAACATTTTGAATGTCTTTTTGATCAATTTAATACAACCTTGCTGAACAATAGTATTAATGCCTTTCAAAACAAAAAAAACAAAAATCCTTACTGACTTAAAACATTTGAACAGTAGTGTTCAAACAGTTTTGCTGCAAAATTGTCACACGATATAAAACATTTTTAATTGATAAATGTTTTTGATGCTTCATAGACTACAAGTTATTCTGACAATTTTCACTGCAATCTATTTAAGCTAGCTAGATAATGTTACCCTGCTAAAAGGTTTAAATCAACAATCTGTAATCCTTCACAGAAAATAACCTTACAATGCCATACAACTGCCAGGCAGATAGTACTGAAGCTTACCCGAGTCTCGAGGCGGTAACTCTGGCTTTAGGTCTCGGTTACAAAAGTCAAACTGGCAGCACTCGATGGTTCGACGTGGCTGTGCAAACTGCGAATCCTGTGAAAAATCCATTTCTCAAGTGAGTAAAACTTACAAAGTATGATATTTAATCATGCAAGTCAAAGAGCAAGACACTTGAGAGACACAACGTTCCTTACCTTGCATTGAAAGTGAGAGCCTTCATATTTCATACAGCCTGAGCTTAAGATCCCCACTCCATTTTCATCTTCTTCAATGATGGCGAAGCACTGACCATTTGTCCTGTTGGGTTTCAAAGAAAACGTTTTTAAAAAAAAAAATTTTTTATACATATAAACAAAGCACAAACATATAATCACATTAAACAATGATCACTTAAAACGGTGCCATAGCCTGTGACACTTACTCGCAGGTGTTGTTCTTGGCGTCATCAGGGCAGTGACCTAAGCAGTGGCAGCTAAGGAAGCGGGCAGCATCTTCTGGTGCCACAGTAGAATCATCCCCGGGCCTTCTGGAGTCTGAGCCAGGCTTCACTCCAGTGCCCTGCAGCACATGGTCAGGGTTCTGCCCTGCTGTAAGTGACAAGACACAATCAATGACAAGCTAGGTGCACAGACACACAAAACAAAAAGCATTTTTGCAAGAGTGCAGAGTACTCAATTCAGTAGCCTGTTCTGGCGATAGTCGGCTGCTTTTGAACCCTCATTTTGTGAGTAATGTGGCTGTTCATGTAAACAGTCAAAGGCACATGCTGTTAATTCAAACAGGTCATTTAATATTTACTTGAATAATAAATGTTGAAGAAATATTTAATTCAAACTTCGGTCTATATAATACTGGTTTAATTTTAAAAGCACATTAGTCTGGTATAGAACTGAAATTTAGGCTAATTGATAATCATTAAAATATTGATTACTGAAATGTCGGTGTTGTGACAATCCTCAATAAAGCCTGCCTTTATTATTTCTCATCCTTTGCTCCCCCTCTGTATTTGTGACAGCAAACCTGCTCCTGCTCCTGTTCAAATCCAAACCAACTAGCATACATCCAGATCACCACCTCCCTTTCTGTTTCACACCCTCACAAACATTTATTTTTCATACCTTTCTATCTGAATTTCAGTTGAAATAAAGGCCTCTGAGACATGTCTCTACTGATCTCCCAGTGTCTTCTTATCCTGTCACAGTGCATGAGTATGTACTGCTGTAGCTTTCTGTTGAGCATGACTCCATTGCAGATGTTCCAGTCTAGACTTGTCGGTAAAACAGCTAATCACTCACAAAGCAGCAGTTTGAGAGATTGGGCGGCAGGGTGACACGGCACTCGCTTTATCAGCTGCATTCCATCCTCAGATCCCATTACGAGTCTGTCTTGTACAGCCTCTCCGTGTGCTGCCTATCTTACAATTAGACTGGACTCTCCTCTTGGACTAATTCTATTAGGACTCTGTGATTAAATAGAGAGCTGGGCAAGATAAAGGAGCTTCTGATCTTCAATTCACTGCATAATTCAATGGATCGCCTACTATGTACATGCACTGAAAATGTGATTGATGAGTACACCAAACTCAATATAAACAGCATGAACCTAAAAGAACAGGCAGTCTGTAGGAAATGCTGCTCGAAATATGGTACAATGAAGAACATTTACTTTTCCTAGCCTGTTTAAGCATATCACAGCAGCGTTTGCTGCGCCGCTGTTGAATCTAAAGTGCCACGGCAAAAGAAAACATATTTAGCTCTTAGTTGAATTAAATGTAGCAAGTTAAAAGGGTCGGAAACTGCATTTTACTGCGTTGTCTTCGCTGGCAGCATGCAATAATAAACATACATCACAACCACTGATATCAAATTCACAAACGTTTACTTTTAATGAATCGGTGACTCCCAAGTTATCTATTTGAATCCCTTTTTTTAATCAGTTTGAAACACCTTTTATTAAACAGTTTGAAACACTACCAAGCTGTGGGTACTGTGCACCCAAACAAAAAGTGTGACGACGCAACTATAATATGGTTTGTTGAAAATAACGCGTAAAACAGACTTCCCAATAAATTCCTGGCTTCCCAATACCTTACGACAGTGATGATCAAAAAGGTGGACAAAACAGTCACTCTTTGTAAACTTTGTTCAATGCGAGTGATGTATGCTCGAACACGACCAGTCATTTACGCCGTCATCACCCGAGTGTTGATAGCTCGTGAGTGCAGGCGAGACCTGAACAGCACACGTTGTTATCTGTGTTTAAACTAAACTCATTTAAGCCTTGCCAATTTAAACGTTCAAGCGCAAGAAGAAACATTAAGGGGTCAAAGACAGAATGCGTGACAGCAGGAAACATTAGCAAGACAGTCGATTAGTGATGCACCGATGTGAAAATTGTGGCCGATACCGATAACCGATATTAATATTGTTGTTATGGCCGATACCGATATTTACCGATGTCGATATCTCTGTATAGAAAACAAATTTGAATGATTATCAAATAAAGAGCTATTTTCCAAAACTTTTTTTTTTTTTACTTTAGAAATTACTGATATTGGGCACCTTTACCTGTGTGCAAAATATGTCACATATACGACACACATGCATTATATTGCATTGCATATAATGTGTGCTGGTCAACTTGTCTAAAATTAATAAACCCTTAGAAAACAGTAAAAAAACACAAAAAAAACAGGAACAATTAACAATGTACAATTAAGATAGGCTACTTAATTTATTATTCCAATATCCAAATATGATACTAAAAATTAACCACAGGGAAAAGGGCTTCTATTTGTGACGTACTGTCTTTGCGAAATGTTAGCCAATACAAACATATTTATAGAAAACAGTTGACAATGAATAGACAGGAGTCCAATAATAGCATAACGAATCACTTATTCTAAAAATAACAACAAGTAGGCTTTAAGACGAATCCGACATATGGGCTGTGTTAACAGTAAAACGTCCGTCATTTAACGAATTTTAAAAACACGGATGGATAATACAAAATGCTTTCTGACATTTTGACAGAAAAAAACAAGCAAGAACAAAATTTAAACTTAGCCCGTCAATTTTTCATTTTACAATTATCTTCTCTCTCTGTGTGCGCGCGTCCGTGTTTGTGTGAGAGAGAGCTCGCACAGCACTGATACAACGGTAGCCTACTTTTTAATCCATAAGTAACGAACGCGCTAGTTTTCATACAAAATAAATATGTAACATAATTAGGTAGGCTACTTTAGTTATTATTAACACAATAACGTAACACATGAAGGCTACGTTTCTCAACACTGAGAATGAATAAATAAACGCCTGTTACTCCAGACTCGCGCTTATCAGTAATCCACAAATCACACGTGCTGTCACTTTTGAGAAAAATCTAATTCGAACGGGTATCAAATATCAAGCAATATATTCAAATATCTACGAGTCAAAAAACGATCAGTCAAAAATGTGTCATGAAGAGGAAAAAAACATAAGTCGCACTGGACTGCGTTAACAATGTTACGGATGGGACAGTTCTCCGTTATGGACGTGAGCTCTCTGAAAGCGCCATTAGAAGACTGATTTAAAACTTTCACAGAGACCTCAAACAGAAAGCACAAAGCCTGTATTTAAATTTAATTTCGTTTTGTATTAATTGTATCTTAATTTTGATCAATGTTTCATCAACCAATTGCCATTGCAATTGCAATTTACAACTAAATATAGTAGAAAATATTTAATCAGGACATGGAGGCGACGGCACGTGAACCTGGAGCGCGTCTCATAAATTAACCGAAACCTACTTGCCTCACAGACCGGAGACATATATAGAAAGCTTGAAATGTCTATTTTTAAACAGAACAATTCAAAACGAAAGAAAACAGACTGTTCTCTGCTTATGTCATCTGTATGAAATGTGTATTTCTCTCAGGCGCGTTCACTACTGCTAAGATGCGCGAGTCAGCATCGTCAACTTCATCTTCAACTTCACACGTCAAATATCGGCCTGTTCACATCGGCCATATTTTGACATCGGAACGATACCGATGTGTAAAAAAATGACCATATCGGACGATATTATATCGGCGGCCGATATATCGTGCACCACTACAGTCGATCACAACACAAACAAGGGTGCTGGAGAAACACCCTGAGAAAACAGAGCTGGTGGAGGCAGTGCAGTTAAAAGTCCAGATAAAGCTTGTGAAGCTGCGAGACGTTGCCTTTGATACGCTCAGTCTGACACGATTCTAGACCGCACACTAAATGACGCATTCAGTCTCTCAAGTGCTCTCGTTCAGGGTGCGGACAGACTCCATAACTTACTTTCTTAAGTAGATCAAACACACTGTCTCATGTTACTATACTAAACTATAAAAATCAACTCTTAAAGAGAATTATTAGTCTAGTCTATTAGTCTAGACTTAATCTCATTCAACTGCTCGCAAGGGATTTCAATGAGGTCATTTCTGTAATTGAGTTACTCATAAAGCATATGTAAGAGGTTGTGTGGCCTTGAGCCCAGGCTAAGGGAGACAGTCCCCCTTTATGAAGACAGACCCTGATGCACAGGGCCAGCAGGAAAATTTCGCATTAGGAGAAGGCTGGACAATGATGATCAAATGGGCAAAGTCCCAAAGAGAAACCCTGGGGATCTCTTCTCCATCACGCTTTACTCCTTTTTTCCCTCTATTCTCTACTCAGGGTCAGTGTTTGAGGAATGACTTTTGGATTGAAGGATCTGGTTTTCACTCCAACTGTATAAAAATCTATGGGAGTGGCAGAAAGTGTAACTTGCAACAATGTTAGGATTTCAAAACTTTCAAACGAAAAGATGTAACTTTTTTTTTTTTTAAAGATGTAAAGTACTCTTCCTGACTGCCACTGCTGGACTGTGACTGGTTGTGGGTGATGATTGATGTGTCAGGGGCCCAGAAGAGCCTCCACATTCACATGTGTGCCTAATTCTGCCACTGGTTACAGTGGAGTCTGAGGTCTGGCAGAGCATTCCCCCATAATGAGACTCAAGCAGATACACACTCTCTTTCTCTCTAGTAGATTTGAGTCCACAGTAAAGTTGAAGGGAAATGGTATAATTCAGAGTAATTCACTGTTTCACTGACAAGACTATATCGCATTTAACATTAATTGTTTATGTTCAATCCTCACACATGGTACTTGAAATGGTAGTTTCAAGGAGCAGAAACCTTCATCTGGAAGTAATGAATACTAACGTCAATTAAAATATAATTGAATTAAAGCAGCACTCAGTAGCTTCGGGACTTCTTCGCTGTATTCTCGCTTTTTGCTCGCAGGTTTCTCTCTAGAGCTCCCCCCACAGCTTCGGAATAGATATTTGACAACACTGTTGTAAAAACTCGTTGTTGATTCTCAGACACCAGAGGCTATAGATCAGCGACATCAAAGCAGATGGGACATTCTTTAAAACGTCTTCTTCATTCGGGTTCGAACAGCGTGAGGGAGCGCAATAATGACAGCATTTTAGCAGATTTCTTTTGGCCGTAAAGCAATTGTTTACATCGCCAGATCTGATATCACGCGAGACTTCCTGACGCAGCGGCCGGCGGCCCGCCGGCTCAAAGTTGCAAGTGCGTATTTTCCGCTCACGGGCACCAGGGGGGTGCGAAACGACCACCATTCAACCCGAAATAAGTAATATAACCATTCCAATGACTCCTAAGCTGTTCAGTTAAGGTAAAAAAAAGTTACTTAGTTCACCTTTAAGTCGATATAGTGGAGTACAGAGCATATGAGCGGAGTGGAGCGGTGAGAATCTCCGCTCATCGCTCACGGAACTGTTCACCCCTCCGCTCCCCCGCTCAAAGCTACATCAGGCCGCTCCGCTCATTTTCGCTCAGTGCTCAACGCAGTTTGCTTCGCGCTCCACTCAAATCGCCCCCCGCTCGCTCCAAAAAAGGAAAAAAATCTACATGTATATCACTTGTAGCGGTCCCCAACCTTTTTTGCGTCACGGACCGGTTTAATATCAGACAATATTTTCACGGACCGGCCAAGGTGTGGCGGATAAATACAACAAAATAAAATGATAGCCTACGAACGGCATAAAAAATGGGGTAAAGTTTTTAAATAGCCTATAATAATAAACGTGAATCCAATATGTGTAGGCCATAGGCTACTAGCAACTTTATTAGCAGCGTCCTCTAACATCGCGCCTAAAGACAACTGAGAAAGTCTGAACACAAACAAAATGCCCCCAAAAGAAAAAAATCTCCATGTTTTCGGTGTTGATGCGTTCATGTAACATGTAAGGGTGGTGCTGCCAATAACGCACCTAAAAGCTGTCACAACGAACCGGCAAAATTAATGATTATGATTATGTAAAATATAGCAGGAGACATTTTAATTGTTTACTAACAAACCATTTTTTTTATGTCTGTGTCGGCTGGAAAGATGCTGACTCGCGATCTTCGCAGTATGAACGCCCCAGAGAGAAATGCACATTTCATACGGATTCAAGAGAGCAGTCTGTTTTCTTTCGTTTTGAATTGTTCTGTTTAAAAGTAGACATTTCAGGCTTTATATGTCTCAGGTCTGTCAGGCAAGTAGGCTATACGCTGAGTTTTGGTTCATTTATGAGACAAACTCCAGGTTCACCCGCCGGCGCCTTCGTGTCGTGATTATCTATTTTCTAATATATTTACTTATTTATTAAATCCAGAAAATTGGTTGATGAAACACTGATCAAAATTAAGATACAATTAATACAAAACGAAATTAAATTTAAAGACAGGCTTTGTGCTTTCTGTTTGAGGTCTCAGTGAAAGTTTTAAAGCAGTCTTTTAGTGCCGCTGTCAGAGCGCTCACGTCCGTAACGGAGAACTGTCCCATCTGTAACATTGCTTTTTTTTTTTTTTTTTTTTTTTTGTGTGAAATAAATTTCTAAATAAATGCGACTTATAGTCCAGTGCGACTTAGGCTATGCCTATATATGTTTTTTCTTCTTCATGGCGCATTTTTTGACTGATGCGTGGCGTGAGCGGAGCGGAATTGGAGCGGGAAATAGGGCGACGCACCGTCCTTTTGAAATTGCCGCTCTGCGCTCTGTCCAAGATCCGCCCGCTCGCGCTCCCCGCTCGCTCCCGCTCCACTCCGCTCACATGCTCTGGTGGAGTAAATTGTCAATGTGTCATTTTTGGGGCAAATGTACATACATACATTTACATTTAATGCGTTCACTTCAGGGAAAGCAAGTTAAATGCTTGCCTGCATTTAAAACACGTTTTCTTCTCCCCTAGGAGGAGTGCTAACCCCATTCACTATTTAGTCCAGGTAGAAGTCTACAATTGCGTGGGGGGGTGGGGGGGACACAATGCACTGTGGAGGCAACTAAGGCTTTCAGTTGCCAATGTCACCTCTCTCTTTCTTGAAGATTATGTTTCAGAGGTGCAGACTCCTACCTGAAATTACATCTCAGGGGTGCATCTGATGAGCAAGGTAAAAAAGATGTACCATAGAGGTATTTAACTAGCTGTTACACAACTCTAACACTGGGAGAAACAACAGCACATTGAGAAGTCAAATGTCCTCGCCTTCATGCTGCGTCTCTGGTTTCAACAACCTCCTGCTTTTCTGCTGCATCTGTACAAAAATACCCCGACAAGGACACTGATGTTAGATATAATATGAACTCTAAAGGAAAACTGAGCTGTTTGAAAATCTGACTACTGGGCATGTTACAAGACTTCTTCCCTTTCTCTAAACGTATTTATCAGAATCAAATAAAAGACAGCACCGAAAAGGCCATTAAAAATACAGATTTAATCTGCAGTGGCAAGTGTTGAATCTATGTCTGGATTAAATTATTTATTTGCTCTGCATCCAGATGAATATTGTTGCTGTTATATCGCTTGAATTTTGGCATGGGATTAGTGTTGTCACGATTCCAAAATTATGACGATACGATACCAGACAAAAATACCTCGATACCGACACTGAATCGATACCACGAGGAAAAAAACGAAAACAATAAAAGTAATTGAAAAATATGACCGAACTTACAATTCATTGTTTCATAAATTAATTAAAATTAAAACTCAATTGACCAGCATGTTCCTGCCCTGCTTTTTGACCATTCCCTCTCCTTTATTAAATAAAATAATAATAATTACATGCCAGTGTGTACGTCCTTACAGTGATGTTTGCAAAATTGACATTATTATCAATCATGTTGACATTCGCTAACCTTTCACAATTTTGAACAGGTTGGGATGACCAAAATCAAAAAAAAAAAACGAGTCATTTACGGTAATATTTATTTAGTGTAATTTTATAATTACAAAATAGATCATTAATTTAATTTTTTTGAATTTATTCAAAAAACATCAAAAAACATTATTTTTTTGAATAAAAAAAACCTAGATTAATAAATTAATTAGAAAAAATTATGAACTGCTTAACTTTTTTAGTCAGTGTGGAACAGCAAGAAAGCCATTCGTAATATCTCAAATCTGAGCACACTTATTAGGGGCTTAAATCTGAAGATCAACAACACAAAAGGGTCAAAGTATTTCCGGAGAACACAGAGTGTTTGGAATAGTTCATACCCACTAGCAATTGTGACAGTGCCATAGAGGAAATTGTTAATGTGCTAAAAAAGGAAGAGAGAGCAGCAACAATCACTTCAACAGCTTCCTTTAGTGGGGGGCCTCTGAGAGGCTCATGGTTCAGGAGTGAGTCATGATGGAAAAGATGTCTTTTGAACTCCCTGGCATGACTAAACACACATCAGAGATATCAGACAGTGTTCTAAACTTTAGCACAAACTATTGTCTGACAGACATTCAGTTAAAGTATGTTAACATAAACAATGTGACCTAAAATATAAAGCTGTAGGCAAGTTTCAACTCAAACTTTTTTTTCCCTGTGCCCTTAATCGGCTTTCCGAGCAATCGGCTATTGCTGTTTGCCTTCACAGCTCATTGACTGTCCATAGGCAACCATCACAGCAGCCTCTGCAGAATTCACTGGGAAAACAGTTTAATTTGACTCGGGGAGGGCGTTTTCATTAAACAAAGGTATCGGTTTTCTTTGACATCAGTAAACATCACGTTATTAAGCATATGGAAACGTTCAGATGAGCACTTATGATTCCTGCCCTGCTAAACAGCAATCAACCAACCCCAACCCCCAGTGTGCCTCAGCTAGTACCTTTAAGAAAGTGAAGGATTTCCCCCTGGACCTACTCTAACCACAAAAACAGCCATCTATACCTCATTACATTCAAATGAAAATATAACAATTTATTAATTTACAACATTACATTGTATTGAACTTTATTTGATCAAAAGTAATGCAGAGTTCACAGTATAGAACAAATCATTGCATTCTTGTTTTTTGTTTAATTAAGTGCTATCTGAGGTATTCAGTGGCACAAGAATGCGGTTGAATCGCCGGCATTCTTGTAAAACTGTGAGATACTTTTGATTATTATATGCGCTCAAGCGCACACATAAAGCTTGCCACAAAGAATCAGCAAAAGTAATGATTTTGAATATGTCAAATATAGCAAGGAGACATTTTAATTGTTAATTAATAAACTAGTGTTTTTTTTGTGTCAGTGTCGGCTGCAAAGATGAAGTTGACAATGCTGACTCGCCATCTTCGCAGTAGTCAACGCGCCTATAGAAATGTACAATTCATACGGATTACATAAGCAGAGAGTAGTCTTGTTTCTTTTCGTTTTAAATTGTTTTGTTTAAAAAGTAGACATTTCTAGCTTTCTATAGATATATTTCTCATGTCTTTGAGACAAGTAGCCTATACGCTGAGTTTCGGTTCATTTATGAGACGAGCTACAGTTCACGTGCAATGCAATCGCACCGGCGCCTCCATGTCCTGATTATATTGCCAGCTATATTTGCTTCTTATTTATTAAATCCAGGCAATTGGCTGACGAAACACTGATTAAAATTAAGATACAATTTATACAAAACGAAATTCACTTTAAAGAAAGACTTTCTACAAAACAAAACTTAAAGGACAAGTTCGGTATTTTACACTTAAAGCCCTGTTTACAGATCGTATCTGATGAAATAGAACGGTTAAGATTAAAATTTGGACACATGCTGCTGTCCCGAGAATTTTAGGTTTATTTCGCTCACCCCCCCACCCCCACAATGGTTGTCTATATGCACTGGAAGATTCCATCCTAAAAACACATTAAACTTTCGTTTACAAAGACGTGAAACTCACCGAGTGGTCAGGGGGTGTTCACTGATATGTTCCATCAAAAATCGCTGAAAAAGATGCATTCCAACAGGTTTTATCGTAGTATTTGTCCAACTCCATTGACTTAATAGGACGTGCTGTGAGACCGCAGCACCTTTACGGTATTACTCCGCCGCTTCTTCTTCTGCTTCTTCTGTGTATTCAATGAAATGCCCGTGGTTTGCTTGCAACTGGCAAAGGTGCATTATCGCCACCAACTGGGCTGGAGTGTCTATTATTCAAGCTCTCAACGGAAGAATCACGGGTGTGACGCGTTTGGCAAAATAGGTCCACAAAAGCGAAATAAACCTAAAATTCTCGGGACAGGAGCATGTGTCCAAATTTACAGCTCAAACGATGGAGTTTTCGTAGAGAAGGCGCAAATAGACTACCTCCAAGCAGCACATCTGAATACCTATTATACATTTAGGACTAGGCATGAGTATGAATAAGCTAACGTACTGTGAATATAATATGAAGGGAAGGAAAACACCCTTACCTCCAGCGCAGAGTCTGAGAAGAAGGTAGACTTCAACCAAAACCACAGTGACGGACAAAAGCTGAGCCATTGTCAAACAGCCTTGTCGTAACCTTTGGGGTAAGGATGAGATCAGTGATGACGGCTGCTTATGCTACTAAAATCCCAGTGAACACTAACATACAGGTGGAGCAATCAAAGTTATGGTTCAAGGGACAAGAGATGCAGCGGATAAGAGGAAGAGGTAGGATGACAATGGCACTAGAAACTCAAAGGTCCCTTCTCACGGGGTCCACGGCACTAGAATGACAAAAAAAAAGACAAAGCACATATGATGAGCAGATCATACCAGTCTCAATGCATCATGTCTACAAACACAAAGTCCAAAAATTACTTTGCTAACTAGCATTCCTTTGGTCTGTAATGTAATTATGTGAATAATGTAATCATGTGACCTCATTTTTTATGATCTATATATTTATGACCTTTTTGCAATGAAGTGTAACATAATAGAAGAAAATATTTCTGTATTTACTAGACCCACCACCACAAATACCTTTGGACATATCTAGAGAATAATAAACCCCCAATCTTATGAAAAATGCAGACTCCACCTTTGGTTAGGCAATGTTGTAATTTTTCTTGGAGGCAGTGAACATCATTGCCCCCTTGTTTTTTCTGGGCTTGACCCCTCAACCCGTCAGGCCGGCGCTACTCTTGAATGCTGAAACATGCCCAAATAATTTGATGAAGGATGTTCCGCAATTACCCCGTTGGCCCCTTCCAGCGTTAATAACGTGATGTGTCTGTTCCCTTGTAGGCCTGTGCATCTCACTGCAATTAGTGGCCTTCAGTGAAGTCTGTGCTGAGGGGGGGACAAATTAGTGGCAGAGTGGGCCGGTGTCTGTCACTTCTGATTTGCCCAAGGGGGACAAAGAGCCCCGACCTGTGCCCCACTTTCACACATCCCTGACCGGATAACAAGGGAACAAAGCTAGCCTCCGCAAGGCAAGGGACAAGATAGCTGTGCAGGCACCTACACAAAGAGACAAGAAGCTGCGGCTAAGTGTGTGTGCTAGGTTAAAAGGTACACAAGAAGCAGGATCACAACCAGGGAAAGTTAAGTCCTGCTGCAAGAGACATGGATGAGATGACCCACAACTTACCAGCTTCAAAAACTAAAATAAATAAAAATAGATAAAACATAAATAGCTACTTTAAATTTACAAAAGTACACAGGTATGGTGCATTTTAGACAAGCACAACAGAACAGTTTCTCTCTTGCTTCAGGAATGAAATATGGGGCTGAAACCATATTTTTCAAGGTTAAAATAGTGAGAGTCTCAACACAGTACAGGAGAATGTTTAGAGGTGTTATTTACTAAACTGACAACGTTTACACTACTGTTCAAAAGTTTGGGGTCAGTACAATTTTTATTGTTTTTGAAAAACCCCATACTTCATTGTGACATGATCCTATTTAAATTTAAAAATAGCTGTGCTGCTTAATATTTTTGAGGAAATCATGAAACTTTTTTTTCAGGATTCTTTGATGAATAGATAGTTCATTAGACCAGCATTTATTTTATAATTCTTTAGTCTTTACTGTCACTTTTGATAACTTTAATGTTTCCTTGCTAAATAAAAGTTACAATTTATTTAAAAAAAGTAATAAATATGTTCCCAAACTCTTGAACAGTAACATGTACATGGTTACATAGTTAGATTTCATTCAGCTAAAACAGTAATATGATTTTTGAAAACAATGTAAAAGTCTGTATAACTGAAGCTTAATTATAACTGTACATGTAATTGTACTCACATTAGGGCTGGGCGATAAAACGATAACGATAATTATCGCGATATAATTTTTCTCGATAAAACGATATCAAGAGTTCGATAAATGTTCGATAATGTTTATGCGCGCCACACGGACCATTTATCCGCTCAGCTCAAAGTCCAAACGGCAGCGCGAGCTCAGTAGAGCAGATGCGTTTACTCTGATCGCTCTCGTCACGAGATCCATTTAGAAGCGCTTGAGTTCAGCGAAGAACACAATGTCTCAGTGATTTAAACCAGTTTAAAGGCAGATGAAACAGCGCTGACAAACAGGAGAAACACTGTGCGCTAGGGCTGTACTGTCCCAGTCGATTAGTCGATTAATTGGTCGATACGTTCTGGTTCGACTAAAATTCTGATTGGTCGATTTTTTGCCGCGTTCATTTCATCTGTTTTGTCGCGTTTATTTAATCAGTTTTGCCGCGCTGAGGCGCGCTCATTTCATCAGGTGGAAAGCACTAACTGCTAATGGGGGTGTTTTCAGAGTACCCTTGTTTCACTGTAACAGTCTGTCTTCAGAACACCCCCCTTGTTTTCACCTTTTTTGGATTAGCCCAACCCAAGAGAGAGCGATAACTATATAGAAAGTTTGATGCTGAATATTATTTATTTAATTGTGAGAGCGTTTAATAGTCAGGCCTCTTCTAACATGTCAACAACAAAGAAATCGACAGTGTGGCAGCATTTTGTTAAAATTGATAACAGGAAAAAGGTCGAATGCAAAGTTTGCAAGCAACAGTTTTCCACAGCTCGACGACAAACATGACATATATCATCTAAAAGTGGTAAGCTCACTTGTCTGCGTTAGCTTGCCCTGTCTGTTTTGAGTAGGCTATATGAACATATCAGAATTTGCATATTTCAATGTTTTAGTGTGATAACCTAACTTTTTTATTTTTTATTTGGAGCCTAATGCGCAATTGCGCTGTGCTGTTGGTTGTGTTAGTTTTGAGCCTAGGATGCTTTATTTTTCAGTTATGCACTTTATTTCGTTTCTGCTCTTGATCTGGTTTGTTTAATAAATATTCTTTTTTTATTAAAGTGGACGTGCCTTTTGTGTTTATTAAGAGTAAAAGCTTTAAGTTAATAGTCTATTCGTGTCTCAGCTGCGAAGCTGAGCTCATGTTCAGCCTCGATCGCTCGGTGCGAGGACATGCACGGTGAAATGATAGTGTCTGACAGTTATAACTTATTATAACATATGACAAAGATAATTGTCTAAATTATGTTGCATATTCCTCAACAGTTCTTGTGATGATATCACTAGTTGACAACATAGTACTATTTTCGGAAATCATAAGCTATGATATTGCGCAAGGTGCACGTGATGCAACGCTGTCAGAGACGACAGACTCGAGTGTCAGACTCATTTCAGTGCAAAATAATTAGGTCAAAAACGATTTAATATACTGCAAATAGCCTACTAGTTTTTTATGTTTATTTATAATTCATTTAGGCGGACAACAAGGCTACCAAGTACTGCGCACAGTGCGCATCTAATTAATTTAACGTTGTTTTTTTTCCTACCGTCATTTTTAGTCGATTTTAGTCGATTTTTAGTCGAAAATTTCAGGACTTCAGTCGACCAAGATTTTCTTTGGTTGAGTACAGCCCTACTGTGCGCAGCGATACAGTCTGAAGGCTTTTCAGTCTACAAATTCCCATCATTTACCATGGATTTACTGTAACGTTAGCCTAGTAATATTAACTGCACCATGAAATGTGGGATATACATATTGAATTGTATTATATTATTAATGTAGACAATGTATTAAAGGACTAATGGAATATAATTGCAGTATTTCAGTATTTAATAATGTATTTAGGCTACTGTTTTTCATACAAATACCATAGAAACCATAAAGTTAGATTTTGCCATGATAGTGAGGTGCTGTAGGCTATGCCTGGTTTTATCTGTTGTTATCATGATCTAAATGCATGATACTGGATGACCAATGGTTAATTTTAATAAAACTCTTACCAAATAAAAATTAGCACATGCAGAAACTAAGAAATTATTTTTTCTATTAAGATATTTATTTTGTTAAGGAAGAATGACAAATGTTTGAATGTTCTACCTCAGATTTGTGAAATGTTCTCCTGTTTGGCAAGTGTTTGTCATGATATGTTCTGACAATAAACAGTAGTTTAAAACCACAATTAACGCTCTGGTTTCTACAACTTTCACTTAAGAGCAAAAATTTGCCTTTAAACTTAAAAGAAATAAAGATTTGACATTTATCGTGATAATTATCAATATCGACTGATACAAAAAAAATTTGCGTGATAATTTTTTTTGGCCATATCGCCCAGCCCTAACTCACATTATTGTTTTTTACTTAAAAAGCACTTCTGTTACAACCGCATTTATCTACAAATCACAACACGTAGAGAACACCCCAAAAGGCCAATGAAATCACTCACATTCTACAGGTAAAATCAACTTTCATTCAGATGTTTCTTATACATGAATGGCTAAGCAAGTTCAGTCATGTCCTGACTTGAAAGCAAAACTTTGATGTACAAAAAAAAAAAGAAAGAAAAAAAGAAGAAAGAAGTGGAGAGAAGGACACCCCTGACAGCAGCTTATTAGGCTATACTTCTAATATTATACCGGTCACATTCACTTATAAACAGTGGGGACTTTGATATTAAGTTGAGGCTGTTTTAGCCATGCAGTCATGTGTCTTGTGTACATATATATATCACTATTATTGCTTCAAAAGTATCACAGATCCTAAAGCAATATAAAGCACACTATGTTTCAGTGTTTCATCAGACACTCCTGGAGCTCTGCCCTCTGAAAGGTTTTGGTGGCGCCATAAGGAGTATGGAGGCTGAATGAATAGGGGTATTGTATGGTGATGTGTAACTAAGGTGCACCTTTGCAGTCAAACCTTATGCCTGACCATAGATATCTCTCAATCCCTGAGGAGGGAGTAATATTTTTCTGTGTTTCCTTGTGTAGAACTCAGGACTTCCTCAGGTCAACAATACAACATAAACAACAGTTCACCACAACATACAGGCGTTTTTGAAGGGGGTAACAAACAGCCTATGTACCATAATATTATGAAATAAAGACAATCTTCAAAATAAATCTCACTCTGCCTTTCTTATCACTTCTAACTACAGCCTGCATGACGACCAGAAAGGTCTGGTGTTTGTCTCCCCGTCGCCCCCGCTCTCTCAGCCTGCTTTGGCCCGGATCTCTGGTCCCTCCTGGGGCCCCTCCTTACAGCAGGGCTCCCAGTACCGGAGGCTGCCTTCCCTCAGTGTCGGCGCTATGCCCGACATGCCTTTCAAGGCCTGCTAGACTGCAGGGCAGACTTTCTGGCTCCGCTGCCATTGTTTGCTTGGCTGCTTTGCGCCTCATCCCAGGAAAGGATTAGCATAAGAATACTTAGGCACATTGAGATGTGCCCCACGACCAACTCTCTCGCTCCTATCATCCTCACTTCTTCTCATCCTCACTGAAGTCCCACATCTCTTCCTGACACAACACCAATCACTGTCAAGCAGCTGTATCGTGGAGAGTCAGTCAAGCAGAGACTTTGAACATAGCACAAGACTCCAGTCTTTGGTGTCACAGCAGTGGATTGCAGGAGAAGAACAAAAGTTAATCTGTGGAGCACTTGGGTGCAATATGAGCTCCTCCGGCCAGATTCCTCTAGAGAGGTAATGGGTTGAGACACCATTCCTAGAACAAAGCCCCCAAGATCTGAGCACATTTTGGCTGAGAATTTAAGAAACTCAGCTCAACAACAGCTCGTCTGTGAAACACTAAATACATCTCTCTAAAGAAGCTGATTTGATCTCAATGCTTGACTGGACCAGTTACCACAGAATGACCTGAGTGCTGTTTGCTTGACTCGTCATTACTTTTATGCCTGAATATTTTTTCTAAATTAGTTTTTCTTAGCCAAGAAGATTAGGAAGTTGTTGAAAACAGTTGTAGTTCAGCTTCAGTTTTATGCCCATTTTTAAAAATAAGGCTGCACCATTTATGACCATTTATAAATGTTTGTAATAATAACATGTATTACATTAGAATTTTTGTTGATATTTATCAATACAGCATTCTGTTATTGATGTTATTTATCATTACTGAAACTAAGTTCACTGGTTTAAAAACTTAAAGTCAGCATGAAATGAAAAACGTGATCCTCTTTTCAGAGAAGAGATGTCGTTGCGAGAGTGAGGGACGTTAAAGGGGTGGTATAATGCCCTTTTCACAAGCTGTAAAATAAGTCTCTGATGTCCCCATAGTGTGTATGTGAAGTTTTTGTACGCAGTTTTCTCAATTTTCTTGTGTGTGTATTTTATTGAGAGGAAAGCGGCACATATTTACATATTCATCTAGGCTAACCATCGGATGTTCGGTAACAGTATATCGCTGCTCGCGTATTTCAAACTTCGTTGTTACTTCTAAACGAAGAACGAAAAATAACTTTGCCATGAGTATATCATGGCCTTTATACTTCTCTGTTTTTAATCTTAAGCAAAAGAATATTTGTCTATTTCTTGGTATTTATAAAGGAACAAATATGGAGAGGGAAAAGTCCACAAATTTCCTGGAATTACTGGAGCAGCAGAGGTTTATTGCAAGTTTATTTTCCATTACCTGCCGCACACATTCCACCGAAGGGTCAGAGCGAGTGGGTGTGCTGGGGTTTGATGAGAGCCAGGTTCAACACAGACAGCTACAGTACCCACTATCTAGTGTTCAACTATAGTGAACCATCTCCAAACTTATGACCCTGCCCTGGGATTACGCCTCATATGGTCTCTATTATGAAATAAATAGACTTTAGTTGACATTGTATATACTTAGACAAAAATAAATAAAAAAATCAGCGCAGCACTATCAATCACAACTTCTTTTTTTCTAAGGCAAAATCCTTTTTTCCCTCTGTGAAAATTCCTCCCTGTATATTTCACAGCTTTGCATCTGCAGAGCACAAGTCTGCACAACAGGTGTGAGAGAAACTAGGTGGAGCTGTTGCCATGGAAACCAGTCACACATGGATGAACTTTGGCCAGTAAATGTTATTTCTCTAAAATGAATTCCCAGATCCAAACATGTGGAAAACATTTGTTGCAGTCCGGCCATCGCTGATGCAGGGAGCATTTCTATCTACTGTGGTCATGTAATCACCACATGAAAACACACTTCTTGCTTGTACTGCAGGGGATGTCTGCCTATAAGAGAGGTCAAGAATAACTGATATTATCTTTTAGCAGAGGTTTTCTTACCGTACAGAAAGATCCATTTCTGTGAAGCATGTTGGCATAGTGTTTGGTAAGCATGGAGGCTGGCTACAGGTGTCATTCGGATCCAGGTGGCTGAATGTCCAAATGGCATTTGGATTCTGGCATAGTACCACAAAACTCTGTTAACAAAGAATAGGGATGTGTTAAAAATATTGATTTCTCGATTTTAATCGATTCTCATTTTGATGAATTGATAACAAATCTCTCACAACTCCCAAGAATAAATATTTTAGACTATGCCGTTCTCACAAGCTTTGTTCTGTGTTACTTTTGATATATAACAGTCTCAGCTTTCAAATTATGTCTATTTTATTACAAAATTCAAACAATAAATACCATTTTGGTGCGGTTTAATGTGGTGTGACAGATCACTGAAGCGCCTGAGTACAAGCGAGGCAGCAGAGCGGAACGCAGATGAACGGATCATCTCTTCCCCTTTAATACTAGTTACAGCACGAAATAGACATGCATGAACATAAGAAGGTACATGGAAAGAAACAGTACAACTTGCTGAAATCTATCTATTTTTATTATCCAGTGAGCCTAACCTATAGAATCAGAATGAGCTTTATTGTCAGGTATATTTGCACATACTAGGAATTTGTCTTGGATGGTGACCGAAGCTTTCACAGCACATAAAGAATGACAGTGACAAGAGACACAGATAATAAAAATATATAGAACTATATATAAAACTTCACAATATTCAATATAGCATCTCAGACGAAGTACTGTTATGTCACAGACAGTACTTGTTTTGAAACAGATACTCCAGAGGAAAGAAGTGAAAAGACAGGGAGGGGATATTTTGCTGGTTGCTTGGTTTCTATTTCTGTCATATCGTGCAGGGTAGTCCCATCCACAGTAACATCTCATAGGTTCAAAATCTGGTGCCACTGGAAATTCAACTTCAAATATAATAATTTTGTTGATACTGTCAGCATTTCAATTTCAGTGTGAAAAGGAAAATTTCTTGATGCCGAAAATGTCATGTTGCACTTGCTAACAGTGTAATCTGCAACATTACTTCATTAAAAAGATTAATGGGATGGAGGAGAGCAGCTGAAGGGAGTGCAACTAAACAGTGTGTGTGTGTTTTACTGTGTACAACCTAGATTTTTTAGATATATTCTTATCCATAAATGTAATAAATTCAAAGTCAAGCAAGTATTTACATTTGCAAAACATCCTAATAGAAAGTGAGTCAGTGTTAGACTTCAACAAGCATGTACAAGTGCAGCAAGCTCAAACAAAGTTCAACAAGCTGCACAGTGTAACTTTGACTAAAATATGATTAAAATTAACAACATACTTGTTGTTGGGCATTTTTAAAATGTGATTAAAATAATTTTGATTGGAATAATAATATTATTAGAAGAACAGCAACTTTAACAGAATAATCATAAAATATCAGATACAGAACTGATCCTACACGTTCCTGTTCAGACGACCTCTGAAACTCTAGCACATGTTTTGTGGCTTTGTTTGCCTTTATTATCTATAATTTAGTGACTGTCTTGCAGCTTTATGTGAACAAAACATTTTTTGTTTGTTTTGCGTAGCCTACATTTATATTTGTTTTAATGGCCAAATTGCACATTGTTTGGAGAACACTGGGCAGGATGTGGAAACGCTGAAAAAACAGAAAGGTGTTCATCTGATGCTGCACACAGAACTTGAATGAATTACCTGACAATAATTAAGCAGAAAAAAACAAGTATCCTTTGACAAGTAATTAAGCTTTTTGGTTACTTTGGTTGGGTTAACATCAGCATTCTGGATTTTTTAAAGCAGAACAAAAAGACTAAAGTTTATATCTAAAATCTGCCACCGAGTGGAATTAGACTAGTTCTTTTACAAAGAGAAAAGTGCTGGTATAGACCTTATGTGGCCCTGCCCCTTTTCAGCGTTTGTATTTACACAGCATGAAGGTAAGATCTTACGGATTTATGAATGAAGCGCTTGTTTTAAAATCTTCCCGGTCTAATGATATTTGTTGACATCCACTTTAAACATTACAATGCTAATGATAAATTGTGTTAATTCTACAATAAGTAAATCCACTTCACCAGCTAATTACTCTTCAACAGCAATGCCATAGAAATATACAGAGCTAGCGCAAAAAGTTCAAATGCTAAATTGTAAAGATGGCTGCGCGCTTGTTTCTCTAACTAAAGCATAATGTCTATAAACAAAGCCTGGTGTGATGGCATTCCAAGACACAAGATGTTCATCACATGGCATTTTATATTAACAAAAAATGCACATGTAATTAAAAGTTTCCTAAATAATATGGGAAAACAAGTTTTCTAGCTCATTACAAGACCAGACACAAATCTTTTTGGTTGTCTTCTTTGCACTAACCCAACCCATCATTGAATTCACCCTATCCGGTGCCACTCTAAATAATTTACTCCGATAGCCAAGTGTATTTAAAGCAGATCAATACCATTAAAGGACAGCTGGGGCATACTGAATAAACAGAGACCACTCTCCAGCACTACACCAAGCCCCCACTGCATAGCTTTATCCAATCTATCTTTATCTGATCTGCCATCACACAAACCAACAGTGGCATAGAAAGAGTTAAAGAAATCAATGGCTCTCCCTCACTTTCCAACCATCCATTGGAAGCAAAAGCGCAGAGACTCCACAGCCTACAGTAAGTGTTAAAGAACAGTCTGTTCAAAAAACAGCACAGCAGTGCGTATCAAATGACCAAGCTCATCTAGGATTAGTTTTTCACCTTTTAGATCAGAATGATATGACTAAATGTGGATGATACATCAGCACCTTTACGATGGAATGGGTGATACACTCAGGGCCAGGTCTGAGGTGGCCATGTGTGTTTTCCTTCTTGCTTAGCCATCCTGTCTCCAGAGCGAGTAAGGGAGGGGTAAGGGGGCTGACTTTAGATGGTGCAGCAGCCTGAGGAACCCAGGCAGGGATGTGAAACCTGATCTATACTGCCTCTTAACCCTCCTGCCCCCATACCCCCCTCCAAGCTCCCCGCGCTGCCACCTCGCCACAGACTCCCACTGCAATCCGATCCCTCACACTGTGGCTGAGATTGAAACACACTCCTAGAGGGCTCCAGGGCAACTTAATCTAGGCCTGGCTGATTTTTAAACAACAAATAAGAGGGCAAAAAACATCTGTGCTTATGGTTGTACGATATTGCAGCCTTTTAAGCAATTATGTGATTGATTTTGCACATTCTACGAGGGACAGATCTGTGCCAATAAGAATTTTCAACCTAGGGTCCGGGGAACTCCAAGGGAGTGCTAGGGGGTCAGTGGAAATGCTTAGGGGAAAACATAATTAAATAAAAAATGGCAAAAATACATCATTACTTTGGTATGAATATGAAATGTAACAAATTAACTTAATAATAAAAAAAAATAAAAAAAATACAAATAATATTTAACTATATTTATTTACAAAAAAAAAAAAAAAAATTATTTTTTATTGTATGGAAAAAAGATTCAGTGAAAGTGAATGGGGTCTCCGAGAGCTCCCTAATGGTCTGCGTAACATCTTCAGAAACTCCTACAGGTTTAGAACGACATGAGGGTGAGTAAATGATTTCATTTTTGAATGAACTCTTTTACACAACCTGGTTCTGTTCTCATCAGCACAGAGCTCATAGAATTTGACCAATATTATTTTTTGGAGAGGAGATTTTCAATCAAGCTGTGGAATGCACAGATGTCTGGCATGTATATACAACGAGCCTTTAGCTTTAATTTTATCAAATAAATCCACTTTCCTCAGACTAAGCCTCTCTCCTCCAGGCCTCTCGAAACAGACTGCTTCACAGGCAGTTACCATCTGTTTTTTGACCTCCTCGAGAAGGTAAAGGAGCTGAACAGACCCCCTTCCCCCCGGTACCCATAAATTAAAAGCAGCTTTTGTATTGAGCGGGCTAGAAGTACAGCCACAAGAAAGAGCAAAATCTAAAAGAAAGAGAGAACAAACTGTAACGTTACAGTAAAACGAGGACATTTAAATGTAATAAATTTCCACCCACAGATGCAGACATAAATAAAACTTAAAAGCAGCTTTTTGTATTGAGAGGCGGATACGTGACCAGACCAGCCTGAAGTTAAAAACAATATATAATCAAAAATATAAAGTAAACGATGTTGTTGTATAGTGGAAAAAAAAGCATACAAAACATGTAAAAAAGTTACCATATGAAGAATAAATTTATATTTAGAGGCAACGCACAGCTGTCAGATTATTAGGGGAGTTGTTGCTAGCATTACGCGACTATCGCGTTAATAACTTTTTCCTCGGACTTTTACAGTGACAGTTTTTCTTCAAACAACAATAATTCTATTTTAAACATATAATAAACCGTAAAATTACGATGATACTGTATTGTTTTGAGAAAAGGCAGTTCTGGTTGTTAGTTAAACGAGTAAATTTAAACGTATTTTGCCTTGCTAACAGCGATAGCTCACTAACGTTAGCTATCGTTCAACTCGCCGCACTCTTGAGATAATTTACCAACAAAATAATTTAATAAACCCGTAAAGGTCAGTTTTTTCTCTTTAAGCCTTGTACATTTGTGTACTGTGTAGTGAAAAAACTGTAACACGCCACGACAGTCGCTTTTGCCATAATAAATCGAAAAATGGAAAGTGGAAAATGGAAAATTCAACGCAACAAACTTTCGTGAGGCAGCGTTAGCTTAGCCAAGCTAACACTTTCCATTTCACTTACCGAAAAGATTCTTCAGTAAATCGTATTTTCGTGTACTCCGTCAATTTAACGAGCTCTCGGCACTCCAATAATTCAAAGGCTCTGTTGTAGTAGTGGTCGTGATCGACTCTCACTGAGGTCCGTCAAGGGTCTGGCACTGACCATCATCGTAGAGTGTTCCGCACTCACTGATTCCACGCAGTCAGCGGACAGACAACAGCTCACGGTCACGGCAGAGCGCGCGCTGATTGACCGACTCCGTAGCGCCACCTGGCGACTGAAACTAAACAGTGGCGACGAACATGTAATGTAACTGATGCTGTACTTTTTAACTAACTGCAGTACATTTTCATGTACATTAGATAAAAAGTTTTTAAAGATAGAAACCATATTAGTTCATTTTATTTCATTTTTCATTAACACATAAATTATTAACATTATCCTTACACTCTTTTTGTATGCTTTGTGTGCCATTTGTGTATTCTATACAATGCATAAATCCTTTAAAGGACAGTTTTAAACATCATTTCATTTGATAGAGTGCAAGTTAAACAGGATGATTATGATTTAGATCTAAATAAAACAAATAATGAACAATTAGGCTGTCCAGTCTGCAGTACGGTTTTATTTAATCATACATAGAGAAAAGTGCCCATCAAATTTTGTGTTATGAGCTATTTTCAGTTTATAAAGCAACTTCATATTTTTAGTCATGATTAACATGTCAGTGAAGATACAGGTGGATTTTTTTTTGACATTGAAATAAGTACAAAGTAAGGCTGTTTCCACAACATAATTTCAGAATACAAAAAAAGAGAACACCATTTAGTAGTACTAGTTAGTTTATCATCTTATCTTGAAAAACACACCCATAAAGTACTACATAAAGTAAATGAGTATTCCACAGAGCCACATCTCAGTTTGAAATCTCATACAGACATTGTATTATTCAACAGAAGACTGCATTAAAGACACTTGTGAACACATGAGTGTCACGTATAACATATTGTATATGGTTCTTAATTGTTTTTCTTATTGCAGTAACACTGCAAATGTATTAAATTATGGATCACTCTTTTTTTCTCCCTGTAATTCCCAAGTGAACAGCAGATATAGCAGATGACAAATAGTGATAATACATTACGTGTAACATGACTGCTTTACATTCAATAGAGTTATATTAAAAATATCTGTTCTTGAAAAAGGCTAAAAAGATACCCACTCCTGAACCCAACACTGCTACAAATGTAATTTTAAATAACTTACTAATGTTGTGTAAAAAAGAAGCTAACAATTTATTAAATTTAAGAGAGGCAATTATGACATGCAAAACCATTGTTTGTGTCAATATTCAAAACAAAAAACAAGCCAAAATCAAAAGTAGCCCTCAGAACACATCTTAACTGAGGTGATGTGGTGGGTTAGGTTAACTTAGATTATTATATGGCAGTGAAAATATACTGACACATCAATGACACAATCTTAAAATAT
This sequence comes from Leuciscus leuciscus, assembly GCF_965113295.1. NCBI lineage: Eukaryota > Metazoa > Chordata > Actinopteri > Cypriniformes > Leuciscidae > Leuciscus > Leuciscus leuciscus. Next base: position 12,601,362 of record NC_138746.1, on the reverse strand, counting down.
GTCTAAATAAAAACGATCTTGTTCAAGTGAATTGTATGCATAAAAATGTTCAATATCACCCAGCATTTAGGAAAACATAAGTGTCTGCAATTGCAATCTCAGAATTTGACCTTTATGTTCTTTAATAGGCATGTGGCATGAAACAAAAACTGTCCTGTAACCCTACAGTTGCACGTCAGAGTTGGCTGGCATCTACCCACAGAGAATAAAAAGAACAAAGTCTCAGGTACCACATTCGTTATTCATTTTAAGGAACAAATGAATTAACCTGAATCCTCTGTGTATGTGGCTCTGTTTTGATAATTAAATTATTTATTAAATTATATTAAATTAAGAATCCCCCATTCTTGGCAAAGAAAACAAGTAAATTATTTGCAAAGATTATGTAAATATTGAGGTTTTGCACGCAAAACATACCCGAAAAAAACATCATAGGTGAAAAGGCCAAACAAGAATAGTTTAAAATACTCTGTTAAATTATACAGCACATACTGTGAGGAAAACAACTGATAAATTTACATAAATTCTGTGTTACCTTTTCAGATGCCCTGCATGCAGCATTTTCTTAAAATTTGTTGATGAAAACATTATGACAACATAATGCTAATGTTGACATCACAAATGCATGAATTAACTCCCTTGCATGCTTTCACACACACACACTAAAAACACAAATAAACAAAATGAGTAAAACATAAATCACCCATTCAGCATTGAAAAGACTGCACAACAACATACGGTCTCAATCTATTAAACATCTTTTTTTGATCAGTTTGCAAGTCGGGGATCTTTAGACCATTTAAGTCATACACAATTAAGTTTACTTTAGAGTTTAAGGCATAATAGAATGCATAGACTTTTTTCAGGCTGTTTCTGGTTTATAAATGATACATATGCAGGCAATCTTCAACATCTGCTAATAACCTATTCATTTCAAAACAAGGTTTTAGTCATCAAAAGCATAAAAATTGTATGTTGAATAAATTCACTAAATCAAAAAAGTGAAAATGTTATATCTCTTAAATTAAATGTATATCGGGCATACAAGTGCGTGTATGCAAATGTATCAAGCTATAATAAAAGAATAAAAGAATGACCTAAAATAACCAATACTATATGTGCACATTGGATTTGGATTTGGAAAAAATGTCAAAACACCTAGTTTATGTATCATTCAGTCATCGCTTATATGCTGTTTAATAAATGATGTACTGTGTGTCTTTATATTAGTTTTTGTGTCATTTGGATTGGCACCAATGTCTTGCCATAAAACCACAAATGCAGATGTAACATTAATTGCATTTAGTTCCTTCATTGACAGCTTCTGATGCACTGTTGAAGCATCTACACATTGATGGCATGTGCATGTTTCTTGCATAAGGGCTTGTCCTTCTTGGAGTAGAAAGGTTGTCCTTCCAGGTTCACGTGGCACACCTAAATGTCGAGACAGAAACGTGTCATAATTCCTTAGTGTTGAATTATTTATAAACCAAATGGGTGCTATAACAAACCTACCGCACAAACAAAGCAGGTATCATGCCATGTGTGGCCAAGAGCTTCAATAAATTTGTCTCCTGCCTCAACTGGGAAGTCACAGCCATGGCACTTTGTGCTGAAGAGTGCGATATAATCTGGTGACAGAAACAATTAGTGAAGAATATTGTAGTGTGGGCTGTAAATTTGCATACACCAAACTTATAAATGTACACATTTGTGTTAGACATAGGCGGTGGCTCCCATACCTTTCTCACAATACGGCTCACCATCCTCCATATGGAAGAGGCTGTTTCCAAAGGGCTTTCCACAAGCCGCGCACACAAAGCAAGTGGTGTGCCAGGTCTGCCGCAGTGCATGCATCACTTCCTATTGAGCAGATGTTGAGGGGATTAACTGACAGTATCTGTGAAGAGTGTTTACAATCATGTCTGTGCATGTTTATGCAATGTTAATAGGTTTTCGACGTACTCCCATGATCTTGGTGTTGCAGCGGGCACAGGTAGGTGCAAAGAACTCCCCATAGCAGTTCTCACAGTAAACATTATTCTGCTCCTCCACAAAGCTGACATCAGCCAGAGATGTGTGGCAATAATGGCAGTTGAACTCCTCTGGATGCCAGGAACGACCCAATGCCACCAGGAATGGTCCCCTGAGGAGTCAAAAAACACTGTGGCATCAGGGCTCATGAAAAAAATTCCTTGGATATTCACATTTCACTTTGTTGGATATTAACATTGTCATTTTTTAATTAACAAAGTACTGAACATCTCAAATTACACTACCGTTCAAAAGGTCGGTAAATTTTTTTTATATTTTTTGAAAGAATTATCTTTTGCTCACCAAGGCTGCAATTATTTAAATAGAAATACAGTAAAAACAGTAATGTTTGTTGTTTTTTATTCCAATATATTTTAAAAAGTAATTTATTCTTGTGAAGACAAATCATTCTAATATGCTGATTTGTGCTCAAGAAACATTTCAATGCTGAAAACAGTTGTGCCGCTTAATATTTTTGTGCATTTATTTGAAAAAATGTAAACAATAAACTCTTCACTTTTGATTTAATTCATTCTTGCTCAATTAAAGTATGAATTTCTTTATAAAAAAATGTAATAATCTTACGGACCCAAACTTTGTACGGTAGAGTATATATTGTGTTTAATAGCATTCTGTGATGGAAAAATGATGATTTAAACTTTTTTGGAATAAAACAAGGGGCAAAAAAGTGTCACCAAAACTCAGGAAGTAGAAAAGCTAATATAAACATTCAATTTGGAAATGTTAAATATTAAAATGCTTATTTCTCCTTTGTTTAGATTATCATAATTGTGTTATTTAATAATTAAAATTAGTTAATTAATTAAAAATTAAGTTCAATTAAATTATTTTTATATTTTAAGATCGAACACCTGGGTTTGTGATAGAATAAATAAAAAACATACACAAAATAAAATGCATTTAAAAATAAGTAAAATGAAACAAATTTAAAAGTAAAAAGAAATCCAGGACAATGTTAATATGACCTTCATACAACTAAAATAAAAATGAAACTCCGGGTCACAAAAGTGCCTGAAGTAGAATAAAAACACCTATATATTACAAAGGGTCTTGTGATGAATATTGCACAAGTGTAATCTTACCTGATGATGTTGTTGCATGATCCACACAGAGGTGTTCTGTTGCTGGCTGCAAACCGCTCTGCTCTTTGAGCGACTCCGCGAGCCACAGGCGGGAAGGCAGCGGGGCTGAACGGAGCAGGGGAAGGGTTGAATGCAGCAGGAGCGGGAGCAGGGACGGGGTTGGGGATGTAGGCTGGTGGTGGTGGTGCTGCCTGAGGAAGAGGCTGCACTTTGATATTTGTGGTGGTGGTGGGTTTGCTAGGGTCAAATTTCTGGGCAAAGTTGTCATCAGTAACCCAAGGAGGTCTGTTGGAAGACGCTGGAGCTGCGGCAGGAGCAGGTGGAGGTGGAGCAGGTTTGTAAGCCATTGGAGGAGCTGGTGCTAAAAGATGCCCATGAATCAGTATTGCATGCATACAGTAAACCAAAGATGGACACACACATACACTGAATACACAATCACATATGTGACCCTGGATCACAAAACCAGTCACAAGTAGCACGGGTGTATTTGTGGCAATAGCCAAGAATACATTGCATGGGTCAAAATTATAGATTTTTCTTTTATGCCAAAAATCATTAGGATATTAAGTAAAGATCATGTTCCATGAAGATATTTTGTACATTACCTACTGTAAATATATAAAACATTTATTTTTGTGAGTGAATGCAGCACAATTGCGGACATAAATGGACAACTTTAAAGGCGATTTTCTCAATGTTTCGATTTTTTTGCACCCTCAGATTCCAGATTTTCAGTTGTAATCTAATTTGTAGTTGTATCTCAGCTAAATATTGTCCTATACTAACAAACCATAGATCAATGGAAAGCTTATTTATTCAACTAATGTATAAATCTCAATAAAAAAAATGTTTTACCCATGTGACTGGTTTTGTGGTCCAGGGTCACATTTGTACAGTGGTTACCTGGGGCGGATGGATATGCTGTGGGCATAATGGTGGCAGTGGTGACCACTTTAGGTGGAGGTGGACCTACAGGGATCTGGATGGAGCTGTGCTGCATGGGTGATGGCTGCTGCATAGGTGGAGGCTGGGCGTAAGGACTACAGAAGGACAGACCAGAAACTCAATAACATTTCAGTTCAAATGAGAAGCTACTCCACCTTTCTGCTTTTCCTAAACAATTTAAAACATTCACATTACACTTTCATCCAAAGCTACATGCAGTGTATTCCAGACATTTTGCGTTCTCTGGCAATCAAACCCAGGACCTTGACAATGCTCAACGGGGCATATTATATTTAAATTATTTATGGTACCACTTTATTTTACAGTCCTGTTTCGCATGAACATACTATGTATGTACTTATTGTAATGACACTAACTAGGTACTAACCCTGAACCTACCCCTAAACCTAAACTTAACCCATGTAGTTACCTTACACTACTCATTACTTTCGTGGTAAGAACACTGGAAGTACATTGAAAGTGCACATACTGTAAAATAAAGTGCAACCATTAATTATATTATTGGTATTTTGTGAAAAGCAACTACACATTTACTACCCTTAATGCCCATATTTTTCCTCAACGAGATTAATACAGTACATTCATTTAAACATACTATGTACGCAGTTCTTTTGCAAATTGTAACTTTTTGACTAATAATCACGTTAATATTTTTTAAACTACACTTTTAAACTGCACAAAAGTTTGGGGTCAGTATTTTTATTTTAATAGAAATGAATCCTTTAATTCAGCAAGTATGCATTAATAGATCAAAAATGGCAGTAATGACTTTTACAAACACTCATAAAAGAATACTATGGAAAAAAAGTATAATTTTCTCTGAATAATAAAAATATATTGTTGTCTGGAACACTGTGAGCCTGGAGACGGAAGTGTACACTGAATTTTAAAAAACTTAACTTAAAGATGTGTTATAAAATGAATAGTGCTCATAAATGGCTGTTGAGATAGTATTCTTAACTGAAAGTGGAGACGTGAACCCAGAAACATAATTTAATATGTCACAACTTAACAAGCAGCTAATAAGAAATGTTTCTTGAGTACCAAATCAGCATATTAAATTGATTTCTAAATCAACTAAAGACTGGATTAAACCAATTGAAAATTTAGCTTTGATGTCACCAGAATAAATTACATTTTGAAACATATCAAAATATCAATTTCTTTATCAAATTTTTAAATAATATTTCACAATATTACCGTTTTTGCTGTATTCTTTATCAGATAAATGCAGCTTTAGGGAGCATAAAAGATAAAAACAGAACCCAAACTTTTGACCAATAACATACATGCCTGCAATCATTTATTTTTGTTACAAAAATCACAAAACATTTAGATTATGATGTCTTTTGCACTAAAGTTGCAAGTTTAATCCATCATTACCCATTAAGTTGTCATAAGCACTTCCTAAGTTTTTCCATTTGTACAGTATGCATATACAGTATATTAGCTGTTTTTAAAACCTATAGTCACCTAAAAATATCTACAAATTGAATAAGAGTAGTATAGCCTTCAGCAACTTTAGTTGTCCACAGGCTTAATTGAGTTTGGATGCACATTCAGTTCTTGGAGACTTTACAGCTAAAGACGCCAAAGATGTCTGACCACATGATCCATCACATTTGCGAGTGTCTTACCTTGTTACATCCCTTCATTACAATTTTAATGCAAAAGTTTGAGTTATTTGAACAGAGCAGCACTAACCACTCTTAAAAATAAAGGTTCTTTATTGGCATTGATGGTTCCACGAAGAACCTTTAACATCCAAAGACCTTTCCATTGTACTAAAGATTCTTCGTAGTGGAAAAAGGTTCTTCAGATTATTAAAATGTTATCCACGCCAAGAAAAATGGTACATTTTTTTTGATTGAGCAAAATGTCATTGTTTTGAGCAAAATGACCAGGTTACAGAAGTCCTTTCCACTCATATACATAAAGATACATATTCAGAAATGGTTATAACATGAAAGGTTAAAGAAAAATACCCCAAGCATAAGTATTATCCTTTGAGTCAGCAGTCAAGCAGTAAGGGAGAAAAGATGTGTTATTGCACATGTTACAGGCCATACTGACACTGGGAGGGGGAAATAACTCTTGCTGGTTGAATGCAGAGCTGGACCACAATAGTACCTGGAGATGGAGGTTTGGTACTGAGAAGTGTATCCCATAGAGGTCTGCAAGCTGAAGCTATAGTGTAACAAAGAGAAAAATGGTGGAGAGTCAAACTTATCATGCCTACATTAAACCTGAGAGGCCACGTGCACTCATATCTGTACGACTGCCAAACTGATCCAAATATTGCATGTTTTTATGTCTATATGAAGAAAAAATAAATAAAACAGGATCAGATACTTTGGTTTTCCAAATCAAATGCATATGGACATTAATTGAATATGCAATTACCCTTTAAAGAACTATGATGTGCATTCTGTTTTTGTTTTGTCTAAATAAAACAGTAGTACACTATGAGTACAGTACAGTACGAGTGAATATGGCAGCAAATAGACCATGAACAAATCATCTTAGAGCAGACACACACAAAACAGAAAATAAACATGCATTCGAAGCAAAGACACTATGTACCAACAACTACTAAAATAAGGCCCAATTTAACACAAGATTCATATATTTCAGGACTGAGTGTGACAGAGGACCTGAACATTAATAGTCTTTGTCACCACCCTAGTAGGAGACAAGTGAAAGATAGTCTAAATCTGAATTAACAAGACATCAGACAGATATCTTGAAAATAAGAAGTTCACTCCAGTCTGCATGCAATAAATGTGAGACTGCTGGATCAGTGTTAGCAATAGATACATGCAAAGAGAGTGCAGATTCTGCCATGTTTTAAACATAAACTTACTTAAGAACAAACATGAGCATTAGTTGACATGGTACAAAGGACCATGGGACATGGGTTTCAATACCAGATATGGAAATTTACACTTAGGTCTCAAAATGACTTACTCCTTGGTATAAAAGATTAAATTAAATCTCTAGAAATAAATGTAATATTTTAATATACTAATATTTTAATATTAAATATAATAAATAAATCGTGCTGAAAATGGGTTATACTGTACAAGATTAAACTGGATTTCTGGACTTGACAAGGACACGTTAGAGATTTATAAACATGTCTTGCAAAAGCAAATAAAATGCTTGAGGCACGCATTAAAGCATCTAGTTTAGCAGTACAAATGTAGTACTCTTTAAAGAGGGTACATAGAAGTGCTTACAGTGATCTTAAGCTTAAAAAGGTAGTTCATGGAAGTATAGGAAAGTTTTTATTTGGGTCAAGTCCTGGTGTTGAACTCATAGAAGCAAAAGCTCAAAACAAATAATCTACCTCGCAATGACAACATGGATCAAATCAAATGTGAGTTACTCGCTTCCTTAGGTTAGGGGGAAGAGTATTAGTAGTAATAAGCAGTAGCAAAGGAAGCAGCTGCAACATGAAATTGAGTTAAGACAGAGAAGATCATTATTGATTATAACATTAATATGACTGGAGGATTGAGCTTTGCTTTGAATCTCCAGGAACAACTGACTTTGTCCTACAATCTCTCAAATGTTAGGCTAAAATCTAATAGCAATAACATCTATCACATGTCTCCACTAGTAGAAGTTAATTAACATTGGAATAACTCATTAATGCTACTGTATACCTGCAAGTCATCAAAACAGAAATAAATAACCCCCCAAATATATATATTAAAAAAATCAAAGCTTAACATAAACATAAATATACATACACTACAAATGTTTGAGGTCGGTATAGGATTTTTAAAGTTTTGGAAAAATCAAGGCTGCATTTATTTGATCAAAAACACAGCTACTACCGAGAAATATTATTACTATATTTTCTAAGAATTTTTTTTAAACATAATGTATTCCTGTAAGAGCAAAGCTGAATTTTTTCAGTGTCTTCAGAAATCATTCTAAAATGTCAATCAAGAAACATTTCTTATTATTATCAATGTTGAAAACAGTTGTGCTGCTTAACTTTTTAGACAGTGGTACTTTTTTTTCAGGATACTATAATGAATAGAATTTGAAATAGAAATCTTTTGTAACATTTTAAAAGTCTTTACTGTCACTTTTGGACAATTTAAGGCATCCTTGCTAAATTAAAGTTTTTTCTTTCTTTCTTTCTTTCTTTCTAAAAAAAAGAAAATTACACTGACCCCAAACTTTTGAACGGTATGCATTGCATGTATACATACCAATGTGGAATACAATAAACTAAGCAACAGTAAGAAGCAAGAAAGAAAATGCAACGCATGCAACTTTACCTGCTTACAGTGGTTTGCTCAGGAATCTCAGGCGCCTGATTGACTATCTGCAGCTCCGAAAGGAGCTCATTGGGCGAAGCAGCGATAGTAGGTGCACATATAGATGCAATGCTGGTGGAAACTGGAGCATGCTCAGCAGGAGTACTAGATACAAGGTTAGGTTGCAGTGATGTCAGAAACTGATGTCAGGCTGAAGCCATAAATACAGACAGCAGCCATGCTCAGGCCGTGTATGTATCTATGCCTTAATTTGAAAGTTAAATTTGTTCATAAGCAGCAGCTTCATTCTCATGCATACAACATTTTTGAATACAATGCAAGGATGTCCATCATGGGGGGCAGGGAATGTTAATTGCTATCTTCTCATTAGACTATTCTTATCTATTTTTTCATTGAAGGATGTCTCGGCAGCAGAGACAACTGTAAGTGCTATTCTTGGATGAATTAAATAAATCCAGACATTAAGGCTACAATCAATTACGTGCTCGATCAGGGACAATGAACTGCAGATGGCAGGACCTCACCATTTTAAAGTGACGTAGAGTATAAAGGTTATGTAAACCCTCTTAGTCTGTCCATAAAACACAATTAAGTGGTTAGAGAGCAGTAGATTAGTGATAAATGATACTCCCCTGTGATCCAAGCAAAGAAAAGTGCATTATTCACAAATAAACATTTCTTTAATCATTTGGCATCCCCTATACATAATCAAACAGAATAAATGAAGAAGATATATTGGTGTTGGAGCCGCCCAGGCAGGAGAGAGAAGAAAAGAGGCAAGCATCTATCAGCAGCAGGCCTGGTGGTGGACCGATGATGACTGACCCCCTTCACACACTCCGCAAACATCCTTTCTGACCATCTCTCTATTACTCATGCAGTTTATGTTGAAACTGCCCACCGGGAGGGGCAGAGGGAAAAGATTAACTAAAGAGAGCATTTAAAGCTGAAGTGCGTTTAATTTAATTTTATTTTATTTTATTTTATTCCATCTTAATATGTACCTATAAGTAAGTCATTCCTGATGATCGACACTGCATTTACTTGAGCATCCCGACCAGGCAAAGCAGCAAAATTGGCTTAACCAACACAATCTCATGAGAAAACTATTGAAGTGGCGATTTTGCAAGAGCTCATGATGTGATTCGTACAGAAATGTACATTTTTTAAATAAAAACTCAAGCCTGAAGATCCACCCCTAAACCTAACCGGTTTAGGAGCATAAGCAGATCATACTAAAATATGTACAAAAACATAAAATAGTTATGAAATGCTATGAGTGTGTTAGCTTAACCAGCGGTGTGCGTTAATTGCGGGATCGTTCTGGAAAGCCATTTAAAAGCAATTGTAACACTGACAATTCTAATTTGAGAATTTAATGAAATTCAGAAGTAACACACTTCAGCTTTAATATCATTCTGTGTATTATACTGAGTTGTGGTGATGGAACAGAGAGAAAGGTCTGTAAATGTTGGTTGCAGACATTTATGAAGCCTTCATGAAGATTTAAACACTTTCTGTGGTGAACGTGTGCGTATTGAGTCCCTTTCTGTTATTTTGAGGTGTACATTGTATGTATGTGTGTGAATTTGAGGGGCTTTGGGGAAGGTGTGCTGTGGCAGAAAGCAAACACAGATTAGCATTTATAGCAAGCTGTGAGAGACTGAAATTAGAGAAATGATTTGAAAAAATCTGAAGTGTATAAACAAAAAAGTATAACTCAGGAAATGATGATTACATTACTCTTTCTTACTCTCTCATGTCTCTCTTACTGCCTAATCTCTCTCTCTCTCTCTCCCTCTCTCTCTCACACACACGCACACACACACAAACATCTATAGGTCATAATGTCCTAACACTGTATTCCTCAACTGGCTATGCTGTCAAACTGAGACTTTTTAGTTATATTAGCAAAATCTTGAATCTCAGCAAATATTCAGAGATCAATGAAATACAGATCACAGAAGCAGACAATACCTTCAGATTGAGGGGTTGTAATTGAAACATGTACTAAACTACTTGCAAACAAGTAAATGGCTAATTCATGGTACAGGACCGGAGAGCAAAGAGAGTCAAGACAGGCAGAGGGTAATTCGACAAGATACTGCAGTGCCATCTTCTGGCATTTTACGCTTGACACATAGTTTGGACATAGGGAAAGAGTGTTCTCATCCTAAGAGCAGGTTAGTGCAACACAGTCTCATGAAAAGCAGCCTAACATGTATACTATCACTGTTCTTCTCTTTACATTCACACATGCAAATTAGCATGAACAAAATTGGCATAGTAGGGGGTTGCGAAGATAGACTGAATGAATACTGAATGAAATATGACGTTCATGCAATAATAACATCCACACATGGAGGAACTGTAATGCTTTGGATGTTGGATATAGGTTCAATTTATCCAACCCATGCAGTATTAAGTATCTGTTTCCAATTGTATAACTGTTTTGAGGAAAATATTAAGTTTTGTTGTTAAAGAAATCTATTAACACAAAATACAGAAAATGACTTATCTTGGGTTTTTGAAAGCTTTAAATAAATGACAATTTAGCTGCATTCATCTACTTACAATCATTCATGACAGGAAACAACCATTATGAGATTGGTTAAAAACACCAAACCAGTCCTTCGGGATTCAGGGGAGGATTTCTAACAAGATAATAGAGAATATCTCTAAATGAATAAATTAGTAAAACAGGTTGTTAAATACTAATAAAGTAAAGCACACTGAATGATTGCAACACACAACATAAGAAGATACAGACTAGTACAGCAGAACAACAACAAACATACAATTCAAGATTCATACAAAGCTGCTTGGACCATAAATGGCACTACAGACAAGATATTAGCATGACGGAAAAGAAAAATTTGTCACAAAACACCAAAATCATTGTTTCTTGACAAATTGGAAAACATGGTGGCACTCTGCTGACTTGACATTTCAATATTTAAAAACTACAATAATAATGATAATAATAGTCTGTCTAAATTATTTAACATATTATTGATAAAAGTGTGTGAAACATTTCCAATTACAGTCTTGTTATTGTATTTATTAACTAAAACCTTTCAGATTCGCTTTAATTATTTGAAATAAAGCTATAATGATATAGTATATAAATTATTATTATATTAATCTAATAAATAATAGATAAAAAAACATCTACATTACTCCAGATACATTTGAAAACGGTGTTTTCGTTTCAAAACGTTCCCCCATCCACACTGGTGTTGAAGCGTTTTCCTAAAGTTGCTCATCCGCACTAAAACGTCTGAAAATGCTAAAATCACCTTACTCCGTATGCGTAAAACATAATAAAAGCTCATGAGATGATACAGAGAGAGCAAATGCAATACATTTATCACGCTATTCTTCTGACACAATCATTTTATCAGTAAAATATCCCACCACTAAGGCGCACTCAAAATTGTATAATCTTAAACGTAATTGTCATGTTTTGCCACAGGAAAGCAATTGCGGTCTATTTTTGCTGTAATGTCAATATGAAGATTCTACAAAGGAACATTTCTCTTTAGCAACACTATGAAAGTAAATAGCACGGCACAACAATGCCAGTATAACCATAGATATCTATGGTAACAACAAATAAAACTATACCGTTATCATCTCCGTGTAAACAACTACAAAAATGCGAATTTGTGAAAACGGTGACGTCATGCGCATGCGTATTTTACGTGTTCAGTCTATAGGCGCATCGTTTTTTTACAAAGTGACATCGCCAACTACTGGCCTAGCATGAATAATACAGCGTTTTTAGTCCTTTTTGCAGATCTGTGTGAACAGGGATTGTTTTGATAACATTGTCTTCTGTTCACGAAAAACCCAAAGGAAAAACTTTTATGTTTTTAGTACATCGCTGTCATGTAAATATACCCTGAAGAACTGAAGAAATGTTGCCATGGCAACTAACTGAAATAAATTAGGTTTAAGTTGAAGTATTAAAATGACTAAACTAAAACTGAAATAAAATATATTAAAGCTGATTGGAAAACAAAACAAAAGCACCTAACAAAATGACTACAACTTAAATCACTGAAAATATAAAAATAAAATTCTAAATATTACTACATACATAATTGAAAGTAAACAATACTAAAATAACACTGCAATTAACCAATTAATAATAAGTGGCAAGACATATTAAAGACAAAACTATTGCCAGAATGAGCAAAACAAACATACAACTTAACGAACAGCAGGCAACAGCACTGCAGTGATGTGTATTGAAATAAGCGAAAGTGCTTATCTGTTTTTGTTTCAGTCAAGTTGAGGAGAGTCTGATGAAATATTGGAGACTGAAAATATGGGGAAAATGACAGCACAACATACAAAAGAGCTGACTGATGCAACATATGTCTGTGCAACCTAGCATGACATGTTCATCTGTACATGAAGGCAGAGATCTGAATAAATAAGAAAAGGATGAAGAGTGGGGTAGGGGCCAGCCACCCAGGGCCACAAGCACTCCAGTGCAGTCACACAGTCTTCCCAGCATGCACTGCATGCAAGTGGGAGGCTCAGAAGTGAAGTAATCCAGTAGTGAGATGATATGAGAGAAGGGCATGGTTAGCAGAAACATTTTTCTATTCTTAAAACAATTTAGCGCAAACCAGCTCACAGCAGAGATAACACCATTTCCCTATGTGACAACCAGACAGGCAGAATTACCTGGAGGAAAAGTCCTGGTTTATTGACTCTCTCTACTCACAGACATTGACTTCCATCCTGCTCAACCGCTTGAAGTTCTGATGGCTTCATGTGCCTTCGCTCATCTTCCAGACACAGAGCTCGTCCCTTTAGCCACCACTGATCTAGCTAAAGATTATTACACTTCCTACAGAAATAACCTTACACAGACATACCATAAAGCCTTACTAACAGCCTCATTTTCTCGATAACCACTGGATTCTAAAATAGTGATCTGTCAGATTTACAACATTGACTAGATTGACATCTTTATCACCCAAAACCCCTAGGTAGTCTAATATTTCACCACAGGCTTAAGTAAGAAATGTCTGACAAGTTTCAGAACATCAACGAAATAATAAATAGGATAATACTGTTGGTGATTCGAAGTTTGGTCTAAAGCTAAAGAGCTTTTGCTGTCTGTCAGAAAATAAGATAAGAAATGACATCTTAAAATAAAACTGACTGCATGTGAAAAAGATTTCAACATTTGCTAATCTTCTTAACAAACTTGTCCTCACATAATCACTGAAATACTATCCCAGTATCAAAGGGTTAGATTCTTAGATCTACATAGAAAAAGATAACATGACAAATTGTCTAATCCAGTGGTTTTCAACCTTTTTTACTCAAAGGCTCCCCATTGTCTAACATTATATTCGAAGGCCCCTCATATTATACCTCTGGTATTTCGGCTCTAATTATGACAACACTGCTTGCTTTCAAAGCTAGCTTTTTTATAATTTTTTTTGTCATTTTGTGATTCCAGAAAATTCAAGGTTTTGATTCTGAATGTTGTTCAATAAAACAATATTTATTTAAGGTAATAATACATCATTTCAGTTTACATTTAGTTTTTGTTAGATAGATAGATGGATTTAAATCTCTTGTATCCATGTGTACTCTCATACCCAGATAAAATCCCATTTCCAAAAAGCCTTTCCACATGATTAGTTCATAACATTTCTTTTATTTGATGGATTTGAAGGACTTTTGTACAGATGCAATGATGTTCTCAACAACCATCAATATGTAATCAAACAATCCGATACAAGTGAGAGAAGTTAAATAGTGGCAACAATCTCTTGAAAATTCCTAAATCTTTCCTATAGAGTGAACAAATAGCTTGAAAGTGATGAGCCAAACAACATAACTGACTTTCAACTTCATCTTTTCTGCTTTCATCTCACATGCTTTGACTTTCCTCTTACTCAAGCACTGGAGTCTGTCTATGCCAACTGTCTAACTCTCTCTATCTTACAGTGTTTCACTGAGGCACATTAAGTATTTGTGCCGACAGGCCATGGTGCCAGTTTTTCAGTTTAGCGAAACGAGGGCCTTTGGCTTCAGATTCAAACATTTCCCTGTGACATCAAGACATATATACAGGAAAAAAAAGAGGAAGGAAAGGGAGAAAAGAGAGGGTGGAAAAATGGGTTAGGGAATATGGCCTTCACTCCCCTGCCCAATATTTGTGGCTGTTTAAGGTGTTGTAAAATTGACATGTACCCTCTAAATGTTTTGCATTCAGCCAAATACTAGAGGTCACATTTTGCATTGTATTGTGTCAGAAGTGTAATGACATTGTGAAATAAATGAGAGCTAAAGATATGAAGAATGAAGCTTGATGTAAATACAACAGACCAGAGGTGTAAAGTATTTGAGTAATTGCCTGTACTTCATTACTGAAGTATTATTATTTGTAATTTGTACTTGTACTAAGGTACTGCTAAAACTAAATACTTAATCATAAAATTATACATTTTAGAATTTGATTTTAAAAAGATCTTCACGATTCAAAATACATATCATGACTGTGTGCAATTGCAAAACATAATTGTAATTGCAAACAGGATTCCCAAACACTCCAATTGCCCTTCCAACTTTAATTTTTAAAAGTTTGTTGTCTTTTTGAGGTGGATTAATTTTCTAGGAAGATAATCTTTTGGTTATGCGCTACGTAATTCACATCCTTCCTGGCTACAAATAATATAACTGGGCTATATTATCTGTACATCCAATTTGAAAGATTGGATATAAGTTTACGAAGACAGGGTTGCCAAGTAATTTGTAATTTAATGCCTATTTCTAAAGCTAAGAAAAATGTTTACATTTTGATACTTAAGCACAATTAAAATGTGAAATGTGAAAACTTTTCACTCAAGTATGTTTTCAGATATTTTGGCATTTCAGTAGCCAAGCATTACCAATTACCAATTTCTTTAACAAAAAAGTACAATTTCTCTGTAATTTTTACACCCCTGATACAGACAACTATAAATACATCGAGCTGTATTAGATTGATGCATCTAATGTGTGCGGATCAAGTTCAGCACAGAGAGTGGTGTTCGATTATGAGAGTTTGGTTGGGGGGTTCTGATCATATGTCAGCTTTTCAAAAAGCCTTTCAGGTTTTAAGAGGCAGAGGGCTGGGTTTCAGCACAGGTCAAATATGTGGCCACCAGATGCTGCTGCTAGATGCCTACCTTGATTTTCTCAGAGCTTCCTCATCAGGGTCTTGCACTGCAGAAGAGTAAAGACAAGGAGAGAACATGTCAGACTCTACACAACAAATCAAAATCTATATCAAAATAAAAGGAAAGTGACAAAAACAGGCAGGCAGACTCACTGTATTCAGTTCCAGTAATGTGGGCGAGGAGGCGGAAGGACTTGGACTGCAGCTGGGCGGCTCTTTTAGTCCATTCAGATGGCCCCAGGTCATTGTTTTCATTGGGAATGACGGCCTGATACACTGGGGAAGCACTGTCTATAACATGGTCTTTAACTGGCAGATTACTGCAACCACAGAAAAAGCCGGTCTTGTGAAACACACACTTTCTTTTCAGAATGACAGGGAACATCAGCAAAATAATTTTCATGTATAACGACATTAAATGCATTTTTGGTAATTTTTTTATTAAAATTGGATGTAAATTTACCTATTCTGACTAATTTACTGCCATTATCACAAACTTACGATGTACTGTATAACATACAGTTATGTTAACAGTCTGTTAGCACTGATTTTTTTTACATATAGATTGATAAATATGCAGAATACTTCATAAATGTGCTAATAAAGAGAAGCATGGGCAATGTGGCCAGAAGCTTGCTTATCACACATTATATCTCTTACCCAGAAGAATGACAGAGCAGAGCATTCAGAAATCTGTTTGTTGACATCTAAAACTCAATCGCTGACTGATTTCCTGTTACCACATTAGCAGACCCTCTTGTAAACCTCACCATTTAAACACGTTTTCACCAAAAACAGTCAAAGTCACCTAGCAACAAGATTAAGGGTTTCGGAGGAACATTTGAATGGTTAAGAACCATAGAAATGGAACTGAAAGGTGCGGTCTGAAAAGGAGTAGTATGTGATGTCATCGATGCATTAGGCTAAATAAAAAGGCAAAATCCAGCTATTTCAAAAGTTACAGGACAGACTCTGCTCATGAATACCAGGTGCATTTCAGAAGTCAAGATGCTCCAAATCAATCAAAGGGAGGTTAGAGGAAGAGATGAGAGAGAAATAGATAATGTGGTGATCAGGCATGCAATGCGCAAGGGAGGAGACGAAAAGAGAGTGCTCATATCAAACAGATGGATCAGGCTACTTACGATAGCGGAGAGTCAATTTCATTGCTGCCAGGCAGGGCCATTGAGATTGGACACATGTAGAGGGGGGACAGGGTACATGATGTACAGTGTGATGGATAGAGGAAGCGGTGGATGAAAGGATGGATGGTCGGGAATGGAGTGAGAAAGGGAAAATTAGATAAAGCTTCTACGCTATGCATTAGAGAAGGCTTCTGACACGAGACCGAAAGCCTAATCTCTCATTTTCATGATTTCAAACCATACAAAGACCATAAACATCAAAATACTGGCCAACAACACCAACAAACATAGAAATATGTAGATCACGGCTAAAACTAATTCCCAGTGGATATACAGAAGAAAAAAAAGTGCACAACTCATAGTACAGATTACCAAAATTACCAAAAAAAATTTATAATTCTCTTACTTTCATTAAGACTTCATGTATTTGATCAAAATACAGTGAAAACTGTAATATTAACAGTAATAATATAACTCTTTACAATTTTAATATATTTTTAAAAAGTCTTTACTCCTGTGATGGCAAATAAGTATTTTCACCATTCCAGTCTTCACGATCCTTCAGGAATCATTTTAATATGCTGATTTGCTGCTCAAGAAACATTTCTTATTATTATCAATGCTGAAAACAGTTTTGCTGCTTAATATTTTTGTGGAAACGTGATGCATTTTTTTCGGGTAGTCTTTGATAAATAGAAAGTGATGAACAGCATTAATTTAAAATAGAAATATTTTGTAACATTATTCATGTCTTTACTTTACTGTTTTGATCAATAAAAGTACCCTTACTGAATAAAAGTATTAATTTCTTTCAAAAAGAAAATCTTACTGACCAAAAACTTTTGAACGGTAGTTTACCCATAAGCCATGATCCATAACTTGTGCAACTGAGCATTCCCATCATCATTCCTATTTGTTTGCATCATTTATTCGTTATTTTCCTGTTCATCACTGTAAAGCTGCCTTGAAACAATCTGCATCGCGCTATATAAATAAAGGTGACTTGACTTTACTTGAAAAGCACACAAAAATCCAGCTGGTTCCACAGAAACTACACATAACATTGAAGACTTCGAAAACTGCCTTTCTTCTGCTTCTGTAGGGCAACATGTTCACAGCATACAATTTACATCACTATCATTTTGATGATGTTAAAATGAGGAAGAGTGAGACTATATCCAGTCTATGAACAGACATCCTTTGGAAGTCTTTAGCCTCGTGAGCATTAGCAGATAGCACTGGCCTACTCAAGCGTAGCTGTTTGCCAGGCGTTATAGCCAATGTGTGTCATGCAGGGCATGGGAGGAGGTAGAGGACGCAGTTAGGTGCACTAGATCTTACCCGGACATCTCGCTACCCCTGGCCTGGGACTGGCCAGCAATGGCATCCATAATAGCATCCTGGGAGTACATGCTGATGGGGGTGTTGTACTGGGCATGGATGATGGTGGCCTTGCCTCCAGGCCCCTTCACCTCAATGGGCTTATTGGTGGAGAGGGCAGAGTCCTTCAGAGCTATAGGGTTGAAGCTGGACAGGTACTCATTGCTGTGCAAGTGAGGGAAAGGTGATAAGGGATGAGTATGGGTAGAAGAGAGACAACAAAGACAAAATGGAGGTTAGAGTGAGAGTAAGAGAAAGGGAGTGAGGAAAGTGAATTGGTAATGAAAGGTAAGAACCCTTGGTTGATAATACCAGCATATGTTGTGTTTAAGATGCTGGTGTGCTGGTATTTCAACAAAGCTTCTTGATTACATTAACCAGCAGAAAAACCATGCTGGTCGACCAGTTCAGCTAGTCCACCAGCAAGACCAGCCTGGACCAGCATGATAATTCATGATGGAAGGTGTTGCAGGTGAGACTAAATGAGTTAAACCATAGTACGGTATTAATTAAATTGATTAATAAATAAATAAATAAATAAATAGATAAAGGGCCCAGTCTAATTTATAAGGTAGAAAAAACACATCAAAAATGTTTTACACAGCAAAAGATTACTACTACACACGACACATACAATGACTCGACACATACAATGACTTGTATAACTACAGCAAGCAGTACAACATAGCACACAAAAAGGCATGGGAATCTGCAAGAATTGAACAAATCCAGTCCCGATTATAATTCTACTTAATCATTCCACTTCCTTAACGGTTCCATTTACAATTTTTTTTAGTACTTTAAAGAATAAACATTTGAAGAAAAAAGTTATTCCATTGCCAAATGACGAGATGATTTCAATAATAAATACACGTACAACAATTCGTGCAAAAACAATATGTTCAGAGTATTTTAGTACGGTACCTGTGCAAGAACCATTAACGGAATTGGACATCAGGTGGTTTATAGTATTTTTTAAATATATGGAAACCAGTTGTAAATAAAGGTGCATTCTTGCTATGTCAGAATTACTGTAACGTCAACTTGTAAAAAAAAAGATTCACATCCTTGCAGAACTCATAATTCACAACAGAGCTCCGACTTGTACAGCCTGACCCTAACAATGTCATGCAGAAAAACTCAAAATAGCAGCGGCTTCAGCAGTAAAAATTTAGTTAAGCAGTTATTTAATAATTTTACTGTTTAATAATTCCTATAATTGACTATTGTTAATG
Organism: Leuciscus leuciscus; assembly: GCF_965113295.1. Taxonomy (NCBI): domain Eukaryota; kingdom Metazoa; phylum Chordata; class Actinopteri; order Cypriniformes; family Leuciscidae; genus Leuciscus; species Leuciscus leuciscus. The sequence goes on along the minus strand of NC_138746.1, from coordinate 12,582,009 downwards.
CAATATTCTGAAAATAAACAAAAGACAGTTTAATGCAGCAAGTGCAGAGCTGCTAAACAAACTTTAAATAAAGTTTGTCAATAAGGCATTTGAATAACGACTGTTACTTGTTATAGTGTGGTTTTGTCTGTTGATTACTGAAATATTTCAGGTTTATTTTGCAATTATGGTTGCAATGGATACATAATTCCGAGTCCGAAGATGTGAACAGCTCTGAGTATAACGTCATAGGTTGTCATTTAGTAAATACGGTCATTTTTATATGCCATGAATGCAGCATAAGAAACCGTTCTTGATTCCCAACCCGAAATCTAAGTGTATATTAACTGAAAAGTGCCCAAAGAGGACCAATAGAATCATGACAAAAACATTTTCTATGCTTCACATGACTTCAGCAAGCAAAGCTCTAGCCCCCTAAAACACACACATATATATTCCAAAGAAGTGTGTTTATACCCATCACTGATTCTGATATGTTTCTCTGTGTTGTAGTAAAGGTTTACATTAAGCATTAGTACACCATTAAAGCAAGCTTTGATTGCACAGGAAGACAAATCTCACTAACCACACTGTATTGTTGATAACACACCACAAAGGCAGTTCCAAACAATTCCATGCACGTATACCACACAGAGTACTACAACGTTATGCCAGGAGGCTGTTACTAACTTGGCAGGAGTGTTGGTAATAACCTACAATGGGTGAAAGGAAACAGAAACAAGTGCATTGGTTAGCAACTCATTTAAGATTTAACATGGAAGGGTTGTGCCAATGAAAGTTATTCAGGATGTGGAATCTCCTCAATTTTTTAAAGGTGCAATGGTGCGATTTGCTAAAAAGCAGTAAACTCAAGCCATTGGTTGAACCAACATTGACCCAGTTGGGCTGCTCAAAAAAAAAAGAATTCTGTTTGTAGCACAGAAATGACACACTTCACCTTTAAGAAAAAGGAAAAGGTTAGTGTGTTTGAGTGCCAATGTGTGTTTGGCGTGATTGAAATATAACGTGTTTGTGCGCGCAAAAGAGAAATACGTTTTCATGAGTGCCTCCTTGCAAAGATGTGACAGGAGGGAGTGAGGGGGATGTATCAGTGTAGTTAGGAAACTGAACCCGGACATTCCATGACCTTTTATAGAGAGAGCTGCGACAGGTGCTCTCTCACCCATCTCTATAGCGACTGTGTAACCATATCACTCGACACTACAGCCTGAGATTTCCTCTGTGCTGCGGCACACGCTCAAACCTTTTTCGCTGCATATGAAAAGAGTAAACAGAGAGGGGTACAGGACATTGTCATCCATTTCCCTAATCCACCACAGTACAGCCAAAGTGCATTGCTTTGAGGTTACAACACAGAACTGAAACTGTCAAACCTGGAAAGTGATATAGTGCTTTTAATGTCTCAATATGACAGCTTGCATTGGTTGTCAAGATTTGATACACATAGTTTATGTGTATCAAATCTTGACAACCAATGCAAGCTGTTCAAAAGTTTGGGGTCTGTTCAAAACTTCAAACTTCTGAATGGTAGTGTACTTTCTGGTTTGACAGCCAATTTTTCAATTGAAACCCTCTGCTGGATACATTATCTGATATAACCTGATCACTGTACCTGAAGGAGGGTCACAGTAGGGACAACTGAAGCCTCAGCTCAAATTTGTCTTGCACATTCCCTCAGAGCCTTGAAGCCTTAACTAGATCCCTCTCTGGCCTGTTAATGTCAATAGGGAATGTGGTCAATGTAACAGATGTAACCTCTCTTTTCTGAATGCTGTATGGCTGCTGTCATTCTTCTGTCAAAGAGCGAAGTTAGCAACCAGATGGGCCTGACCTATAACCGTCCCACTGATTCTAACCTGAAACTCTAACCTGTTCATTTAACACTATATTTTTAAAATAGGACTGGTTAAGTTTTACCGCACATGGCTGCTAGCGTCAGATCTCGCTCTATTCATGATTACATACCCACTATGCATGCCTGACCCCACGCTCTTAGCCCTTTCCTGCAGCATGGCCATCTCTTGCAATGTCTCGGCAGAGTACAGACCGATGGGGGAGTTATACTGCTGTTTTTTTTCTCCGGAGGTGGATTTGTCCCTCGGAGAAGCTAAATGTCTTTGAGCAGGGAAAGAAGCATCTCCGCTACTGCTGGAGTTTGATTTAGCAGAAGCTGAGAGACCCCCATTCATTTGCACAGGCTGATCCTTAAAGAAGAAGTGCATGTGTGTGGACAGTGTTGAGAAGGAAAGAACAGAAGGAGCAGATCAGACGAAAGCTGAGAATGATTTAATAACTTACTGAAAGTAAAACAAAAGAGCCCAAAAAAGAAAATTTCTATTTTTGGATGAAATAACTAATCCTTTAACTTCTTAAACAAAATATAATTGTTTGCACACTACCGTTCAAAAAGATCACTCTTGTTTTTTTGTTTGTGAAATAATGTTTCTGAAATAAGTGCTTTCAATTTGAATATATTTTAAAATGGGTTTTTTTCCCTGTGATGGCAAAGCTGAATATTCAGCATCCCTACTCCAGTCTTCACTGTCACATGATCCTTCAGAAATCATTCTAATATGCTGATTTTCTGCTCAAGAAACATTTCTTTTTATTATCAATGTTGAAAACAGCTGTGCTGCTTAATATTTTTATGGAAACCTTGATTGTGAAATCTTATAAATGTCTTTACTGTCACTTTTGATCAATTATTACATACATTTCTAAATAAAAGTACTAATGTCAAAAAAAAAAAAAAAAACTGACCGAAAACTTTTATGTACTGTTGTATGTTTTAGTAAGTGTATGAACTAATCAGGAATCTCTTCTTTTGTGTGCCTATAGCAAAATATTTTTTAATTAACAGCAAAATGAATTATGAGAAACATTACATTTACAATGTTTAGTTAACTTTTTGCTGGAGTGTGCAAAGTGAATACCAGCAGGGGGCATCGTAAGGCTTTTTACAGGTAGCATTTGGAAGGATGTCCTATGTTAAATGTAGTCGAGGGGAACCCAAAGTCCAGAATCTATTATTATCTTAGCCTCTTAAAAGGAATCTTTAACTTGATCCAGCAAAAAAAAAAAAAAAAATTACCAGTGAACATCAGCTGAAGCTTTCTCCAAGGCCTAAATTACACATGAATCTTCATGAAATGAATCAGAGTGAGAGAATGTGGAATGTATGACCTGAGCTTGATTTAAAATATCTGAATGCATGGACATACAGTATACTGTTTTCAGATGTATGTAGAATGCATGACTGTGAGTAATGCATGAGTAATGTGTGACAAACCTTCTGATGGGGGATCACAGTCATAGGGGAGTCAATCCTTGCTGATGTCATGTGAACAGGGTTGGTTCGCTTTGACCTGTGATAAAATAGAGAACATAAACATTTGTAGAAAATGACAAAGAGTGCTTTGGATCACATCTTAAACAATATATGACAAAATTCCAATGTCAAATTGTCAACTATAAACATCTCATGCACAGTTTAACACACATAATGCACCCATGAACAAATATGTGGCAAATATTTTCAGTTTTCCTGGTCTCACATTTTTCCTTTGAGAGTGAACACTGACATAATAACAACGCAATTATGAATGCCATCTACAGTTTTTGTTGCTGCTATCAGAAAAATGCTTTTTTTCCAAACATACTTTGTTCCAAATTGAACCTTTTCAAAAGAAAAAATGTATAACATTACAAGCCTTGTACACAAAGGGGGAAATTTTTTTTTAAGAACACACATTTTGAAAATTTGTGCAAAATGAAAACCACAAAGACAAATTACAATGTGTTTTCTTTCTCGTAAAAGTAAGAGAAGTCCTTGAAACATCACAGTAGAGGTTGACAACAAAGTAGAGAACATATCTGACAACTGTTACAGTGTATCTCTCCCTACATGTCCACTTTTATATCAACAATCCTTGCAGAGTGAACTCTGGGATCTATTAAAGGGATAGTTCACTTTGAAATTAAATTTTGGTATGTTTTAGCTTACCTCAAGGGCATCCAAGATGTAGGTGTCTTTTTTTCCGCAGTAGTTTCAATTTTGATATTTTTAGGTCAAACCGTTCTTGTCTGTCAGTCACATAATGCAGGTCTATGGTCACTGTCTCAAAGAGCATGCACAGAGTCCAAATTAAAACAATTCCCCATCGTCCAAATTAAACAATTCCCCATCGTAAGTACACATTGATGGCCTAAGACACGAAACGAGCGATTTGTGTGAGAAAACGAACAGTATTTATATCGTTTTTACCTCTTGAACACAGCTGCGTCCAAGTGATCTGAGAGCGCGGGCGGGTATAGATGTATACACTAGATGTCGCATTGCAGGGTTCTCAAGTCTCACGCATTGGCCGTGAGACACACGCAATTCAACCAGTTGACACGCTCACACGCCACACCGTGTATTTCTCACGCTGAAAAGGCAATGCCAACCAAGTTGTCCTGCAAGCTTTATATATAACGTTGTATACGAGGCGCAGGCACACAAAGTGAAGTTTCCTGCCGCCAGCACGTATCTCGGCCAGATTGCGTTCGTTACTAGGCAACATAGATGCGCGAACACACGGAAGTTGACGGAACATTCTCGGCCACCTTACATTCGTTACTAGGTAACCAACAACATCGCGCAAACACACGTCGTGATGGAGAAGGTAAGTTGGAAGAAAGCTTGTCTAACATTTTTAGGCTAGAACATTTAATATATATAGCCCATTGTATACATTATTATTGATGCAGTCAAAAACTCTACAACTACTTTGCAACCAGGCCAGAAGCTTTGGCTCTGTTTGGCTAGCTTACGTTATCTGAAACTAAGGGAAATGTTAGTGGGTATGGGAAGGAATGAAGATGTATTTCTTCATTTTATTTTAAATTATATGTTATATTGTATTAATAGTCTTTCTAGTTACATTGAGGCTACATGTATTAAAGCAGAGTGCTCTGGGTAATATTTTATATCCTGTCAAAACATACATTAATCATTGCCATTGCATTTGTATTTTTCAAAGATGTCAGGGAAAAAGCAAAATGATATTTTATCATTCTGGGCACCAAAGGGTAAGCCCCCTAAAAAATTATTTTGAAATATAACTTTAAAGAGTATATTTGATGTGATGAATTGCTCTGTCGTTTATCAGATTTACCAATTGTTATCATTTCAAATTTGTGCTGCTTAATTATGAACAATGGGTAAAATTGGGGGGCGGGGGCAGGTGCGGGGACTGGTGGGGGCGGGGCTCCATTAGGGCTCCTCCCCTAACCGCATGTGATCTCACTCCAAGCTTTTGATAAAACTTGAGAACCCTGCGCATTGGCTACTGCGAAACCGTACCCAATGCGACATCTAGTGTATACATCTATACCCGCCCGCGCTCTCAGATCACTTGGACGCAGCTGTGTTCAAGAGGTAAAAACGATATAAATACTGTTCGTTTTCTCACACAAACCGCTCGTTTCGTGTCTTAGGCCATCAATGTGTACTTACGATGGGGAATTGTTTAATTTGGACGATGGGGAATTGTTTTAATTTGGACTCTGTGCATGCTCTTTGAGACAGTGACCATAGACCTGCATTATATGACTGACAGACAAGAACGGTTTGACCTAAAAATATCAAAATTGAAACTACTGCTGAAAAAAAGACACCTACATCTTGGATGCCCTTGAGGTAAGCTAAAACATACCAAAATTTAATTTCAAAGTGAACTATCCCTTTAAGAGTGTTAAAGTAAAGTAAAGATGGTCCAGTGTAATCCCTGCAGGTATGCACAGAGAGGGGAAATAAAGGTGAACACGCATTTTGGGGGATTTTGCTCATGATAAAGTGAACTAAAAGCAAACATGACTTAAGAACTAAGATACATCAGAATTGCAGGTTGCACTGGAGAGATCAATGATGTTTTTAAACTCAAAAACTTCAAGGGTCTCACGGATGAATGCTTGCAGACATGGTTTATGAGGGAGGTGCGCTAACCCAGGCGTGGCTCTCCCAAACACAACACAGAAAAATTCTGCACTGATCTGTTGATATTGATATTTGTACAACATGCCCAGAAGATATCTTTCAAGCGACACTGTTCAATTCACTGATCAATTTAGCCCACAAGGGCCTCCAATTATGACCCAAATATAATTTTGTATTTGCTCAAATTTGATGTTGTTCACATATACTGTAAAGCTGTTCACATGACCTTTTAAATTGTGGCCCATACCCATATGTGTCTAAACAGCCAATGTAATGCATAAAAAGCCTGTTATGTTCATCATAACATCATCAACACATTTCATAATTTAATACGATACCATATTTTGTTAAATGAATAAGACATTAGAACATAGTCTTCCAGCCTCAAATCTTTACATTAGCATCAGAACCTTAATATTTTAGTTTCTTTTGCTAATGTTCAAAGCAAGTGAAACAACAACATTTGGCATCAACATATGTATATATTCTGTATACACAAGAGAGGAACTGTCAGGGCCCTCTAGGCCTTCAGAGAGGGCCTTAACTATTGTAAAAATTAGGAATCTTTCCACCTAACGCTTTCAGCTCTGTGATTGGTGGTCCAGCTGTGAAATTCTAGAGGGCCAAGCAGTGGGTCCCTCTAAGTTTGTGACACATTCCACCTTCTGTGGGGAACACGATCGGAAAAAAAGAAACGCTGATAGACTAGCTAGCGCTATCCGCTATGGAAACCACAAGCAACATTAATGAGGAGGACATCGTTGCTAATTTATTATCCATGATTTTTAAATCATTTCAACCACAGCAATCAAGGGATACCCCTGAATGACAGCATCAACCAAGAAGCTTTAGTTGAGAAAAGTTATTTTGCAGAATTACTGGTCAGTCCGTAAATTTATTAACTTAGAGACCATGCAAATTTGCTGTAATTCTGCATAATAGTTACATTTTTCCCAAATTATAAATTTAATACAGTCTGTTACATACATTTAAATGGCTGCTGTGCCAGTCTAATGATATGATTTATTATCAACATATGCGGAAGTGTCTGCTGCTAATGTGCTATGGTCGGAGCGCTGTCATGACTCATTGGCTTACATAAAATGTTATTGGCTTTGTGGCCAGTTGTCACCATATTCCGCTGATATGACACACCAATTGTGTGATGGTGCAATTTTGTGTAATGATGATCCATATTAGAATAAGAAAGTTATCTGGATCAATTGCAGAGTGAACATAGCCTTGTTTATTGCTATATTTTGTCAGTGCTGGGCAGGCTGAAAAATAGCAAGTTAACAGGAGTATGAGGCTGCTGATGGATCAATGGACACTCGCCAGAGGCTGTGAAGAAAGCTCCTAAAAGCTAGAGCTACAGAATGCATAATACATTGTTTGTTTTGAAGAGCTTTTGAAATGTGTGGAATCTTAGCTATATGAAGCTTGTCTAATAATGTTGGCAACGTGTAACATGATGACTCAACAGGTAGTCTGATCTGATAAGGCCAGTGAGTTGTCAGAATGTTTCATACTCTTTATATCAGGAAACATGAAAGCAATAAAATCACATAACCTTTCCCTTGATAAAAACATACACAGCTCATGATCAGCAGTGCATGTTTTTATCCAAGGAAAGGTTATGTGCTTTTATTGCCTTCATGTTTCCTGTTAGTCAAAAAAGAAAATTTAAAAGAAGATATATATACATGACCTTTCCCTGGATGAAAACATACACAACTCATCAGAGCTCACACACAATCTCAGTCACATATGTTTGTGATAGATTGAAGCTGCAGTCTGTTTGCGGTTCATAAAAGTGATTTGATTGATTGACTACATTTAACAGTCAAGGCCTGCTTTTATTACACTGCAGTGAATGAGATCCACTAACATCTGCATTCGATATAATTATTTAAATTAATAATTTGGCTGTAGCAACAGAATCGCACAAGTGGATAAGAAAAAACTATGCTGTCAGTGAAGATACTGATACGAGCTTATGGCCGCCAAGAAAGATGAAATATCAGTGTGGAACACAGTGTAAACATGGCAGATCATTTTATTAACTTTACCAGAATGGAAGCCTAGACGAAACTCAAATGGGAATCATGATGTAATCCCACAGCAAAACGTCCTGGTGTCATTTTAATCAGGATGGACAATTATATCCAACAGGGACGGTTCTATTCTATTCAGTTCTGTTCTGTTCTATTCTATTCTATTCTATTCTATTCTATTCTATTCTATTCTATTCTATTCTATTCTATTCTATTCTATTCTATTCTATTCTATTCTACAAACTCTAAATGTTACTTATGCCATACACAGTATTGAATTTTCCATTACTGCCACATCCTTCTTTGAGAGTCATCATTCAAACCTTTGGACAATTCCCCTATACATTTTATGGTTTCATATGTTTTATGGCAAGTAGTATGACGCAAAAATGCATCAGCAAGTAATGACACATTTTTTTAAATTCAGAAGTTCAAATGTTCTACCGTTCACGATTTGATCAGTGAGATTTAAGAAAAAATATACTTTTATTCAACAAGAATGCAATAAATTGGTCAAAAAGATAGTAAAAACCTAAGTGTATAACTGTTTTCAACATTGATAATAATAAGAAATGTTTCTTGAGCACCAAATCAGCATATTAGAATGGTTTCTGAATGATCATGACACTGAAGACTGAAGTAATTCAGCTTTGCTATAACAGGAATACATTTTAAAAATTTTAATATATTTAAATAGAAATAAGTTATTTTTTAATCGCAATATATTTCATAATCGTACTGTTTTTACTGTACTTTTTCAAACTTTTGAATGGTAGTGTACATCAAAGCAAATTTGTAAGCTTACACACACACACACCTCCAAAAAGACTAACAATTCACTGTACCTTTGCATGGTGAGGGCCAGATTGAAGTTGGCAGACTTGATCTTGTTTTGGGCCTCCAGGTGTGTCATCCCCTCTGTGCTGACCCCATCAATGGCCACGATGATGTCACCCTGAATCAGGTTGCCGGAGGAGGCCTTGCTCCCTGGTGTAATCTGCAAAAAAACAAACAAATAAGCTTTTAAATGAAATACAGGTCAACACCTCTGCAAACTCAAAACTTGGGCAAGATAGTCATTTGTTTTTTTATTTGCCTGCCTCCCTATGGTATTGATAATGTAGGTTGATTGATGTATGTATAAAGGTGAATAAAGGAGAAGGCTCTGCAGGTACTTGCTTTATACCCTCTCAATAAAATCAGTGGAGGATAAAAACACACATATATTCTGGATCCATGACAGCTGGGTACACAAAGAGATCTCAAGCACACATTTGGCATTCTGCATGCTTAGTGCAACAACAGATAATGTGTTCCTCTTGCTAAAAATAGAACTGTGACTGCAGAATAAAGTTGCTCTTAGTCTACAGACCCTAAATCAATCTGAGAAAATGTGTATGAATATAATGTGAATGAAGAAAATGTCCGGGTCATATACCACATGTTTCTGACAGGCTTTGTGTGATTTCTTAATACCTTTATATCTTCCATTGAACTTATAGTTATATAGAAATTATTTATACACACTACTGTTCAAAAGTTTGGGGTCAGTAAGGTTTTTTTTTTTAAAGAAATTAATACTTTTATTCAGTAAGGATGTATTAAATTGATCAAAAGTTACAGTAAAGACTTTTATAATGTTACAAAATATTTCAATTTCAAAATAAATGCTGTTCTTTTGAACTTTCTATTCATCAAAGAATCCTGAAAAAAATGTATCATGATTTCCACAAATCTGTTTTCAACATTTCGTGAGAATTTCACACAGGACAACAAAACACTCATTATTGGACACTTTACTGCTGAAAAACGAATTTCTACAATGGAACTACAATAGTAGTGTATGCTAGTAATGGAAAATGGGTCAATTCTGTTCCTGCAGAGCATGTTGAGGACCACCATTTGTGATTATGTGATACTGATACAGGAAACCTACAGACTGCACAGATGGGTGACACTGTCTCATCTCTGTGTCATATATCAAGCTTTAGAGTCTGTTTCTTTTATTGTAAATCTGGCGAGGTTTCAGCTGTGTGTTTTGAGCCAGAAGCATCTCCTTAGCCAAAGTCTCACTGTGCATGGCTGTGCAGAGCTGTCTAATTTACAGAAAGCTGACGTGAATGCAAAATGAATAAAGCTGATTTCAGTTGTGTGCATGTTTCTCTCTAATCTCTTCAGGCTAGATGAGGAATTTTTGACACTGTGTTATGTTTTGCTCCCTGAGGGACTATTCCTAAAACTCCCATTGAGGAAAAACTGAAGAGCTCTCTGTGTGAGTGTATTTTTGCATCTGTTTTGATTTTAAATAAAAATAAAAAACCCTGAATGCATGCACATCTGAGCCAAGGATTTGGTTTCAAAAGTGCCAAGACTGTAAAGCCTATTTCAATAGCCTGAGAAGTAGACCAGCCATAAAAAAAGAAAAGTGTCTGAAATAGCATCAGGACACATGCAAACTCATTCTGAGAAAGTTAGTTTGGTGTTATTATCTGACAACAGATAATTGGCAGAGTTTTTTGTCCAAAGTCAATGGTAACCAAAACAGAACATTCTTCAAAATATCTTCTTTTGTGCTTCACAGAAGAAGGAAAGTCATTCAGTTTTGGAATGACATCAGGGTAAGTAAATGATTTTTGGGTGCACTTTCCCTTCAAATGCTTCACTCTAAGCCACAATAATAGAGCAATCAAATCAACTTATTCCATGGCTCACCTCTGCTATCTTACCTGAAATATTTGTGCCAAGACATTTCATTATGAACCAGTCCTACAGCAGTCATAGTTCAGTATATGATTTTCAATGATCTAGATCAGTGTCAGACATTGATCAGTGTCTGCTATTTGTCTCACATTAATTACTGGGTGCCTAGATTGAACCTTGGACAAACCAGCAAAGGGTCCAGAAGGAATATCAGACTTACAGATGGAGAGGAGCAGTAGAGCAGGTGAAACAACATGATTATGCACTATGTGGATACAATGTATGATGCAATGAAAATACTGTTGAGACAAAACTTAGAGGCACTTATAAAATCCCATTATATATAAGTTAGTTCCACTTCTCTAATTTGATTGGTCAAACCTATAGGTACATTTTAACTTGCCAAATTTTGTCTGTAATTAAAATTAGTCAATATTTGGTTTGGCAAGTTTGGCAAAGTGACCATACAAATTTAGCCGTGTGATTGAGTAATTTCTCCCACAGTGTTTTAGACAAGTACTTTTAAATAATAAATTCATGAAATTCACTTTTTGAAGTTGCATTCAAAATCCACTTGGTTTAGCAATCTGTGAGGTGTGCAAATGGGCATGAATGCTTTTGTTTCTTAAGGTGCTGTCACAAAAAAGATCCATAGACTATAGTCAATAGTGTAACAATGTATGTACAGCTAATCTGAAGCCACTTTCGGATCAATCAGCTTTCTGTTGGTCAACGCAGTGAATCCATGTGACCAACTTGAACGCGCTGCGAGATCTGCGTGGTGAAATCTTTCACCCTCAAGCAAAATTCCTGATCGCAGGGATTCTGGTTGCTGGTCACTAGCATTTTGCTTGAGAAAAGCATGACTATGCTGCTCCACCAGCTAGACAGCTCTAACCAACATAAACCAGCCTGGACCAACATGAAATTCATGCTGGATTTTTCAGCAGGGCCCGAAACTTTATTGCTGTTGTTGTTATTCTCCTCTGATACTTTCACAAGCTCAGGGGACGTTCACACAGAATGTGTTTTTTCATTCCACTGCTCTATTTTTCCATTGTTTTTCAATGTACACACGAGCTAGACAGACATCTTTAACCATTGAACTCTTTTGCAGCATCTCGCGCATGACACAGAGCACTCAAGAAATGCAACTTTAAAAAAAAAGTTTTTAACAGCAAAATGCGTTCTGTGTGAACCGGCCCTCATTCTGGTACATCAAAGACAAGGCATAATAACATAGGGATCAACTAATAATCAAAGATATCTAGTTAATTATTAGACAAACACAAAATGTTTGACTGCACCCCTTGAGTGTTTGCTTATCAAGTATTTTGGTTTGATTTTAATTTGATTATGCTTTCAACTCTCAATAAGAGTGTAGAACTCTTTGCTGAGTTTATCTTATTTTATCATGTTTATCCATTATTTTACACAATAAAAAAAAAAGTGGATTCAAACTGCAGATTTAATCTGGGTTTGATAATCAGTCGGTGTCTCATAAAACAGTGCCATTGTTAGAGGAATGCCTTGCAGTGTGTGGCTACTGTGTGTAATACCTTTAAAAATGTATCGGTATGTGACAGCTGTGTTTCCACTATTGTGGTCACGTCTACACTGTGGATGAGCTTAACATGATCAGTGCAATCTGATACCTGGATGGACTATATATCCAGGCACTTCACACAAGCTCATGAGCAAATATGACAGATTGTAGTTGCCCTTCTTGCAGAATGCATGGCACAGTATTTGATAATCTTTTTCTCAAAATAATTAACCTACTCAAGTTCAACTGAAAGAGCTCTTATACTCTGGCACAAATTCACAAATAACTGAAGTCTGTCTTGTTTGCTTACTGAGGTACAGGCCTGTAAGAATAAGCCACACTAGGTTTAGCAACAACAACAAAAAATCTTGATATGTCCATCCAACCTTTGGATAAATCGAGGTTGGAATGAACATGCTTGCAGTTAAGATGGCTGTGATACGTCCAAAATAGTTTTAAATGACAGGCTTCTTCCTCCTTCCTTCAAAAACAAATGCTCTGTACTTATAACTACCCACATTGGGTAGCAATTGCAGTCTTTTTCCTGCTTGACAGCTGCTCTAATTGTGTCTGTGTAAATGGGTGCTAGCCACTAGAGTGTTGCGGTTGTTTTAAGAGTTGTCTTCCTCTATAAATGTCAAGTCTAATTGCCTCATCTAGCAAGGGGAGTGTCCTGTCACCTTTAGAAAGGCCACTGTGATGGTAGTGTTCATGTGCATCCCCATAAAGTGACTTCTGACCTGTACTCCAAATTAAATGAAAAAAAAAAAAGTAAGTCATTTAGGTTTGGAAGTATATGAAGGTGAGTACATGATGACAGAATTTTTTTCACTTCTGGGTTAACTATCCCTTTAAGGCTTCATTAAATTATGCTGAATATTAGGTAAAATCGTATAAAACATTAATGTCAGAAAAAAAACATGGATAAAGACATTTTGCAAAAACATTTCTAATTCAGATTTACATGTTTTAAGGAATGCATGATACTGTTGCTTTGTGCTGGGGTTAGCAAAACTAATGGCAGAAGGAAAAGGAAGGGATCATGGAAAAACAAAGGCTTTGAGAGACTGGGGGTGGATTACCAGGCCTGGCACACAAAACATGCATTAACTCCCCATTCTCAGCTCATTCCAATTGATGCCTGGATGAATGAGTGGCTGATATGTCAGCTCAAATCTCCTGCGCACTCACAACAGCACAAAGGAGCTGTTCTGTGGGTCAAGTGAAATACAGGAGGGAAGTAGGACTCAGAGAAATCTAGAGAGAGAAATTTGATGGCTGATTGGATGGACAGATCGGCTGTCCATCAAAACAAGTCAACATGAAATCAAAATACATCCAATATACTTACTTAAGAAATATTCCTGGTCTTGTGCATGATTGCTATGCATCATTCCAATGCAAAATATGATTGTAATCTTTCCACTTTGCATGATCTATTCAACCCCTTATGGATAAAATCAAGATAATTGATTAAATCCCACCATTTTTTTTTCTTTCTCAGGGAATATCCTATTTCCATCAGCATAAACAACCATTCAAAAGTTTGGGGTTGGTAAGATTTTTTTAAATCTAAAAATTTTGAAAGAAGTGTCTTATGATCACCAAGGCTGCATTTATGTAACCAAAGCAAAAACAGTAATATTGTGACACATTATAAAATAACTGTTGTCTATTGTAATATGTTTTAAAATGCAATTCCTTATGAAAATTTTAAAAAGCTGCATTTTCAGCATCTCTACTCCAGTCTTCAGTGTCACATGATCCTTCAGAAATCATTCTAATATGCTGATTTTCTGCTCAAGAAACATTTCTTATTAATATCAATGGTAAACACAGTTGTGCTGCTTAATATTTTTGTGGAAACCACGATAAAAAAATGCAGGATTCTTTGATGGATAGCATTTTGATGGATAAAATATCATTAAAAGAACAGCATTTATTTCCAATAAAATCTTTTGTAACATAAATGTCTTCACTGTCACTTTTGATCAATTGAATGCATCATTGTAGAATATAATTATTTTTATTATTCTATCTATATCTTACTGACCCCACATTTTTTAATGGTAGTGTACATCAAATTACTGTGCTGAAATTACTCATTGTAACAGCTTTCAAAATGTTTCTTTTCTGTGTGTTCCACAGAAGAAGAAAAAAAGAAAAAAAGATATATATATAATTTTCCGGGTATGTAAAGTATGAGGATGAAACCAGTCCTTTAAGGCAAGCTTTGAATTAGTATCCTTGTTCTCTGCAGATTCTAAGTGAACACACCAAGATCTACACCAGTCATATTTTGAATTGACAGTCATGTTGTGTCAACATCTGAAATGGTGAAGACTTGATCAGTTACATAAGACTAAAGTAGCAATACTTACTCATGATTGAAGCCCGAGTACTTAACCAGATGGCCTCATTTATGCTAACAAGACCGAAAAGAATCCGACACCATATGAATGCAATGCGACCTGATCCTCCCCTGCTGTAGCACCCCTCATATAAGAGCCTCATATAAACCTGCCCGACAGCAAATGAATAAAACACATGTGAAAAAGAGCAACATTTCAATCACAGCACATCAAAGCCAACCTGATGAGTTATCAGAGAACAAGCTTTGGATAAAGAAAACCCCACATTTCTGTATTGCTGGATGAAAGCATGTAGTTTTGGTGGATGCTGGTATGTAACAGTCTTCTTCAGCACGACTGACTTGACCTTCAGAAGCCATCTAAAAACAGCTCTGCCTGTCAGCAGCACCAGCTTCAGGCTCTCACAGCACACACCAAGACCGGGTACTTGCTGCCTACTGGTTTGGGACTATCTGAGAGAGACTATTATATATTAACATTATTTACACCAGTATTAAGAATCACACAACTTTCTACTGACTCATTTTCAAACTTCATGAAGAGCGTTTTGAGTATTTTTGTTTCCTGACTTAATAAATTGGGTTTTTAATCGCATTCTTTATGACGTGTGTACAAACAACATCAGATTAGTCTAGTGAACCAGAACAGAATGACACCAAGTCCTAACCTGGTGTGATATTTACAGCGACAAGCAATTTGTCACAAAACACAAAACTAATGTGCGAATCGACACAACCTCAGTTTGTAATAAGATATTTGATGTTCAATGTACAGTTTTGTGGAGTGTGATTTTGAACCAAGGATATTTCACAGAAACAGAAATCAAATAAACAAAATATTGTTGCAGTCAAACAAATCAGAATGTTTTGCACCACATTCACTTGTTCCAACAAAAATTATTCATTCATAGCTACATTACAGGGGTATAATTTCCAGCAATTACTGAAAATTCATTTCTACTATATTTTTGTTAAGAAAACATTAAATGAAACCTCTTAAATCTGTTAGTTTTTTTAATGTTTTTGAAAGAAGTCTCTTAATGCTCACCAAGGCTGCATTTATTTAATCAAAAATACAGTAAAAAAAAATTACTGTTTTTTATTTTAATTTTTTTTAATGGTATTTCTTCCTGTGATGACAAAGCTGAATTTTCAGCATCATTAATCTAGTCCTCAATGTAACATGATCCTTCAGAAAGCATTCAGATATGCTGATTTGCTGCTCAAAAAACATTTCTTCTTATTATCAATGATATGCTGTTTAATACTTTTGTGGAAAGCGTGATAAAAACAATTTTCAGGATACAGTGATAAATAGAAAGTTCAAAACAACAGCATTTATTTGAAATATAATCTTTTACATTTTTTTTGTGTAAAAGATTATCAATTTAATCATCAATTTAATGTGTCCTTCACATATTTAGTCATTTGTTCGTTTAGTTCAATTTTCATGGACTTTTAGTTCACTTTCATTATTTCCTGTTGTCTTTGTTAATGTTTCCTGCTCTTATCAGTTATCATGGCATTTAATTTACATTTACATTTACATTTATTCATTTAGCTGACGCTTTTATACAAAGCGACTTACAATTGCTATATATGTCAGAGGTCGCACGCCTCTGGAGCAACTAGGGGTTAAGTGTCTGATCATCTTAATTTGATCATCACACCTGTTAGTCTTTTAGTTCATTATCATTGAATACTTAAGTTCCTGTGTTTCCTCAGTTCATTGTCGGCTATTGTTTGTTTGTGGACACGCTGTAACACTGTTCTTTCCTCAAATACCTTTGGATTGGAACTTAGACTTATCTTTGGACTCCTTAAACTGCGACACCTTGCAGAATAAATACCTTGCAGTATTAATTTCAAGAAAAATATCGAACTTTCGAAAGGTATATGTTGCTAAAATAAATATAAATTTTTGTAGTGGAACCAGTGAAAATACATATTATAAAACAATTTATAAATACAGTTAAATATATAGTACACGACACATGACTAATATAGCCCCTTTTTATGTAATCTAGCTCATGGGAACAGAGAATGCAATAATCAGCTTTAAAAAAATGAAGTAGATTTGTGTTCATCTGCCAGCATAAATTTTCTTGAAGACTGACTGGAATGTACAATTTCCCTCAGATTATTAGAGGCGTGTAGAGAGATGTCATATAAGCAGTCCAGCATTGGAAAGCCACAATGAAAATAAACACTGTTGGGAACACTCTCATCAGGGGTGTTGTGCTATTTCTAGAAACTAAAAAAACTAAAAAATAAACTTTGAATGCCGTCCAAGTAAAGAGACAGCTACATGTGTGTCATTATTCCAACACACCCGTAGCGTTAATGCAGATCAAATTCAGGCCAACCATGAAACTCAATCTTCACAAGCTTTAACTGGATGCTCAGTGAATACCATGTGAACGGGAGTGAACCTTAATTTAAAACTTCCATATCTGAACACCCAAATACCACTTCACAAAGGTGAAACACTATTCCACCAGTTGGTGCTCTAAGGGACACCAGGAGAGCTTTAATAATATGTTAATAATATGCTGTGTTTATTAAAAGGCTACTGCAAGTGCCCTTCACCGGATGAGACATTCTCAAAGTACTTTGGCAGATCATAAACAGTGCATCAATGTTGACATTTAAATGTAACTTCATTTCAGAGGCAAATATGTTTCTAATGACACAACAGTGTCAAATGAAATGTCAGAGAACATTAGTATAAGCATAAGGTAATTAAGTGCTGGGTAACCCCATAACTTTCCTCTTTTATACTCGCGGTCCCAACCTCCCTCCATTCCTTTCCTTAGAGAATTCAATAGGTCATAAGATGTGCTATATTGTAGATTCTACAATGGCTAAAACAAGCTTTGATTATAACCCATATTTTATAGCTACATTTTTTTTTTTATTAAACCGGTATTGTTTTAATGCATCTAGTGATTTAAGTTTACACATTTTTGGATAATTTAAACAGTTGACCTTTTATAACTTCCAAAGCCATTTCTGCCATTTGCCAATGTCACTGGTCACACTTTATACAGGTGTCCTTAAATTGTTGGGTACAAAGTACTTTTTCTGTTCATGTATTGCAAAATTTTTGCTGCTATTGGGGTGGAATATAAAAACACTGCTGCAATTAGTTATCCCAATTTAAAATTCAACATTAGAATAACTAACAAGTGTCAAATTCAACTCAAAAACGTGTTTGTGCTGCCTTAAAAGTTTAGTCTTTTTTGTTGTTGTGCAGAGTAGCCTAAATCTGAGCAGGTCTCAGAAATGAGTGTGGGTGAATTTTATTGGTGATGAATGTGATTTTTACATTTGTGTACATTGTTTATGTGTGAACGCATGTTGAAACTCACTGAAAAAAACATTTGGATATTTGAGCTATATCAAGAAAAAAACCCGCTAAATTTTAAGTTGTGTCAACTAATTCCTACAATAATTTGTACAGTGTAAGGTTAGGGACAGGTTTGATGAGTAATTATAGATATATGATTACAGAAATTAATAACATTCAGGTATTTTTAAATACACCGAATAAGTACAACATAAAAACATGTATGTATGTACACAAAAAGTGCATTGTATCATAGGCTACATAAAGAAATACATAGACACTTAAAATAAAGTAGGACCCTTTTGCTTAATTACTATGATAAAAGTATTATTTTCCTTAGCAGTTTCTTTTCATCCAAACCACCCAGAGGTATTTATATCCCTCATCTGCTGCTTTCAGTTTGAACTGAATTGCAAGTTCATGCTTTCTGTGTGCCATCTGTTACAGTCTGAGCTGCTCTCAGCCAAAAGAAATCCTCATTTCAGCACCTAGCGCTGAATGAGAGCACATAAACAGGATCATCTGCCAACATTTCACCCAATTCAGAAGGACCAGTATATTAGCCCAAGAACGTTAAAATGTAAATTGTATATCGTCTGTTATGCATAAAAACATTTGAAAAGTTCCTACACTTCAAAACACTGTCAAATTAAGTACTGTATGTAAACAAAACCAACAAGACAATACTTCTCATCAGTCTGGAATACTGATAGATTTCAAAATAGAAATATGGTTTTAAATGTGGGATCTGCATAAAATCATATATCATCTTACCTTAAGCTTTAAACTTATTCTTAATAATTATGTGAGACCAAACAAGCCCCTCCCACTCTCCGATATCCCATGACACAGCCAACACAGCGCTCTGCAGAGCAGACGAGCAGCATCCACGTCTCACACACCGGCTGACAGCCAGACGATCGTGTCTGCGCTAAATTTCGGCACTGTTTGTCTTCGCTGTGAAATTATACCACTATTAAAACATCTCGATACAGCCAGCCTAACTTAGGCAATAGCCCTCCATTAGGCTTCATAACAAACAAGCTAGTCTGCTGTTGACGCAAAATCACGTCATGCAAGTTCGGAAATGCCACCAAAAATGCACCCAAACTTTCAATATATGAATTGCCTTTGTATGAGTTCTTGTGTTTTGTGATAACACAATATAGTTTTCATAGACTCACAATCAGGTGAGTCAGTGATTCAATGACCCATTCATAAAGTCAGTGGACAAGAATGAATTAGCCAGTTTGAACGAATCAGTTGAATTAATAATTCTATGATTCACTTATCACAACTTGCCACCCCCATTTAGATAAATGGTATTTAAATGATAATGATTTTAAATGATAATGATACTTTAGTGTGTAAAAGATGATCAAAAATATGTAACTTTACTTTTTATAATAAATAATTATAAGAGGGGTGCCTTTTTTTTTTTACTTGAGTGCCTGCCCTCCCAAAATGTCTGTGCACGGCCTTGTTGCAGTATCACGTGAATCATTATAATATGCTTATTTTCTTCTTCTTATCAATATTGAAAAAAGTTGTGCTGCTAAATATTTACATGCTGTTGATCATTTAATGCATCACCCATATTTTATATTATTTAAAAAACATATATATCTAATTATTCCTCACTCTCAGTCTCAACAGTCCAGAAGCAGCAACAGGTCAAATACAGTATCGCATGTGTTAACATTCAGAGCAAAGTCTCCGGGACTGAACTGGAATTCTCACTGGCTGATCAGTAAATAGCAACCAGGCTGTCTGTCTCCAGTGGGCTGGTGAATAACATTCATCCTCTTAAGTTACACGAATCCTCCTCAGACCTACTAATGTGATACTCACAGCAGATCTACGTCTTGATTCAAATACAGAATAACCAAGCACGTCTTGCCTCCTTTACAGCAGGCCACCACACCTGTGTGTTGCTTTTATAGAAAAGCCCCCCTGTTGAGCCACCCGACAGCCAGAACAAAAGTAAGTATTAGGTCCCACCTGTCACTCTACAGTAACTGGCTAGGCCCTGTGCTACTGGTCTTTGTAGAGAAGACAAACAGACCTGCCACACACCTCTTGATTTAGATATTCTTAGAAACTAGTACAGTGTGGCCAAATAGCTGTCAAATTCTGCAAATAAAAGGCCTAGAAAAGCGTCAGAAGATTCCAATGTGCATTAGGATATTGTCAAGGGTGTTTACGTCACTGTAACATGACTAATTCGGTGGGCCAGCAAGGATAGTGTACCAAACAGACATTCTTCCTGACCGCAGGCTATGTTGGCAGAGGTGACAAAATGGCAGTGCATCATCTCTCTGTGGCGTGTATTGCCACCGTTTGACCGCTCAAATCACTGTCTGACATTTTTTACACAAGAGGATCTATTTTTTCAAGACCCTCGAATGCCAGCAACATACTGGGCCAGTGAATCTGTCCTCACTAGACATCTGAGAATAGCAAGGTGCATATGCTGTGGACTGTGCTCTTCCAACACAAATCACACAGATAACCGATAAATTCATGGTCAAACGCAGGTCAAATGTTCTCTGGGCTGTTCTTGTTACCCTTTCAGCGAGTAGAACGTTTCTACTAGGTCTACTATTTGCACTTTTGCAGAGATATAACTGTTACAGTAATATGATGACATCTCGCCCTTCTGTGATATTTGACCTTCCTTTCTCACACCACTCCCAAAATAAAGCCCTTAAAACACCCTTTTGAACTCATTCATGCTGAATTCCTTGTACAATTTCACAGAACTAGATGTTTAAGAAAAGCATTAGTCATCGGGCTTCATGTTACACGCAAGAATAACAGCGGAACGAGGATAAATCGATTTGAGTGTAATGAACTGAATGCACACACTACAATCAATACTGTACATCTACACTGTAAATATGGATTTACATGGTGGTCTTATGAGGTTCCCCAATAAAGCAGCATTGCAGAAAGAACATAAAATCATTAATGAAAAGCAGTTCACAATATCAAATCGTACCAAAAGACAAACTTCACACCAAGACACCAATCACTTCTTTATAACACCAAGCAGACATGCCCTATGCAAGTTTCCAAATCAAGTAGAATCATATAATATAATATAGAAGAAGCATATTCATTATATGATGAATAATATAACCAACATAACAAACAATTCTGGATCAGCAACAGATCAGCACAAGATCAAGTACCAAGATAACAGTGAATGAATGAACAATTAAATTGAATTAATATTGGAGTGAAATGCTTAAAGCTCTCATTCAGAAAAATGAGTATACTGTACTTGTGAAAACATCAATAAAATCTATTAGACTCATTGATACAGATTCAGAAATGAGTAAACAGTGCCGAACTAATGAATTGCTGTCTTTTTGGCCAGGATTTTGGGGTCTTACCCTAGAAACGGTGAGGGGCATGTTGAAGTCCTTGCCTCCTTGCAAACGGAAGCCCCAAGGCGAAGGTCCAGTGAGTGACACGTTGTAAGAAGTCATTGTTCAAAAAAGCCTGTGTATTGTTTAAGCAACAAAATTTCTCCAAACGGATGGGGAAAATGGATTTGGGAGGGGGCGGGGCACGTGCCAAACAGCCTCTGAAAGAAGAAGAAGAAAAAAGTGTAAAAGGAAGGTAACACTCACACCTCTCCAAAAAACGTCAAAAAACTGCAGGCCAAAAGGGTCAAAGTAACAGCGTAAAACAATTAATTCAGGCCCACCCGAATACACTGCAAACTAACTGGAGCAACAGAGAAGAGCTATGAGCCAGAGGAAGAGTATTCTTGCCTACTCGGATGAGCTGGACAGACAGCCTAAGAATAGCTGCCCCTCTGCCGACACCGATAGCACTATGGCATTGGGGGGAGGGGGGAGGAAGGGGTACTTATATGGCATGTAAGGGGACACCCAGAATGCCAGGCCTCCAATGATTCACAGGGCTAATATAGTCCCCTCTTAGGCTAAAAGATTTTTCTAGACTCCTTTCTTAGGGTGCCTCATCTGGATCATGCACAGGGACCTGGGATAGTGATTATATGAAAACTGAATTCATAATGTGTTTTTGGTAAAGAGTCCAAGTGCAACCTGGCTGATTCTGAAAAAGGGTTAACAAAAGGTTAGAGCTAATTGGCTTCCCCAATGGACACAAACAAGCTTATATCATGCATTCACAATGCATTCTTGGATTGAATTATCACCTGTTTAAATGAAGTGTCTATTAATTTTATCACTACTGTTTAGAATTCTTTAAAGAAATTTATATTCTTTATTAATCTAAAATGTATTAAAAAAAATTTAAAGTGTTAATTTCAAATGTTTATATTTCAAATACATGCTGTTGTTTTGAACTTTCTAATATCAAAGAATATTGGAAAAAATAATGCATCACAGTTTTAATAAAAATATTAAGCAGCACAACTGTTTTCAACATTGATAATAATAAGAAATGTTCTTTTGAGTACCAAATCAGCATATTAGAATGATTTCTAAAGGATCATGTGACAGTGAAGACTGGACTGGCTGCTGAAAATTCAGGTTTGCCATTACAGGAATAAATTACATTTTAAATATATATATTAAAACAGAAAATGATTATTTGGAATTGTAAAAATATTTCACAATATATTACTGATTTTACTGGTTTTTTATTCATATAAATGCAGCCCAGGTAAGCATAAGAGACTTCTTTCAAAGACATTAAAAAAATCTTACCGAACCCAGAGTTTTAACTTCATTAATATAATGACATTATTAATTATTAATATAGGAGGTAATATTCTCTTATTATTTATTTCTTTATTGCAAACACAAACCTTGAATGGCATCTGAGATTATGTTATCCCAAACATCCAGAGGCATCTGGAGGTTTTTTTAATGAGCAGCTTTAGACAAAGAACAAGTGGCAGTGAGAAACGCCTGATATGCTCTTATTGCCCTCAGAGAACTGAGATAAGAGGAACTCTCGTGCACCGGCACTCTCTCCTGCCATCACAAGGTCCACACTGAGACATTAGAGAGAAGATAACCACTGAGGACCTGCCTGTTCGCCCTGCCTAATTTGGGAGACCTCTAGTTAGCAGCTAAGTTTAGCCCTCTTTGTCAATGGAAGAATTTGAAGTAATACTGTACATGAATGTTCAACAATCAGGCCTTCATAGGCAGAGAACAAACATGCAAACCCTGGACAGTGTGTGACAATTGATTCATTATGATGTCTTGACAAAGACAATACTATTTATTGTAAAAACCTGTATTAGGGTTTTTAGGACTTTTCTGATTCAATCTTACAAGATCTATGGTTTTCCCATTATGGGCCAAAATTACATAAAATGTGTGACTGTAGAAACTCTTCACTCCTCAGACACCAAACTTTCAAAGAGCTTTAGCATGTCTGTCCGTCCGTTTATCTTATTTGTCTATCTGTCTGTGTATCTTTCTTTCTTATCTGTCTGTCAGTCTACCAATCTATAAATGTAGATATATGTACACAGATAAATTATGTAAGTATCACATATCATTTTTTGGCTCATAATACATTTTTATATAGCCCAGTTTATCAGCTGGGTTCCATTTGTACTGTACATGATCTGCACAACCAACATAAATCCAAACAAAAATGCAACCGGATATTGTACTAATTGATTTATGATTAATGCCTGCATAAACAGTATTTATGTAATGTCCCTCATGTCTATTTAGTGTCTGTATCAATTACTGTATTGTTGAAAATAGTTTCTATTCTAAATACTTAATGTTTGCTAAGGTTTCCCAGGAAAATATTGCCCTTTAAAGAATAGAAGAAAAAAAAAAAAAAAACCTTTACACCTGAAGATATGCCACAATACACAAAATAGTAGGCTAACCTAGTTACTAACTTCAATAGACAAATATTTAGGATATCATTGGATTTTTGACCAGATAGATAGCTAGCCAATACCAGATTCAACAAATTCAAAACAATATCAACACGCCACTGGCTAGAATAGTATATGTTTAGACTCACGTTATATTTATAGTAGGTTTGGTAAAACTCATGAAGCCCTAACTGAGAGCAGAGGCATGAAGCCTACAGAAGAAATGCTGTCACGCGACTGCAGCCACTGAGCGCCTCGAGTACAGTGTGAAGCCTCCATTTCCATTCAACAAATCATTAAAAACAAACAACTTTTTCCAAGTTTTGGTTCAACCTACATTGCATTCTAAAAGTTGCTTGTATTGTCAGCCGCGAGCCTTGCAGTTTTGAGTCGCTCCGCATCCCCCAGAGGAGAGCTCTGTCACTCATGCCTGATCCGTGGAACCCCCGGTGTTGTACGTAAGCACAGCGGACGCAAAATGACCAATCATACTATGCTGAAGGCTTAGCTCATGAATATTAATTAAGGAATGTGGCGTTCCCCCAGTAGGTCAACCTGATTCGCCGAAATGCAGACCCGGAGCTAATCACCTGTCGAATTAACGAATCATCACATGGTGAGTATTTTGGTACATGAATATTAATTAGCTTCTGTGACTGACGTGTTAGTGGGGTTTCCAAGCAACGCCAGCATGATCTAATAAATATTAATGAGCTATGTCTTTTTAATAGTAGGGTTCGTAATTTCTCCCACGGGACGGGGAGGCGGAGGGCGAGGGATTTTCATTAGAGAAGAATTATTAAAGAGACAGTGGTCCCGCTATTGCCCTTGTCAACTGTTTTGGAAATGAGTCAACCTAACATCTTACCCTTAAAAAGGCTCGAAACGCCTCAGGCATTCTGTAGGAACCTATATTTAATTTACTAAATGTAATTATCAACCACTGGGTACTGGGTTCTGCGTATTAAACTACTGCATTTGGAATATTTAACTATGTGTTTCGGCTGTTTTAGTTAAACCTAGAAAAAAAGCACATTAAACCAGAAAGCTATTGCTGTAGGCCTATTATATAGCTAGTAAGCTGGTCTCCCAGGCCAATTGGTTCTCTGCTGGTAGTTGGTAGCCCAGCCTAAAAGGCCTGAGACTAGGCTGGAGACCATAACATTCTTAGTCTAAATTTCACTGACTTCGTCTTTCATGATTTAGATAGCTTCTGTTGTTGATTATTTTGCAGTAATACATATTTTTTTTCCCAAGCTGAGAATTGGAATATAACTGCGAGCTAAATGTAATTAATATTATTTATAATACCCGCAGATGTACACTTGGCATGGTTTAGAGGTTTGAGGATAACGACAGACCCCAGAGGACACATCAGTCACAGTGTCTGAATGAATGACTGCTGTTAGTGACACACTTGAGGGGGTTTTCCATGCCACATCAGGTTATGATGCAGATCCTGCCTCCCTAGAGCACGATACATCTAACTGCCAGAGTTGGTGTAAGACTCGAAACATGTAGGCTAGTTATACAAGGCCTACAGTATGAAGTAATAATAATAATATAAAACACAAAAAGAAAACAGTGCTAAGAAATGCTTTTGTTACTTTTCCAATCCATTTACATAAAGGACTATTGGGCAGAGCTGTGCAAACATTTCTTGCGGCCATGTTTAATGTCATATGTGGGTTTTTTTTAAGAGCCACTGCTGAATTGGCAAATGGCACGTTGCCCACACGAGGGAATTGTCTGAAAGAGCAGATGGTTCATTGTTTGAAATGGTTCAGTTGCAATGAACGACTCTGTAAGAGCATTTTAACCACAGACAACATGCTCTATGAATGATCCAGGGTACATTTGAGACTGAAATGTCCAATCAACACATTTTACCCTCATACCACCGCAGATTTTATGCCCAATATTTCCAAGCCTATACTGGACAGAATTCTAGAATTTATACTACCTTTCAAAATGTCCAAAAGCCATATTGAAGGATGCAACAAGTGTTTTGCATTCACCCACAAATTTGCACACATTCCAAAAGGTGTGCTCATGCAGTTCAGCATGCGGCCAGAGGGGGGCAGATGTGTTTATCCTCTGGGTCTATTCAACCAGTATACAATTAACTCACTACTGGCAGAACCATAGCAAGAGAATAATAGGCCTATAGTAAAAGTCTGCATCCCTCCCTATTTATTGAGTTCCTGTTAGAGTAAAAGCCATTCTTATAAGCAACTTTTACTATTATCCCCTAAATGCAAATTAAAAAACCTATAAGTTATGGTTGAGAAAATTGATGACCAAATCATTACTGACAGGCAGCATGTGTTGATAAGGACAGCACTGTCTAAAGGCTAGAGAAACATCTCTATTAATAGAACAGATATTTTATAAGTTCAGTGATGATGTCACTCGACACAGTAAATATCCCTTTCAAAGGAAACATTACAATAACACTTGCAAATTTGATTATGAAAGAACTTGCTCCTCAACATATTTTATTGAAAAAGGAAACAATGTGTAGAACTGCAGTTTTATTTAAAAAATAAATAAATAGGAGCAACTACATATAATAGAGTTACAAATATACAATAATGTTCTCCTTGGTGTCGGAGACATACATATATATACGGTGTCTTTCATTTAAATGGATACACATTAACAAATATAAACTCGGATACAATCTGACTTAACAATATAAACAGTCCACAGACTGTCATCATCTGGACAAATAAATGATTCCTTTACATGAACAAATAAACCACTCAACAAACACTAGATCTAACAAAGAGTGTCACAATGTTTATTTGCTAAACGTGTCTTCCAGAACTATCTAGAAGAGCAGCCACCATCACATTTGAGGTATAGTCAGTCTTTCCGACCTGTCGTTGAGTAAAAAGGCAATATAATTGTTTAAACATTAATAGCTGACTATGATTTGATTGTGTACTCTAAAGTGATTATTTAAATTACTTTTTTTTTTATTGAAATTGAACACAACTACATTTTTACAATATTAAAAATCAACTTGTCTGTAGAGGTGGATGTACATGTGAGCATATGAACGATATTCATATAGGGTCATTCATCTTCATGTATTTAAACACACAGCAGCATGTATGAAATCAGTTGCAAATTCTCTGTTGGCGTGATTTACAGAGATAATGATGTGTCCCTACTTCAGGCATATTAATTATGTGGTTATGAATTGTGTGCTGTTTGAGAGATTACAAAGAAAAAAACTTTTCTCTCTCCAATCACTAGATTAAATTGTTAAAAAAGATGATAAACAGATGATATCCGTCTTATGATTTATAGTGAACTGAAAATCTCTGTTTCTACTTTCAATAATGTGATAGCACATATTTGCAAACTATGATAAAATGAATTCCACATTCTTAATGCTGAAGTTCTCAGGGTTCTACTGAACTAGACAGTTACTTTCAGAGGCCATTAATAATATTATAAGACCTTTACAAATAAAAACACATTTACTGCATATGTATATTTAGTAAGATATATATAAAAATGACAACAAACCAGAAATGACTACAAAGCTTTCAAAACTCAGATGATCAGAGGTCAGGGGGAGCATTACAGAAACTTCCTATCTTAAAGCTACACTATGGGTCCCAATACCCACACTTTGGCCACTAAATTCATCACTGTCTCCTCTCCACCAGTAAGCTGGTGTGTGGTGGGCGTTCTGGCGCAATATGGCTGCCGTCGCATCATCCAGGTGGATGCTGCACATTGGTGGTGTTTGAGGAGATTCCCCCTTACATGTAAAGCGCTTTGAGTATTTGACCTAGAAAAGCGCTATATAAATGTAACGAATTATTATTATTAAAGAGAATGTGTATGTGTCACAGGTCTGATAAACGCCCTTAAAACACAATAAATCCACACTCTAATCTCTATATGTCTATGTAAGTTAAGTTAATTAGATATTACATATAATTTGGTAGTAAAACATAAAGGCCCAGTTTCATAGAAAGGGCTTAGACTAAGCCAGGATTAGGCCTCATTAGGACATTTAAGTAGCTTTTATAAACATGCCTTAAAAAAAAACAAAAAAAACATTACTAGTGTGCATATTAAGACAAAACAATGGCACTGACATATTTTAAGATATGTCAGCGCAAGTTGCTTTTCTGTTAAAACAGCTCATATATGCATTTTAGTCTGGGACTAGGCTTTAAGCCTTGTCTGTGGAACTGGGGGAAAGAGTTGTTCATTTTATTGGTGCAGAGATGAGTATGTGTATTTTGTAAAACTTTTTTTAAATTTTGTATCACTTATTTAGAAGCACCACAATTAAATTGTAGTTGTTACATAGGGACTGAACAAACAATTTAAAGTTTGTTTTAATGTGCAGAGTATTGAAAATCCAAAAGTGTAAATAAAGCTATGTTGTAAGTATGTCTCATCGGATAATCAAAAGTTATAGAGTGGTGCAGGTATGATGTCATCATAGTTGGGTAAACTTTTATAGAGGGTCACAGCGTGAAAAACATGATAGTGTTTTTTTCCACGACTTTCCAAAAGAGGGAAAAATATCGAGCGATTAATTACAGCAGACAGAAGAGAGAATTATGAGAAATTTGCTGCCATTCCATTAGCCATTGTACTAGAAAGACCCTCGCAGCAGTGTTAATTCACTTCTTTGTAATTAACTGCCAAAGTAATATAACACAAAGTATAGCATTATAAATGTATACTAAATTTGAATAATGAAAATATGAAAAGCCTTACTAGGTTTGCAATGTTGATAACTGGAAACGCGGCATCAGTCTGTGAAAAGGGTCCAATGGGACAGGCCTTATGAGTAACTTTTAGCCCTCTATTGGTCACAAAATAAAACTGCATGCATCCTGTAGAAGAACATTGTTTTGGTTGTGCTTCGGCTCTGCGTGAATGGTTACCTATAAATTATATATATATAATTTCCTGCAAAATCCAGCTCTAAAATATAAATCATTATTATAGGTTTATTACATTGTTTGGAAGGTTTTGTTGTTGTTGCTCTGAGTAAATAACATTTAGTAATTTATCAACTAAGTTAAGTCTTAAGGTCTAAGAAGTTTTATAATTAAAATAATATCCAAACAGAAATCACCATGTTTCCTAAACAGGATGTTTCGATGTCTTTATATTGCATACCTTTAAGTTCTGTGGAGGCGAGTAGAGAACATTTGAGCTCCTCAAGAGCAAAACTCACACACCGCAGTCTTAAAATGACCCTGTTAAGCAAAACACATCCAGGCAGAGTCTCGCTTTGAGTGATGAGATAACTATCAGGTATGTTGGTTGAAAATGGCATAAAAAAAAAAGCTTAAGTTTAAAGGAAACAACTTTCGAAATAATATGTATTATGTACAAGAAACAAAAACCTTTAAAGCTTAATACTAAAGCAAACACAAACAACTCCTTAAGTAAGCTAATATTACCTGTATATGCCATTGGAGGTTGATGACCAGACTAAAAGAACTAGAAATGCCCTTTCTCTCCATCCATCCATGTCTCCATAAGTAACGTTGCCTGATTTAAAGCACTGTCTATTAAATACACCCTTAAAACAGAGGAAAACAAAGGTGCAGGTCATCCTGTAACAGTTGAGGTCATCATAAAAATGCATTACAAGTGTAAAAGAAAAGAGAATCAATGTATGACTTTTACATTCTGTAATACAACTCTCTAACTAAATGTCTACACCACAAAACATAACTCACCAAAAAAAAAAGAAACACTGAACCCTGACACAATGCTAAAAGGTAAGATTGAGATGGCGTGTGGTATAAACACTAGGGATGTTTGGGGCGAGGGTTGTCTAAATGAGCGGCCTCAGGTGTTTCAGCAGCAGTGGAGAGAAGCACTGCCCCCTGCTGGACTCCTCCACGAGAGTCTCTTCTGGGCAGATTTGCCCCAACACTGGTCATACTTGAGCGGCTGCTTCTGTAGCTGGGCCGTACTGAGGGCAGGAGAGAGCTAAACTCAGAGGTGATGACAATGCTGGGAATCCGACCAATCGCACCTCTTGAAACTGGCATGTCTGTCATGTCACCAGCCTGCAAATAGCACAAAAGAACATTTCGATTTTGTCGATTATCAGCCTTTATTGTACATTAAATCAGAATGAATTTTTCCCGCAGATAACACTGCTGCAATTAAGCTCAGCATGACCTCCATAACAAAACACTGACAGCATAATTCTAGGTTTAATTAATAGGCATTCACGTATGAAAGATGATTGTTAGAATTATTCTTTCAAGGGCACATTTTTCTTCCACAGAAAGAGACATTTATTGGAAAAGTGGAACAGTCATTTTATTATATGCTTTACTTTTGTAATCAATATTCTAATTAATTCACTAACCATTTTGTTTTCTACACAACACACCATGATTCATCAAATAGCATTCTAGAAATGTAAATACGCTTGCATATTTTTCATGCACAAATTTGATTGCCTGGCGAGTTGCTCTTCCAGTGGCAGCAGAACACAATGTTCCTGAGGTCAGGACATTTTACAAACCATACCGCCTACAGGATCCCGCAACAGCTTGAGATGTGCACGTCAGCAGTGAGACTGGTTTATACTGATCTATTATATTGAACAGATTCACTGTCAGACTTACAGCTAAAGGAAAAGTACGATCAGGTTGAACGAGTCCGACCACAGACACATCATCCACATCAGAGGAGCTCTAGGTCAGAAATGAGAGAGTGAGGTCACTCTTCAGGTACATACACCAACGTTCAAGAGTGGGGTCAGTAGGATTTGTTTTTAAAGAAACACGCTAGGGCATAGTTTCAGTGAGGCTTGAGAAGACTTGAGGATGGATTAG
Organism: Leuciscus leuciscus; assembly: GCF_965113295.1. Classification (NCBI taxonomy): domain Eukaryota; kingdom Metazoa; phylum Chordata; class Actinopteri; order Cypriniformes; family Leuciscidae; genus Leuciscus; species Leuciscus leuciscus. The sequence goes on along the minus strand of NC_138746.1, from coordinate 12,551,316 downwards.
CCATTTTTGCATGAAAATGTTTGTTAAACAAGCTACATTCCTTTGATACTTGCCACATATGGAATGCATTCAGCATGCGAGGTCACCTTTTCAAAGATGCCCGAGTCATGGCTTTTGAGCTTAGACTTGAAGCTGGATGAGTTGCATGGTTTGAAGTCTGGGATCTCCGCAGTGTCCTTGCTGATGTCACAAGACACCTGTCGGCTGGCAGGCCTGGAGCTCAAACTCGAGAGATCAGCCTCAGTGTCTGTCCAGCCCTGAAAAGAAGAAAGAGGTCATAACATGCATCCATTACAATCACATTTACCCATATAAGAAGAGTAATAAACAAAACTACAGGTCCTTCAGGCAAACACACTCACAGATTCGCTGTCGGAGGCTGAGGAGAGCCGGGACTTGCCATTGCTGGTTCTGCGGAACTGTCCGGACATATCAGAGGACTGGCTTGTGACGGTGGAACGACGTGTGGACATTAAGCTGCTGTGGAACGGGTGGAGGTCACGCTTGGGGACGCACAACAGCACACGGAGACATGGAATGTATTTCGCTATGGCCAACCTGATAGACACAGATGAGATACAGGGATTAAGACATGGTGGAACCATATTTACATAGAGTATGACAAGATCCAAGTAGGTTCAGTGAAAATAAAAATTATATAAAATAAATAAAAAAATATATATAATCAGAAATATAAAATTAATTTAAACAAAACTTCCATTGGAAACTAACTAAGTTTAAGCAGAAGTATTAAAATTACTAAAAAACTAAAACTGAAATTACTAATAAATTAAAGATAAATAGCAATATAATAAAAAATGACAAAAGCATGTAACAAAAAAACAAAACAAAAAAAAAAAGGCTAGTTCAATACATTACAATATACTAAGGTAAAAAAAAACATATACGTAAATAATACTAAAATAACACAGATTGGTATCAGATATGTAAAAAACAAAAAAGTTTTCAACTCCATTTTAAAGGCAGCAAAGGGGTCTTTATGCAGCACTTGAGGTAAAAGTCCAATTGGGGGAGCAATAGTTGATACAGTATACAGGAAATAGTACAGTATACTAAAATAGATAACAGACAAAATAAGTTTAATGAAAATTTGTAGTGTCAAAATATATGCAATAATTTTAGAGCTCTGCATTAGCTACATAATTCAACAACATTATTGCATTTTAGACCTAAATCAAAATAAACCTTTTGTCATTGCATGCATGGAGGGAAATTTGTTCAGCGCATAGGGACTAA